>NC_142582.1:11051594-11399094 GCF_965207765.1 Zootoca vivipara
AAGAATTTGCTGCAAGAGAGGTAGATGGAGCTGAGATCAAAGCATCTACTGGGTGACCTTGGGTTAAGCACTCTATCACCTCACAGGGTTGTCGTGAGAGCAAAAGGGGGAGGAGCAGAATTATGTCATTTATGCCACCGTGACCTCCTCCTTGTAGCAAAGTCAAGATGTAAATGTCACCAAAAAAAATGCAGGATTGTAAGAGAAAACATGCTGCTGTTGCTTGCTCGAAAGCGCAGTAATCTGGACCTCACGTTAGCAAGCAAATGTTGCCAATTATTTGCGATTTACGTTCCCTTGCATGGGCATAGCCAGTATTTATGTTGGGGGTGTGTGCGCGCAAGACACCCACATGTCACCATCCTCTGTCTAGCAGATTCGGGATGAAATGTTTTAAAAAAATTTATTTTGACCCCAAGTGCTCGGAGCAGTCTGTCAAAATCTTTCTACATTTTCTACTTGTTGTTGTTGACTAGATTTTTTTTTAGGGGGCCAGCTGTTCCCCTCCCCCGCTACACCCTTGGTAAGGTAGGTAGGCGATGCTACCTCGACAGTGCCCATCCAATACAGTATAAAAAAAACACCTCAAGATTGCGCGAAAGCAGACTTTGCAGAGGAAGAGGAACAAAGCTGGCATCTCCGAGCTCTTTCTTGTAACCAGCCTTTTCTTGCAGAGGAATCTGCAGAGCGATTCAAAAATCTCAGCGCGAAATTAATCCATGCATTTCCCGGGAGGAGCGAGGGGAGGTGGAGCGCGCGCGACAAATCCCGCACTCCTCCCGCACCAACAGCAGTGTGAAAATAGTCACACACCAGTTTCCCGGAAGAGGCTCCCAGCAAAGCACTAACCTTCCAAAACTCACGTGGCGTTTGCAGTCTGGGAGGTACAGTCACAGAAAGAAAGAAAAGTTCCTTGCTTTGCCTCCGCGCTTTACAGATTTGACGCAGTTGCTGTCTGGTCGGATGCTGCAAACCAGAGATACAGTACTACCGTAGTACAGTATTGGTTAATAGCAAAATACCCTGAACCTGCTCTGCTAGCCAACCAGGCTTGTTTCCAACATTGTAAGTAGACCACCAGTTAGTCTAGATAAAGCTCTGTCTTAATTTTGGGGATTCGTGCGGCAGACCCCCCCCCCCCAAGCTTGGGTTTGCTGTATAATTTTACCCGATCATACATGCCACGATCAAATAAGATAGAAGTACTGAAACTAAAGTCTCGTTGTTTTCTTCCTTATACTGAATAAATTTGTAGCAAAATACTGTATGTATGGGACCCAGGTGGCGCTGTGGTTAAACCACTGAGCCTAGGGCTTGCTGATCAGAAGGTCGGCGGTTCGAATCCCTGTGACGGGGTGAGCTCCCGTTGCTTGGTCCCAGCTCCTGCCAACCTAGCAGTTCGAAAGCACGTCAAAGTGCAAGTAGATAAATAGGAACCGCTACAGCGTTTCCATGTGCTGCTCTCGTTTGCCAGAAGTGGCTTAGTCATGCTGGCCACATGACCTGGAAGCTGTATGCCGGCTCCCTCGGCCAATAATGCGAGATGAGCGCGCAACCCCAGAGTCGGTCACGACTGGACCTAATGGTCAGGGGTCCCTTTACCTTTACCTTTTTTACTGTATGTTTAAAACCGAAAGCAATGCAACCAATGCAATCCTATACATGTCTACTCAAAAAGTAAGGCAAACTTTGTTCAGTGCAGCTTAATCCCTTATATAGGGATTTAAGAGATAAAAGGGTAATTGGTATCAAAAAGGAGAAAACAATTATTTGATTTCCACCAGAAAGAGCGAATCTGTGTTAAGTGTGGGGGTGGGGAATACAGGCTGTGTCATTTTGATGTCAGTGGTATCATGTGGGTGCTGCAAAAAGCATCCACAAACCAGGAGCACGGATCCCATTTTTAAACCATCGTCTGGAAGCATCCAGCTTGCAACCTAAATTTGGCATTTAATCTATAACAACATGGAGAGTTTCATAACACCACTGCACTTGGTCAAGATGGGCTTGCTGGACGGAATTGCATGGTGCAGATCGTAATTTATGACAGTGTTACTTACACATGTGCATATGTGTACGTTTTGTACCAAATTTGTATATATTTTACTGAATGACATTGTATATATTACAACAGCCTTTGGCTATAAGCAATAAACTTGATACTATACATGTGCATATATGTATAGTTACAGGTAGGTAGCCGTGTTGGTCCGATGTAGTCGAAGCAAAATAAATAAATTCCTTCCAGCAGCACTTTAGTTGGTCTTTAAGGTGCTGCTGGAAGGATTTTTTTTATTTTGCTTCATATATGTATATGCACTCTCCAGAAGGGGCATCAAATTTTAGCTTCCCAATTCACAGAGAGACAGGGATTTAAAGCCACATAGCAGTGTTTTCCCAACCTTTGGTCTCTGGCTGTTTATAGACTACAATTCCCATCATCCCTGACCACTGGGCTTGCTAGGTAGGGATGATGGGAGTTGTAGTCCAAAAACAGTCAGAGACTCAAACACTGCCACATAGGATTGTCATACTGTATGCTAATATTTGCATACGCAAGATTCGTGTGAATGTCAGCATGGAAACAAATGCTTTCGTGTAGGAATTTTGAAGCGACTGGAAGCGGTTTCCTCCTGTTGAGAGAGAAGGAACACATTGACATCACCATTGGAGAATGCTACCGGTACCTTGCCTGTTCCGTTAGAATTAAGGAGTATTCTTTTATTATACAGGGGGAAATGACTTCTGGCAGAGCTGGCTTGCGTCTGGCTGCCTGTTTGCTAAACATTTCAGAAGGAAGAAGAAAGGACGTTGTTGAGAAAGTAGCCAGAGCTGCAGTTTGTGAGGATCATGGTAAGAATAATGTAGATCTACTCCAAATATACCTGGTCCAGCCAAAATTAAAACATTTCCAACCCAGTTCTAGGCACGTTTGCTTAGAATTCCACTGAACTCCTCTTTGGAACTTAAGCATGTGTGGAATAAGTTTGTCCAATTGGCTGAGACAAGGGATAAGGCCTTTCCTATAGTGGTGTGGAAGAGCCCTCTGAAATGTACCTGGCTAGCCCTGCCCTCGGTATTGCCTGTGGAAGGAGCCCTATGCACGTATCCATCTTCACGCGTGTAGGCCTCTGTCCGATGTGTGACCAGTGCTTGTTTGAAGGGGGCCAATGCCAGTGCAGAGAGTACACATAGGTGTCAGCTTACCTTCCAAGTCCCGGACTGCAGAATCCGGGACCGGCAGCCGTGTGACACCGGAAGTTGCGTCGACGTAACTTCCGGTGTCATTTTGCCCTTCTATGGGCACCAAAAATGGCCGCCGCCGGCTTCGAAAGTCGCTTCTACGCATGTCAGGAAGTGCGTCGACGCAACTTCCGATGTCACTCTGCCCATCTATGGGCACCAAAAATGGCCGCCGGCGAGACCGGAAGTCGCGTCTATGCACTTCTGGACATGCGTAGATACGACTTTTGAAGCTGGAGGCGGCCATTTTTGGTGCCCATAGAAGGGCAAATCAGAAAGAAAAGAAATGGCCACCAGCAGGAGAAAATAACAGAGAAAAACGGGAGATGAAGTGATACAGGGGACCACCGGGAAAAGGTAAGTAAAAACGGGGGTTTCCCGGGGAAAACAGGGTACTTGGCAGCTATGGGTGTCAGGCAGCAGTAAGCAACTTCCATAGCCAGTTGCCAGGAACGTACAAGACAAGGAAAAGTTCTTACCATCTGCTTTTTATTCAATATTTACGGAGAGAGGCTTGGAACACAGCCTCTTGGGATAACGGTGTTGTCCTGAGTGACTCTCCACCCTCCTTTTCTCCCACTTCCTCATTCGTCATTGTCATCATCTCCACTACAGGTGGTGCTGAGGGCCCTCTGAGCCCTTTCTTTGCGCTCCCTACTTTCAAGGCTTGCCGGATTTTGGGAGAGGGGTGCTGTCTGGAATGCTTTCTAAAGACACTGTATCCGTCAGCTGCTGCCCCCCCCCCAGTGCTTTCTCTTCCTCCTCCTCTCCCAATATTTCCCAGCTTTTCCCCTCATTTGCCTCTGAGCTGTGACCTCCCTCAAACCTCTGTTGTAATTCTGAACTGTCTTCTTCTCTGGAAGGCTCTGGCTGGGGAGGCGGTCTCCACCATTCCTCCTCTGCCCAGCCCCTGTCAATAGGACAGCCTGCCCTGGGATGCAAACCCTGATGGTGGAGGAGCAGGATCCCCTTCAGACAGATGCTGCTTGGGCATGTCCGGGAGGGGTGGCTATCCTGTTCTTTCATGGGAGCCCCTGCATGCAGTCATACTTGAATGCCAAAAGCACTTAGGATAGATCCAAAACTATGTGTATTGACAGAAAAAGGCAGACACCAGTTAGCTGGACTGAATACATAGGTCATGTCAAAGCCTCTTTCTCCATTGTACCAGAAGCACAGCTCAGCTGCTTAGAGCATGGTGCTGGTAATGCCAAGGTTGCAGGTTCAATCCCTGTATAGGACAACTACACATTTCTGCATTGCAGGGGGTTGGACTAGATGATCCTCAGGGTCCCTTCCCTTTATTTATTTATTTATTTTCCATTGAAGGGTTGTTTAACTGGGGGGAGATTAAAATAATTTTTAAAACCTTCCTTATACCATGCCAGACTTATCTGTCCATTTAGTCCAGCATTATCTGCTCTGGCTATCAGTGGCTCCCTAGGGTCTCAGTCTTTCCCATTACCTGCTACTTCAGGGTTGTTGATTCGGTGAGAGAATTGCACTCTGCACATTCTCAGAGGCACCTGACTTTACATATTCCAATATTAGCCGTGGTCCTGGAAACGGATGGTGTATCTAAGCCCTGGCACAAATGAAGCTTTGATTAGAAAACAATAGTTGAGCTTTCAAGCTTGAGCTTTCCATTCTCACCTACCCACCCAAACATTGACGTTGATGCTCGTGAAGCTCTGAAGCCGTATGTTGGGGGGAGTGAAGTCCTGCCTGAGGGCAGGAGCTGAGACCAAACTACGCCCTTGAGTCCTTTCCAACGCTCTTGTTTTTATGATAGCTATGGTTTGGTCAGCCATGCATTTCTGAAGTCCTACCAAATGGCAGCCTGTGAAGTTTTTGGATAAAGTTTGCATGAGCTGTGGTTGCACAAAAGAAGCCCATTGATCTGTTAATCACTAACTAACACATTCTAAAACTTTGAGGTGGTGTTTTTGTTTACGTCCTTGTAAAAGATTTTTTTTCCCTCCTGGCATCTCTTTCAGGCTAAGTCTGAGGTTCATTGTGTGAACAAACTTAGGGCAAACAGATGCAGAAGAGGACCAGCCCTCACCCATTAATGAAGTTGCCAAGAATTGGGAGTTTCAGCCAGTATAGTTTTCATAATGACAAGCCCTGGATTGTGTTGCCTATCTGTAGTGTAAATACTCTCTCAGACAGGGGTGGGGAACCTGTTGCCTTCCAGATGTTGCTAGACTACAATTCCCATAATCTCTGGCCACTGGCCATACTGACTGTAGCTGATGGGAGCAATATCTTTAAGGCCACAGATTGCATTGAGCAAAACTGTTCAATATTTTCCTAATCTATCATGCTTGCACCGATGTAAGCTCCATTTAGCTTGATAAAACTTATTTTGCAATAAATGGATTTAGGATCAGAATGTACCTCTTCAAAACATAGCATGTGCTTAAGCTAAATTGGAAGCCTTTATTTGTTGTCTGAACCATGAGAATTTTTCAACTTTTTCCCTCCCCGTAGGCCAGGAGCATCTCCGAGCCACTGTGCTTAATATATTTTCTGACTATGACTATAACAGGTCCGTCATAACTATTGCAGCTCCAGTTGACTGGCTGGGTAAGTTTTAAAAATATGTATTAAAACATCCCGACTCACATCATCGTTATTTTTGACCTTTGAATGTTGTGTTTTTGGATGCTAAGTTTGCAGTTGTATACATGTTTGCCTGAGAGTAAAACAGTGCATTTTAAAACACATTGCTTCTCTCAAAGAATCCTGAGAACTGTAGTTTACCACTCACAGAGCTGCAATTCCCTGCACCCTTCATAAACGTTAGTTCCCAGGATTATTTGGGGCAGGCATAGGCAACCTTGGCTCTCCAGATGTTTTGGAACTACAACTCCCATGATCCCTAGCTAGCAGGACCAGTGGTCAGGGATCATGGGAGTTGTAGTTCCAAAACATCTGGAGAGCCAAGGTTGCCTATGCCTGATTTGGGGGAAGCCATGCATCGTGTGAATATGGTCCTAAGTCCAACTGATCTTGGTGGGACTTACTTCTGAGGAGACATCCAGAGGATTGGAGTGGAACCAAAAACCATGCTCTGGTGTTTAGCTTCTTTGATAGATAAGGACTTAAAAAAGAAATCCTCAGTTGAAAAATTATTTAAATAACAAGTACCAAAACACAAGGCACATACTTTTTTTTTTAAAAAAAAGAGTGACATTTTAATCCCCTTGGTGGATGGTTGCATGAAAATCACACACTCAGAAAAATATGATGTGACTGATGGTTTGTGACAAGAAGCTCTTGTCTGGAAGCCCTCTTAACAGTTTTTGAAAATAGATAACATTCAGCTAGATCTGAGAGGGACGTGTTGTGTAGATTTTTCCTTCAACGCTGGTTTACAAGAGCCAGTTCCCCAATTAACACCACATCCTAACCATGTCTACTCAGAATTGAATTCTATTGAATTCAACGGGAACTTATTCCCAGGTAATTTGAGTCTGGACTGCAGCAAAGCTTACTTTTGAATTCAGGCTGTGTGATGGAGGAGGAGCAGCAGAATAAAATACTCTTTTTTATCTTTTCCGCTAAGGACGTTTTGTAGGGATGTTTACAAAGTTCATCAAAAGCAGTATTGTCAGACAAAGTTAGCAGGAGGATGCCAGGTGGCCATAATTAACACGGTTGTGTTCAGCTCTTCACTAAAAAAATACACCTTTGTAGATTGTGATTCAATAGGAAAGCCTCCAAGATACCAAGTGGGCTATTTTGTTAGCATATTTTTTAAAGTGTGCTTGTTGCATATAACAAGAACCCTGCTTCAAGGTGGGTAGATTTGTAAGAGCCGTAAGACCTTCACATTTCTCCCAAAATTAGTGCTTTGTGTAAATGAGAAAGAGGGGTTACCTTATCACTGTCACTAGAAACAGTCGCAAGGGGAGGAGAGTTTGTCTACGCCAGGCATCCCCAAAATTCGGCCCTCCAGATGTTTTGGACTACAATTCCCATCATCCCTGACCACTGGTCCTGTTAGCAAGGGATCATGGGAGTTGTAGGCCAAAACATCTGGAGGGCCGCAGTTTGGGGATGCCTGGTCTACGCTCTTTCTTTGTGTGTGAATGTTTTTAATTAGAACACATTTGGGGCAAGAGTGGCTAAGATTCAGTTTCCCTTTTCAGATTTAGTTAGTAATGGGTTTGATGGAATTTCTCTCGCTCTCTTGTGTTTCGTTAGGCAGGTCTGTCGTGGCTGCCTGTGTGGAGGCTTTCGCATCAATAGATATGGCGGCACATGCTGGCATCCACCCTTGCCTTGGCGCAGTAGACCTGGTGCCCATTTACCCGTTGGCGGGTGTCGATGTGGAAGAGTGTGGAACAGTGGCTCGAAGTAAGCAGAACCCGAAAATCCGGCACAGGCAGGGGTAGTTAATGTGGTTAGACTATGTGGTTAGACTAAGGTTACCAGATTGTTTTCAATGAATCCGGGGACGCTTTTCAACTTCCTACTACAGGGGTACCTCGCTAGACGAACACCTCGCGGCACAAAAAAATTGCAAGACGAAAATGTTTTGCGATTTTTTTGGCAGACTCGCTAGACGAAGTAGAGCAGGGGCGCCGCGAGGAGGAGAAAGTCAGACCGAGCCTCGCGCTCCCACCGCCGCCATCGCCCGGCTTCCGCAGGGCGTCACACTGAAACGGCCGCGGCAGCCAAGCAGCAGCCGGGTCCCCCCTCACTCTCACCTGCAGAACCCCGAGGGAGTGGAGCCCCTTCTTTGGCTGGGTGCACGGGAGAGCTGCGTGCGCATGAACGGGAGAGGCCAACCAGAAAGCCTGCCTGCCTGCCTGCCTGCCTGCGCACGAACGGGCTGTCTGTCTGGTTGGGCGCGAGGGTGCAGCTGCTGGGGAAGGAGGGAGGGAGCCTCTCCCTGGCCCTCCTCCTGCTTCCCCCTCCCCAGAGCCTTTAAAACTTCCGGCCGTGGCGGGTGAGTTGGCGCCTTTTGGGGGGGCGCTATTCCCCCCTCCCATAGGAACGCATTCATTAAATTTCAGTGCATTCCTATGGGAAACCGTGCTTCGCAAGACGAAATTTTCGCAAGACGAAATGACTTGTGGAACGAATTAATTCCGTCTTGCGAGGTACCACTGTAAATAGATGGATTTTGTCAGGGGACCGATCTGGAAATCCGGGGACAGTCCCCAGGAAATAAGGGACGTCTGGTAACCTTAGGTTGGACTCCAACTCCCATCATCCCCAGCCAGCATAACCTTTGGTCAGGGATGATGAGAGTTGTAGTCTAGCAGCAACTGGATGGCACCATCTTGGCTGCCCAAGATCTGACCTAAGGATCCTTAATGTAGTCACTGATAGATGCTGGACTGTTCCTCTGTCAAAGCAGAGGTCTCTCTCTAAATTAGGGGTAGGGCGAGGTGGCACCCTGCAAATGTTCTTGGGATTCAAACTCCCGTCAACTCCAGCCAGCATGACCCAACGTCAGTGGTGATGGGAATTGGAGTCTAGTAACAAGTGGAGGGGACTGCGCTGGCTAACCCCATTCTAAACCGTTCAGTGAAGCTGTTTAATGTATACTCCAAAGCATAGTTGTACAATTTGCAACTGGAATGAGGGCACAGCATTTGGGATAACCACCTTTCTCACATATTCACACTTTCTCAGATCTGTTGCCTGCTTGTGTGTTTGTTTAACACATTAATATCCCACCCTTCACTAGAAACACCAGGGAGGTTCACAGCAGTACAAATATATGTGTGTGTGTGTGTGTGTGTGTGTGTGTGTGTGTGTGTGTATATATATATATTAAAAACAATGTGTTAAAATACAGCCATCACAGTAAAACCAGCCAATTCTACTAAAAGCTCTGCATTAATTACTAGCATATGCCTGGGTACATTAGAAATGTTCTTAGCATGCATCGAATCATGTAACAAAGGCAGCACTTGCCTTATTTTTGAAGGGAGATGTTTGTTTTCTATACCGTCCTTCATCCAAGGATCACAGGGAGGTTTACGAAAGAACAACACAAAATTACATACCATGATAACAAACAAAAACAGTAACCCTATTGTTGTTGTGTAGTCGTTTAGTCGTGTCCGACTCTTCGTGACCCCATGGACCAGAGCACGCCAGGCACTCCTGTCTTCCACTGCCTCCCGCATTTTGGTCAAACTCATGTTCGTAGCTTCGAGAACACTGTCCAACCATCTCGTCCTCTGTCGTCCCCTTCTCCTAGTGCCCTCCATCTTTCCCACACAGTTTAAAAGGCCATTGATAGTTGAGGAAGAGGAATGTTTTTGCCTGGCGCCTAAGGATATGTAACAAAGGCGAGCCTCTTTTTTTGCAAGATAGATCTCAGCAGGCCACCAGCTAGGCCGCCATCTTCTTTCTGGTACCCAGGTCTCAGGTTGTTTAGGGTTTCTTAGGTTGACACGAGAACCTTGAACGTGGCTTGGTGGCAAATTTGTAGCCATGGCAGTTCTTTCAAAAGTGGCATTACAGTATATGTATAGAGTAGGCAGCCCCAGTCTACAGCCTAGCTGCTCTCTTAGTCTTCTTGTTGTGTTTCTTCTCGCTCGGGGTCACCAGCATAGTGCCCAAAGGCCTGACTGTGCCTCCTCTAGTGCTCAAGAAAAATGCCAGTAATGATTCCCTCTGAAACCCACAATGCACAACAAACTCTTTGCTATCCCTGCTCAGTTTTTGTTGGCACTGGCAAGGGCCTCTACAACATTGAACACGCCTCCTCAAACCTGCCCATGTTTCGTCATCACTGCTTCCCTGTCCCCGTCGGCTAATGTGGGGCATGCCCAGACCTGTCCATCCTGTCTCTTTTTTCTGTTTTTTTAATAGATGTAGCATCCGTTTTGTGCTACGCCACATCCCCTTGACAGCCATTTTGTGTTCCGCCATGTTCCCACAGCAGCCATTTTGTGATTGCACCCACACCACTCCTTCAAAATTGCAGAGTACTCACTGGCCTCCAAAGGCCTCCTGTTCTAGCTGTTGTACTTCCCTTCTGTTCCTCCCTTCCCTCAGATATAGCAGAGACCCTGGTGTGCCGTGTTCCTGGTTGCAGCGTATTTCTTTTTGGGCAAGCTCATCTCCCAGAGAGGCAAAGTCTGGTTCAAAGAAGAAAACAGCTGGGATGGTTTAACCGTAGAGCTTTCAATGCAGCCACTGTTATTCCTGATGTGGGACTGTCGCCTACCTTAAGACACGGTTTAACAGGTATGAAATGATGGGAATGTTCATTGTTGCTATTTTTGTCATGGGCACAAGGCAATCAATGTATCTAGGACTTCACAGAGGAATATAGCCCACTCCCCAGTGGTCTGTGCCCCAAGGAGCTTACATATAAATATTGAGAATGTGAGAGAATGCAGATAAGAGAGAGGCGAGTATACCGAAAATTGAGACAGGGAAAACAGGAAGACTAATAGGGGATTTGTTGTCTTTGTCCATGGAGTTTTCTTGGCAGGGATACTGGAGTGGCTTGCCAGTTCCTTCTCCAGGTGGATCACGTTTAGTCAAAACTCTCCACTATGACCTGTCCATCTTGGGTGGCCCTGCATGGCATAGCTCATAGCTTCTCTGAGTTATTCAAGCCCCTTCGCCACAACAAGGCATTGATCCATGAAGGGTGCTGGAGGAGACTCTTGAGAGTCCCATGGCCTGCAAGATCAAACCTATCCATTCTGAAGGAAATCAGCCCTGAGTGCTCCCTGGAAGGACAAGATCCTGAAGCTGAGGCTCCAATACTTTGGCCACCTCATGAGAAGAGAAGACTCCCTGGAAAAGACCCTGATGTTGGGAAAGATTGAGGGCACAAGGAGAAGGGGACGACAGAGGACGAGATGGTTGGACAGTGTTCTCGAAGCTATGAACATGAGTTTGACCAAACTGCGGGAGGCAGTGCAAGACAGGAGTGCCTGGCGTGCTATGGTCCATGGGGTCACGAAGAGTCGGACACGACTAAACGACTAAACAACAACAACAACAACAACAATAGGAGATTAAAATTGCATAAGCTTGCTGCCCGCCCTTTGCGTACTTGGGTCGTCACAGAGTTCATTAGAACTTATTCCCAAGCCACTTGCACTTGTAGGGCTGAAGTCTTAGGCTTTTGAGACAGGGATGGGGAATAAAGTGTTATTCAAAAGGACTGGGGAGAGGA
The DNA here is from genome assembly GCF_965207765.1 of Zootoca vivipara. Taxonomy (NCBI): domain Eukaryota; kingdom Metazoa; phylum Chordata; class Lepidosauria; order Squamata; family Lacertidae; genus Zootoca; species Zootoca vivipara. Next base: position 11,063,005 of record NC_142582.1, read on the forward strand.
CGACTTGCGGGAGTGTTGAGGAAGAGAGAGCACCAAGAAGCAACAGGAAATGCATAGAGTTATTTAAGAGCAGAAGACCTCGAGGCAACTGGCAGCTTTTTGCTCTTAATTTGATGTAGGCTGTAACAAATCAATTAATCTATTCCAGTGTAAGCAATATTTTGTGTTGTATCCCTTCAAGTAGCTCCAGAACCTTCTTGAAGTCTATGAAGGTGTTGGCTTCCCCACGTAGGCAATTTTTTTGGGGGGGGAAAGAAACCAATAAACGATTGTCTCTTATAACAGGGGTGGAGGGACTGTGACCCCTAGAGATGTTGTTGGACTCCAACTCCCATCATCAATAATCATGGGCTTGTCTTCACTGGGAACTGATGGGAACTGGAATCCAACAGCATTTGGGGCAGGGGTCCCCAAACTAAGGCCCAGGGGCCAGATGCCGCCCAATCGCCGCCTAAATCCGGCCCGTGGACGATCCGGGAATCAGCATGTTTTTACATGAGTAGAATGTGTCCTTTTATTTAAAATGCATCTCTGGGTTATTTGTGGGGCCTGCCTGGTGTTTTTACATGAGTAGAATGTGTCCTTTTATTTAAAATGCATCTCTGAGTTATTTGTGGGGCATAGGAATTCGTTCATTTTTTTTAAAAAAAATATAGTCCGGCCCCCCACAAGGTCTGAGGGACAGTGGACCGGCCCCTTGCTGAAAAAGCTTGCTGACCCCTGATTTGGAGTTTCCCCACCCCTGTCTTATAAGAGGCATTTCGAGTGTTGTGTATCTTAAGTCCCTGTGTAAAGGTATGAGACCTGGAAGGGCATTACCAAACAGGGGCAACAACTACAAAAACCCCAGAATTCCTGGAGTGGCTAAAGAACTCTCTTTTGGGCTCTGCTGCGTTGCCAGTAGGCAAATTGCCCATTTAAATAATTTGCACAGCATTCATTGTCAGCAGTAATAGGGGGTCAAATCACTTGACTTCTGAGTTTCCATGTGAGTTTACAAATGGTCATCATGTGGTCCAGGGGTCAGCAAACTTTTTCAGCAGGGGGCCGGTCCACTGTCCCTCAGACCTTGTGGGGGGCCGGACTATATTTTGGAAAAAAATATGAACAAATTCCTATGCCCCACAAATAACCCAGAGATGCATTTTAAATAAAAGGACACATTCTACTCATGTAAAAACATGCTGATTTCCGGACTGTCCGCGGGCCAGATTTAGAAGGCGATTGGGCCGCATCCGGCCCCCAGGCCTTAGTTTGGGACTATTGTAGATAGCAGTCTGTTGTAGCCATTCTTGAGCATGTACTATCAAGCATTTGGGTACTATTGATTTCCTTTCTTTTCTTTTTAAGCCCCGCAATATCAATGGGGCTTGTTTCTTACCCTGGGTTGTGCCCAGTAAACCATTTCAAATGTTTTGAAAGGGGGACTGATGAAGCGTTGCTACAATCCATTGAAGAGAACTGGTTAAATATTTAATATAGACTGGGGAGGGGGGTAGATATCAAGAGAATAACAGTAATTATTCTCCTATTGACCCACTTAGAATTAACCTACTTAAAAAACGCTCTGCATAAAACAAAGCTCCTTATGTACTTTTATTGAATAATCCATATTTTTTTTAAAAAAGAATCCTGTTTCTTCAGACGTCATTCCGCCGCAAGAATCCTTAAACCAGTTATTATTGCCAGTGCTGTCACACACATACTGCATTTGCGTTTGTGAGAAAGGAACACACACCAGATGTTAATTAGTGCATTTGTTTTTATTTTCCCTCTACCTCAACAATTTGGCCTTGGGGGTTTGCGTTCTTTTTTTTTGTTTGCTGTAAAGATCTTTGTTTCTATCCAGGCTCTGGCTCATAAGCTACAAAGACAATGAGTCAGAATTCCAAGGAGGAAAGGAAAAGAGAAGACCTCGGAGAAATATTAAACTTCCACACTCTTTTTTTTCATGATGAACAATTTGCAATGATGATTTATCCCGGGTGGAGTTTCTCCCCTTCCTTCTTTCACCTTGCTTACGAAGAGGCAGATATAAAACTGCTTTTCACTGGGGAATAGGTCTTGAGTGCAGCACCTTTGATTTATATACCACGTAGATTCGCCACTGGCTGGCTTCTACTTGCCCCAAGGTAGCTCAGTACTCAGTGTGAGAAACAGACTTTGCTTTGCAACTTCTCTTCTCCCGGAATGCCCTTCCAGAGCCTTTATGTAAAAGCTTGGGGCATATGCACTCCTCCAGACCTTTATTTGCAGTCCTGGGAAGTCTCTCTAGGCCATAAAACTCACCAGGCCTGCTTTGGACTCTCCTTGGGTCTGCTGGATCCAACTACAGTTGTACTTTGGTTGTCAAAAGCCTTGGAACTCGTACGCTTCAGCTCCCAAATGATCGAAATTGATTGACATTTATTACGGCCATTGGCCCATCACACAACAATTCCCATACCAACATATATGTACTTAAACCTCCAAATTTAAAACAGCCAAAAACTTACAAAAAACAAACAAACAAAAAACAAAAAACCAAAGACCAACAACATACAATACAATAAATTTGCAGCATGAACATCGCCCTCTGCTCATAAATTAATAAAAGACATCAATGATGATATCACCTAATTACAGCAAACGATTGAAAGCCAGAAGTGAGTGTTTTGGTTTTCGAACGATTTTTGGAAGCCGAATATCCGGCGCGGCTTCTGCGGCTTCCGATTGCCTGCTGCTAATCAGAAGCCGTGTCTTGGTTTTCAAACGGTTCCGGGAGTTGAATGGGAGTCGAGAACCAAGGTACGACTGTACTACTCTCTCTCTCTCTCTCTCTCTCTCTCTCTCTCTCTCTCTCTCTCTCTCTCTCTCTCTCTCTCTCTCTTGATAAAGAATACTGAATAGGTTATGGTGTATAAGTGAAGGATTAGCCAAAGTCCTTTACCTAACAACCATTAATTTCGACTCACACCGGTGGCTCATTTTCTGATCGTTTCAGGGGTCGGGGCCAGCCCTTACGTGATGAATTGCAACGTGACAGTCGACACGCAAGACTTGGCTACGGCCAAGGCGATCGCAGCCTTCATCCGGGGCAGTAGTGCCGGAGGCCTGGTGGGCGTGCAGTCGATGGCTTTCCCACACAACGGCCAAATCGAAATAGCGTGCAACGTGGAAAGCTTTGACGACCATGACACCAGGTGGGCCGCGGGCGACAAATCGGGATATGTTTCCTACAGCATTCTCGGGAGAACGTATCACTATGTGTCGCCTTGGCTGATAGAGGCTTCCATTAAGAAGTCGGCCAGAGACCACGGAGTCAGCACCGTTGGGACCGCACTGGTTGGGTTCACGCCAGAGGAATGCGCACGATGCGCTGCCTACGCATTGACAAGCGGTGTCCGTGAGTTCTGGAGAGTGCGGGGTGGTGTTTTCATGTGATAGCCTTGCTCCAAGGCTTACTGCACGCCATCTCCCCAGACAGACTCTTGCCCCACTCAGTGATCCTCAAATGTTTTTGCCTGGCTGGAGCACATCATCGAACTCTGACCCTGCCTCTAGCTTGCCTGTAGGGAGGGTGGAAAGGGTTGTGTCAGGTTGTGTGGAAATTAGCCTACCGTACAAAGGTAAAGAATTACACCAATTGCTGTGCCCAGTTTTACCTCTGACACTGCCCACCGCTGTTATGAAACTCCAAGAAACCTGCCGTCAGCCTGAAAAACGGTTCCCGGTCACTGTTTTAAATTCTTCTCCTTGCTAATTCCAAGGCAACCTTTGGGGGCCAGGAGACCAATGTATCCTGGCAAGGTAGAAGACCATTATATGTGCATTTATGTAGAGTGTATCCAACTAACACTTTGCTCAGAATTAGGACATCCTGGATTAGGCCAGAAATTCATCCTTTTTTCACGGTGGCCAACCTATGGGAAGCAGGACTTGAATGCAACAGTCCTCATTTGTGATTTCCAGCAACTGGTGTTCCAAGGCGTACGACCTCTGAGAGACTAGGAAAAGCAGAAAAACACTTTAAGTACATGCTTTGGAACGTTGCCCCAACACCTAGCTAGTGGCTGCCTTCCAGCACAGTCGCAAGTTCTTGATTCTCCAGGAGCAATGGGTGGCAAAGGGATGGACTCCAGAGAGTCTTGGCTGGAACCTCAGTGGGCCAGATGGGGAGGCTTCGCAGATTGGGACTGGCCATAGGGCACCAGTTCCCTCACCCCTGTCCTAGAGCAGGGGTCGGCAAGGTTTACCTCACCTGGGCCAGTTCACTCCAGCGGAGAGCCGAATCGTGTGTGTGTGTGAGCGTGCCCGCCCGCGATTTCCGGCATCTGCGCAGACGCGATTTCTAGCATCTGCGCATGCGCAGACGAGATTTCCGGCACTGCAGAAGTGAGTCCCTGCGCTGGACTGCAGCGGTTTAGCACAGCGTGCGGGGACTCGCCAAGCGGGCGGCTCGGTTCGGGGATGGGTTGTGGGCTGGTTAAAGGACCCCCGTGGGCCGCTTGTGGCCCATGGGCCTTAGGTTGCTGACCCCTGTCCTAGAGCCTCGCTCCTCCCTTTCTTCTTGTGCCTCATCCATGCCAAAGAGGCTACATGGGAGCGGCAAATATGGTAGCCAACTTGATGCCCTCCACATTTCATTGTACCACATCTCCCATCATCCCTGACCACGTCGGCTAGAGCTGATGCAATCTGGACTCCCGACAACAACTGGAGCACCAAGGTATCCCCCTTGAGTTTATCTTGGTTTACCACGTCCCACTGGGGAGGCTGCTGCGTTGACAGCAATAAAACCCAAGAGCAAGCAAGAATCCCCGCTGTAATTATTGGGGGAAATGGCTCACGCTTCCATGATGCCCTCTGTAGGGTGCTTCCCTTTAGAGCTACCTATCAGCCAATAATAGAAGATTGGCCTTTGCATTTCAGAAGCTATTTAAGGCAGTGGCTGTAATGTGAACCGGCAAATTCCACAAATTACCTATCTGATGTGTGCAAAATTGACTATTACTGCAAGATGTGGTGGTGACTTGGAGGAGTTTGACGTATTCCGGGAGCGTAACAAGGCTAAACGTGGAAGCAATTGCCTGTTCTCAGCACTTTCGGTTTTGCATCATGTCCACCAGGGGGCAGCAATTGCAAACCCTCCCTTTAAAATGACAGTTTTTTGCTATTTTGCTATCCTCTTGTTTTGCCATCCAGCGGCTAAGAGAGGGACTGCTCAGCAAGGGAACTTTTATAGTGCCCGTGCTCAAGGATGAGCTGTTGACATGCAAATGTTATTGTGCAGTTTCCGATCTTGATGTCAGGTAGTGGCTGCCGTTCATTAAAAAGGAAGAAGTGAGTTTCTGTTTATGTGTTATGGACTATATATGGGCTGCTTGAATGTTAAGATGCCTCGTGTGGTGGCACGAATGAACACCCAGGATAAATCCTGGTTCAAATCTCACTTGAGAATTGTTGAGTTTGAAGGGACTCTGAGGGTCATCTAGTCCAACCCACTGCAATGCAGGAATTTTTTTTGCCTAAATAGGGCTTGAACCCATGACCCTGAGATAGCTACCAGCTGAGATATCCCAGGCACTTCTGGCCTATGAACTCACTTCCTGGCTTTTCCTAACGCAACCTGCTCACATTCTTATGGAACAATTCATTTATTTACATATTGCTGTTTTCTGCATTGTAATGCCTTCATCCTGAAAATGTTTCAGTGAAGGAAAGTCTCTACTTCTCTTTATGTTGCATATATGTAAAAGGTAAAGGACCCCGGTTGGATTGGCAAGAGCAAGAGGCTCAGTGGCTTAGACCACAGAGCCACCCAACCCACTGTATATCAAGGGTGGGGAATATCTTTCAGTTTGAGGGTCACACACTCACACATCCACCTCTCAATCCTGCATCCAGGCAAGTACAAGACATTACAGTAGCTGAAGGTCACATTCCAGCCAGGTAGGCTGCATACACGCCCCACATTGAAAGCATGTGACCTCCCACCACCATGCAAAGAATCATGGGAACTGTAGTTTGCCAAGCTTGCGGGGAATTGTGGCTCTGTGAGGGGGTAAACTACAGTTCCCAGGATTATTTGGGGGACATCATGGGCCTTCAATGCAAGTGTGCACACAGCCTTAAAATCACTAGAGAAGGATGCAGAGCAGGGGTGAGTATCTGGGGTTGCAATGGACTGGGGCATCTCAAGGGCCAGATAGAGAGAGCTGGGGGCCACATTCAGTTTCTGGACCTGAGGTTTCTCACCTCTTCTTTAAAAGGTGAAAAGGGGCCAAGACCCCTCCTGGGTCGCTGTTAGGCAGGATGAAACTATCCCATGCCCTCCAACATTTATCCAATGAAAATAGGGGCATCCCATTCCATAATAATAATTTTGCTATTTATACCCCCACACATCTTACTGGGTTGCCCCAGGCACCCTGGGCAGCTTCCAAAATATATAAAAACATAGCAAAATCTTAAACTTTAAAAAACCCTTCCCTATACTGTACAGAATTGCCTTCAGATGGCTCAGGGGCCGGATAATTCCATACCCTCCAGCATTTCTCCCATGAAAATAGGGACATCCTACCATACTCTCCAACATGTCTCCAATGAAAAGAAGGACGTCCTAAGCAGGACATTCTGGGATCAAATCAGAAACTGGGGCAGCTTCTCTAAATCAGGGACGTCTCTGGAAAATAGGGACACCTGGAGGGTCTGCTATCCTGTGTGTAACCTACCAAAAAGTTCTTCACTTTGAGGGAGGAAGAAGAGTCTGCAGCAGCAGGTGAGGAATTTATAAGGGAGAGTCGGCTTTTGGGCTTTGCTCAGCTACAGGTGTCTTTGCAAAGCAATTTGCACCCAAATAACTGGGTGTCTTTGCAGAGCAATTTGAACACCCCTCCAAATTGCTTTGCAAAAGACACCCAGTTATTGGCCTATTGGGAACAATCATTGCTCTAAGCCTGACTGAGACAAGTTTGGCCCGAACAGCTCCAAATCATGATTTTGAACCCCGCACTCCCCCATTTCTGCTGCACTGCTTTTAACCAAAGACACTGGCCAATTAGTCTGAGTTGTGTTGCCTTCTCATTAGTCAGATAATTGGCCCCAGATTTCTACGATCACTACGTGCAACTAAATATATTTTAAGCAGCATTAATCACTAATCTCCTTGCACATGTTTCAGATTTTGCAAAACGATCAAATGAAAACACTCTCAACTGATTCGGTTCCAGGGAAGGATTCCTCCCTGCTATCAGCTCCAGAATCCCACCATTTGTTTGACCCCCCGCCCAGAAAAAAAAAGCCTGGGAAAACAGATTGGCCTTACAAACATACACATGTTGCATATAAGTAAGTTCATCACGTAAGTCACTGAAACAGCTTTAAATGCCATTTTAAAGTCCTTTTTTAAAAAAAGTCATCGCCATGGTACTGCTAATTGGCTTTTAGATCCTATTTCATACACATACGTCATCATGGACTTACTTTTATTTATTTATTGCCCAAGCAGAGTGCTATCCTGGGATGGATATTCTTTTAAGAATAAGGGCTTGGAGTTCAATTGAACTGCTGGACTCCTCTCCTCTCCCCACCCCACCCCCCAATTCCCATTTTGAATGGCTAACAAACTCCCCATCCCTCCCCCCAAGGCCAAATCACAAAATGCCTTTTGTAACTGAGGGGAGTTTTATAAGCAAATCTGCCATGCGGTCATCCATTTGCCATGTGCTGTTCAAGGAAAAGAAGTCTAAAGCTCCCTTGGGCTTGTGCGGTACCAGTTGCACTGCTCTCTGGATCAAGGCCCATGGCGATAAATCAGCATTTCTGGAAAGCTGAGGTTCTATGGGCTGAAAATTAGGAACATAGGGAACTGCGTCAGTCAGCCTGTCTAGCTCAGCTTTGTTTACACTGACTGACAGCATCCTGTTCTCATAGTGTCCAATGATGCCAGTGAGAAGTCCACATGCAGGACCGGAATTCACGGGGCCCTTTCCTCTCTTGCAACACCTGGGATAGCTCAGCCAGTAGAGCATTTTAACATTTTTTTAAAACTTCCCTATACAGGATTGCCTTCAGATGGTCAGTGAGTGCTGGCTGGCTGCACACCCAGGATTTTTGGTGATGCCCAAACCTAGCAAAAATCTGGGACATGGACTTCAGTAGACGGAGCAAATGCAGTAGTTCCTATCGACTACTGTAATGCGTAATTGAAACGATTATGAATCCTTCTTCCATCTCCCATCTCCACTTCCCTTCCCTTTGAGAAAGTTTGGCTTGTAAGCACCTCGGGGCAGGGAACTGTCCCCTTACACAATTTCAACTGGTATGCACACTGGTGGCACAACAATATTAACACCAGCGTAAATGTAACAATTTACTTCTATTATTATTTTTTAATAATTTTTTTAAAATTAAATTTTACATAGCAAGTTTCCATTTAAACATATCAATCGCCTTTACATTTAGGATTCTCAGAATCCTTTGACTTCCCTCTGCCCTTCTCTGGTTTCCATTGTACATCCCTTTTTATTCAACTTATTCCCCCCCCCCCCCCCGGTTTACAATGTTCTCTTAAGTAACCTATAAATTTTTCCCATTCTCCCCTAAACTTCTTGTCGTCCTGGTCTTTGATTCTCCCGGTCAATTTACTTCTATTTGTCCGTTTACTAAATCTTTGCGGATGTATGCAAAAGACAGAAGCACACTCTCCTTCTCGCATGGACCGACCTTATCTCTCCAACTTTCCCCTTTTATATTCAGGTGGCGACTCTCAGGATAAGTCTTTGAACAGGAATGACCTCCGATTCTGGCTTTGAATCATGGACTGACACACATGCCTTCCTTTGCCAGCAGTGACCCAGTCATAATGCTCAATGGGCAATTTTCGGTCACACTTTTAGCCTAATTAATTGGCCCTGGGCCATGCGTTAGTGCCAAGATGACATCAATGGTGAATCCAGCAACCCACACAAGTCCCAGCCTCATTTACGTTTCCTGCTTACGTGCAAATCCTTTTATAACAAATGCTAGCCACCTTTCCGTTGGAAATAGTCGATCTAGGTAGTTACTGCACTTTGGAGCCTTCAGTGTGCTTATCCTTTACAAAGGAGCCCTGAACCCGTTAGGAGAGCTCCTGTCTTAATGATGCCCCAACCAGGACGAACACACTGTTACCCCTGAACCATTTCCAAGACCCTGCTTTGAAACGTCCATAAAAAAAGTTAACCACCAGAACTACAGCAACAGCCAAAGAAGCAACAGTCTACACACCGAGATAAAACAGTGGTAATGATGTTCATAAATGTGCTTTTCGAAGTTGCACCTGAAAGTCTCCTTTATTTAACTGCTGGATTTTGCAGAATGTCCACCCACCCACACCTCTTCAGTTCAGCTGGTATCGCGCACCACAGAACAAAGCAAGTTTAGAACTTGCCGAAAGTTATTTTAAGTGTGGCAGCTCCTACACTTTGGGAACTCCCTGCCTATTGACATCAGGCAGATACGTTCAAAGTAGTAAACTTCTTGGCACCTGCTTAAAACATTTTTGTTTAGGCCTGCCTATCCAGACATATAGATGAAGATGTTGACGCGCTTGTAATCTCTTTTGCTGTTAATTTTAATCCATTGTAAATGTTTTCCATTGTTCTCAACTGATAATTTAACTCAGAGGCTTTTCTGCAGTGAAGCAATATATATAGGTTTGAACAATAAATAAAACAATATTGCCGATCAAGTTCAACGACAGCCTGTTTTACTGTCTCCAGTTTTACAAAACAACAACAGCAGCAGCAACAACAGCAACAGCAACCAAACAATATTTGGGTCAAATAAGCTCTCGCCCATTTCCAGTTGAACAATTTATGTAGCTGAACCAGTTCATCAGCTGCAGAGTGAACAAGGTGGCAGAAAACAGCCTCCTTCCTTTGAAGCCTTGAAGTCCTCCTTTGCTCAGTGTAAGTTCAGTCTAAAAGTAAAGAGCCATTAAGAAGGGCAAGCAGGGAGTTGCCCATCAAAAGTTAGCACTTAGACAACAGCCTGAGCCAGACACACAGGAGATACAGTGGTGCTTCTCTTAACGAATGCCCTGCTTAACGAAATTTCCGCTTAACGAAAGGATTTTTCGAGCGGAGGTTGCCTCGCTAGACGAATTCGTTTTATGAAAAATCCGTCTAGCGAATCACGGTTTCCCATAGGAATGCATTGAAATTCAATCAATGCGTTCCTATGGGCAAAAAAAAGTCAATTTTTTTCAATGCATTCCTATGGGATTCGCTAGACGAATTTTTCATTATAAGAAAAGACCCGTGGAACGAATTAAATTCGTCTAGCGAGGCACCACTGTACTGCCATTCCCACTATGGTGAAATGGGTTGTATGTGTACTTCCATGTTAGCAGTTATTGCTAAAGATCTATATATTTAAAAATGTAGAGAGTTCCCAGCACCCCGGGACAGAACCCACCCGGAGACCTGGGGAGTGGGTGGGATTTTGGCAGTATGTTGGATGTTGTTTGTTGGATGTCCACTGGAGGGGGCAATTTTTTGTATACAAATCCAGGTTTCTACCTGTCCTAGGTGTATGGACAATGTAAGTGGATAGAGACACTCTCACATGCACTCCCGATGTTGTGGGCAAATTTGAGGGTAAGCGGTTGTGGATAAAGTTTCATTTGAATAAACATGCGCCCTCTACATTTATATATATATATAGATTGTACTACCAACCTTACTGTATGCTTGTGAAACATGAACCACTTAAAAACGCCATCTCCAACTCCTCCAAAGGTTCCATCAATGGTGTCTCCGAAAAATGTTACACATCACTTGGGAAGACAGGCAAACTAATGCCAGTTCACTGGAACAAGCAAAGATTACCAATGTCAAAGCAATGATTCTTCAACATCAACTTCGTTGGACTGGTCATGTTGTGCGGATGCCTGCTGATCGTCTTCCAAAGCAACTACTCTATTCTGAACTTAAAAATGGAAAGCGTAATGCTGGTGGTCAACAAAAGAGGTTTAAAGACTCTCTCAAGGCAAATCTAAAAAAAAAAAGTAGTATAAGCACTGACAACTGGGAAACATTGGCTTGCGAACGCTCCAATTGGAGAACAGCCTTTACCAAAAGTGTCATGGGCTTTGAAGATGCTTCAATTCAGGACGAAAGGGTGAAACGCACTAAGAGGGAGGCTTGGCAAACCCTCACCATGATCAACTCCCACCCGGAAACCTATGTCCCCACTGTGGAAGGACGCGTGGATCCAGAATTGGCCTCTACAGTCACTTACAGACTCACTGTTAAAACCGTGTTCGTGGAAGACAATCTTACTTGGCTGTGAGTGATTGCTAAAGAAGAAGAGGCAGGTCTGTGTGTGCAGGGCAGCTGTGCTCACACAAGGAAGTCTCTTGCTGTGTGCTTAAAATGCTTGCCTGATCATATCAACTAAGGTCCATATTGGAGTTGCCATTGGTTTCTACAGGGCAGTTTTGTGGACCAGACTTTTGAAAAGACTAAAGATGAGTTATGCAGAAAGTCATGCAAAGGCTGAGGATGGAAGTTTTTAAATTGTCTTTGCGTGAAATGAATTAGCTCATGGCCCTCTTAAAAGATCCCCTTGCCTTCCCATATCTGAGGCTGAACTTTTCTGATATTCATCTCCTATTTATAGCATAATCCTCCCATCTGGAAAAAGCACCAGCCCACAATATTGCTTTCTTCTTCCTCCACACACAATAACCACCGATATTAAACACTTAATGCTCCTTCGTATGTTGCTCGCCACACATTTCAGTAAATTATTGTCAGCCTGGCCTCCAAAGGAAAGACGGAAATTATTGCTGGGAGCAGAAGGTTCTTCTGGGATTTTTTATTTAATATCAGAGCAATTAAGTGGGAACGCGTTATTGAGCAGCGGAAAGTACATTTTGTGCAAGCAACACAAGTGCAGTGTTGTAATATAAATGTGTATTGGAATAAATATTGAGCTTCTCTTTTATGAACGCTCAGGATTATTCCAAGTTGTGTAAAACACAATCTGGAGGAAAGAGAGTGCATGCGTTGAAGTTTAGTGACTATACACAGCAATCCTACTCAGGAGTAAGACCCATTGAGTTCCTTGGCACTTGCTTGTGACCTTCTGAAACTTGTTAGATTCAACTCCCTCCAGCCCCTGTTAACGTGTTGAAAATGTCCTTGACAAACTTGGTGGCCTGTTCTCACAAGACCTTAACCTAGGTCAGTCACCTTTCTATGGTGGCTAAGCAACTCCTAATATGTTTTTAAATAACGATGAATTATGAAAAGGGTAGAGCTTGAGATCTGCTCTTGGCATCTCCAAAATAGTAGGGCTAGATATGTCCCCTTCCTGAAACCCTGGAGAACCACTGGTGGTCGTTGTAGACAATGGTGAGCTTAGATGGACCTCAAGATCTGTGTCGGTAGAAAGCTGTTTATTATGTTCCCAAGAACATAATAAACATGCATGCTCTGGTTATCTCCCGCTTCGACTACTGCAATGCGCTCTACGTGGGGCTACCTTTGAAGGTGACCCGGAAACTGCAATTAATCCAGAATGCGGCAGCTAGACTGGTGACTGGGAGTGGCCACCGGGACCACATAACACTGGTCCTGAGAGATCTACACTGGCTCCCAGTACATTTCCGAGCACAATTCAAAGTGTTGGTGCTGACTTTTAAAGCCCTAAACGGCCTCGGTCTTGTATACCTGAAGGAGCGTCTCCACCCCCATCATTCAGCCCAGACACTGAGATCCAGCACCGAGGACCTTCTGCTGGTTCCCTCATTACGAGAAGTAAGGTTACAGGGAACCAGACAGAGGGCCTCCTTGGTAGTGGCACCCGCCCTGTGGAACACCCTCCCTGCAGATGTCAAAGAGATAAACAACTATTTTACTTTTAGAAGACAACTGAAAGTATTTCAGTTCATAGCTGCCAAGTTATCCCTTTTTTAAAGGGATTTTCCATTATGCTGAATAGGCTTCCTCGCGAGAAAAGGGAAAACTTGGCAGCTATGTTTCAGTTTAGGGAAGTTTTTAATGTTTGATGCTGTACTGTTTTTAATATTAGGTTGGAAGCCGCCCAGAGTGGCTGGCGAAACCCAGCCAGATGGGTGGGGTATAAATAATAAATTGTAATTGTTGTTGTTGTTGTTGTTGTTGTTGTTGTTGTTGTTGTTATATAAGAATGTTATTTTCCAGAGTGGAAGGCATGGATTAAAGTTGTAGAGCCAGACTATTGCTCACTAGTGCCTCTCATTCACAGTGGTAAAGCTAAATAGAATCGTGAAGTTGGAAGGGACCACAAGGGTCCTCTAGTCTAACCCCCTGCAATGCAGGAAAATTTTGCCCAATGCAGGGCTCGAACCCACGACCCTGAGATTAAGAGTCTAGTGCTCTCTGGACTGAGCTATCCCACAGCTTATCCTGCAGCTGACTAAACCCAGGTATAAGGAAATGTGTGCTTCCCTAAAACAGGAAAGTGCTAATATGGGTGTGTGTCTGTCCCCGCCCCCCCATGTGCAGAAAAATGCTTGTGAGTACAGTCCTCCACATGGATAAATAGCTCCGTCAGTACAGCATGAGTCTCTTAATCTCAGGGTTGTGGGTTTGAGCCCCATGTTGGGCAAAAGATTCCTGCATGGCATGGGGTTGGACTAAATGACCCTGGCGGTCCCTTACATCTCTATGATTCCATGTAGAAGTTGCATAACATTTGAAAGTTCTTTTTTGAAGTGGCGCTGGCCAAACCAGGCATGCTACAGCTTGGTGCAGAAGCATGTTTATTCCAGTCCAATGTGCTCTTGCAAGGTGAAATGCAATGCCTTGTGTTTTGGCATATTACTATTAGTAATACTTTTATTATTTATACCCCAGCCATCTGGCTGGGTTGCCCCAGCCACTCTGGACAGCTACCAACACCTATAAAAGCTTCCGCTCTAGCCTTCTGAGCCAGGGAGCAGGCAGCGCCCTCTGCTGGACAGGCGGACAGCAGCCCATGTCCTCTTGCACAGCCATGCCATAAACCCCTGGGGTGCAGGCTCCAGAGGTTGGCCGCCCGCGCCTCGTTAGGAGCCTCTTCATCCATTATGTGGTAGCAAATTGAGGGCAATGTGCTCCCTTCCAGCCGTGGTAATTCAAAACACATACAGGATTCCTTCCCTGCCGCCGTCCACATCAAGGGCATAGGATGGACTGCTTCTGGTTCTGGCTCACGGGACGATGTGGCAGTAATTTGAGCTCACAGCTCGGTGCGGTCGGCCTTTTGCTCTCGGGTCCCCCGTTCAGATCCGTAAAATGGCAGGCTTCCTAGTTGTCCTATGGCTGTTAAAAACCTTTGAATGTCATTTATATGTGGTGCACCCAGATGCTCGGCGGGTGTGGGTCGATGTTGCTTTGTCGAGTGGGTTTGCAGTGGAGCTCTGCTAATTGACACCAGCAGCACCATGTAATGCGACGTGAAGGTGAGGAATGGTACAGTTTAGCTAACGGCTCTCATTGATGTTTATAGCGGGAAGTTTCCAAGATGGCTGCCCACAACCAAAGCAGATGTACAGCTGAGTTTCCCCCTGAATTCAGTTTCTCTCTCTCTGTCTCTGTGTGTATTCTTTTTCAAAACAGGAGGTTTTCTCCCCCATATTTAACACAGACAACATGACAGTAGGGAGTGGAAAGGATACGGTGGGGGGAGGAAGGCTCGATTCTGCCCTCAGACAGTGGCCAAATCACATTGTTTCTTTGCTTCATCATCATCATCATCATCATCATCATCATCATCATCATCATCATATTTATTGAATTTATATCCCACTCTTCTTCCCAAAGGCAGCAAACATACCCACTTTTTTAACCCTTCTAAAACAGCTGAAATAGTCTTAATAAAGGTTATGCTTTAAAATTTTATTACTTGCTTAGAATACAGGTACACACATCCCAGCCTCCAAGTGGGGAGAGATTTCAGGGGCTCCATTGCGTACCTTTGGTTAGAATGAAGGTCACTAAAGACTAAAGGTGTTTTTCTGTGATATACACATATCCTGTCATCACATATCTACAAGGCTGAGTATAAGATAGGGAGGGTTCACAGGGTTAACTGACCTTCCTTCCACATTAGGTTAGGGGTGGGGGAAGCCATTCCCCTTGAATGCTGCATAGGGAGTGTGAGTCAAGCCCCCATCTCTTTCCAGATCCAGGCCCACCAAGACTGCCAGCCTCTTTTCTCTTTTATATGCATACTAGTGGATTTTAGCCCGTTTAAAAACGGGCGCTAGAGGAAGCGGCCTGCCGGGACTGGCTTGGCGGTGGCGGGTCTTCCCGCCACCACCAAGCCAGTTCGCAGCGGGGGCTTTTCGCCGTTTGCCTTCCCCTGAGGGGGAGGCAAACGGCGAAAAACCCCGCCGCGCCGCAATTCGGCTCCGGGACTGGCTTGGCGGTGGCGGGAAGACCCGCCACCGCCAAGCCAGTCCGCAGCGGGGGCTTTTCGCCGTTTGCCTTCCCCTGGGGGAGGCAAACGGCGAAAAACCTCGCCGCGCCGCAATTCGGCTCCGGGACTGGCTTGGCGGTGGCGGGTCTTCCCGCCACCGCCAAGCCAGTCCGCAGTGGGGGTTTTTCGCCGTTTGCCTTCCCCTGGGGGAGGCAAACGGCGAAAAACCCCGCCGCGCCGCAAATCGGCTCCGGGACTGGCTTGGCGGTGGCGGGTCTTCCCGCCACCGCCAAGCCAGTCCGCAGCGGGGGGTTTTCGCCGTTTGCCTTCCCCTGGGGGAGGCAAACAGCGAAAACCCCCGCCGCGCCGCAATTCGGCTCCGGGACTGGCTTGGCGGTGGCGGGATGTTTCCGCCACCGCCAAGCCAGTCCGCAGCGGGGGCTTTTCGCCGTTTGCCTTCCCCTGGGGGAGGCAAACGGCGAAAAACCCCGCCGCGCCGCAATTCGGCTCCGGGACTGGCTTGGCGGTGGCGGGTCTTCCCGCCACCGCCAAGCCAGTCCGCAGCGGGGGCTTTTCGCCGTTTGCCTTCCCTCGAGGGGGAGGCAAACGGCGAAAAACCCCGCCGCGCCGCAATTCGGCTCCGGGACTGGCTTGGCGGTGGCGGGTCTTCCCGCCACCGCCAAGCCAGTCCGCAGCGGGGGCTTTTCGCCGTTTGCCTTCCCTCGAGGGGGAGGCAAACGGCGAAAAACCCCGCCGCGCCGCAATTCGGCTCCGGGACTGGCTTGGCGGCGGCGGGAAAAAGGGGAGGAATTCCTCCCCTTCTTCCCGCCGCTGCCAAGCCAAAGCGGGCCTCCCTCCGCGCCCGCTGCCGCTTCGGCTTCCTCGGGTTCCCCGAGGAAGCGCCGTCCCATGCCGGAGGTGTGCGGCAAGGCTGCCGGGGGGGGGGAGCGCTTCTCTCCCCCGCCGCCTCACCGCGCACCTCCAGCATGAGACTGGGCTTCGGAGCGGCGGTTGGCGGAGCGGCAGTTGGCTGTTCCCTGTGTCCCGAGAGCACGGGTCCAATCCCTGTGTCCCTGGTTGTCCCTCCGTCCAATCCCTGTGTCTCTGGGGGACATGCGCAGTACCCCAGGGACACACGGGACATCTGGACGCAGGGACAACATGGACATTATTGTATAGGATGAAAGAGACTTTTCATATACTTAAAAGTCTACCAAGCACCACCTTGCAAGCATCACCTACCGGTAGAGCGTGGTGCTGATAATGCCAAAGTTGCAGGTTCGATCCCCATATGGGACAGCTGCGTATTCCTGCATTGCAGGGGATTGGACTAGATCAGGTGTAGGCAAACTCGGCCCTCCAGGTGTTTTGGGACTACAACTCCCATCATCCCTGACCACTGGTCCTGTTAGCTAGGGATGATGGAAGCTGTAGTCCCAAAACATCTGGAGGGCCGAGTTTGACTATGCCTGGACTAGATGATCCTCGGGGTCCCTTCCAACTCTGCAGTTCTATGATTCTATGGCCTCTAGGTGACGACCTGCCACTGGTGACTCCAACTGAGTGGCTGCTGACCACTGCCCCGTGCCCCAAGTCATGAGGTCACCGAAATTCAGGGCAGGTGACTGAAACGGGGGCTTGGCTACTCATCCGCACTGAGTCTCTCTGCTTCCGAGCTGTCAGGGACAAGTATCTGTAAACAGATAGATAAATGTGCTCCTAAGCCATTTTGACATAGGATTATTCACTTTTGACATGTTATGAACATTAAAGGAAATTTAGTGTCCATCTGGACAGTTGGCTTTTGCCAAATGCCACAACTACCAGCTGCAAAGTGCACAAGCTTGAAGCCATCCAGCTGCCGCGCGCTCAGCCGCTGCCAAGAAGGCGCAATCTGCCAACACACTCTCTCTTTCGGTTAGTACGCAGTCAGCATTCGGAGAGCTGTTGTGTGAAAAGAAATTGGCAAGGCCTCCCATTCTCAAGTGGGGCTCTTAGTGCAACCTCTCTCTCTCTCCTCCCAACCACTTGCATTTGGAGCCTTTTCAATAAACACAGCGGTGGGGAGAACTGGGATGGAAGGAAGGAAGGAATCAGTAAGTATGGGAGGGCATCGTGGTTTGCAATAGTAATGAATGGGCATTTGTGAGGCAGAACCTTTGAGCCTCTCTGGAAAGATCCTGTTTATATATACAGTGGAACCTCGGTTTATGAACACCTCGGTTTATGAACTTTCGGTTTACGAACGCCGCAGACCCATCTGGAACGGATTAATTCACTTTCCATTACTTTCAATGGGAAAGTTCGCTTCAGTTTATGAACGCTTCAGTTTATGAACAGACTTCTGGAACCAATTACACCCATGCTTCGGGTTAAGTACGCTTCAGGTTGAGTACTCCGCGGACCCGTCTGGAACAGATTAATCCACTTTCCATTACTTTCAATGCAAAAGTTCGCTTCAGTTTATGAACACTTCAGTTTATGAACAGACTTCCGGAACCAATTGTGTTCATAAACCGAGGTACCACTGTACTGTCCTTGGTGAGACACGAGCTGACATTGGGTCAGAATGGGGGCGGCAGGAAATTGGTTTGGGGGTGTTTGTACATCTGATTGGAGTTATTTTGGATCGTGCCTCTTTTTGAAATATCAGTTGCACAGTGGCAGGCACTTTTCCTTCTGTTAAACCAGGAATGGGGGAGGGCAGTTAAACGGCTCCCCCCAAATCCCAAGTCCACACCACAGCCTCTAACTAAGGCCAGGACAGTGACCGTTGACACAGGCACAATACATACACAACAGCAAAGGGGCTCAGAAAAGCAGTCTATAAAATTGAAGCAATAAGCAGATGCCATGTATCGTACTGCTTCCTCTGACAATCCAATGCAGTATGGAAAACTGTAGAAACCTCAAATAATTGCCAAGGGTTTGACCAATTTCCTTGGTTCCAACAAGTGTGGGCTGCTGTTTTTTAACACACTAAATGCAATGCATCAGATCCTGTGAAATACCACAGACGTGGACAGCCCCCCTAGCAGTGCCGCTAAAGTAATCCCCATTGCGAAGATCATCAATAGCAAGATGGTAGTGGCGCCTGCCCGGTGGAATGCCCTCCCATCAGATGTCAAAGAAATAACTATCTGACAACTTTTAGAAGACATCTGAAGGCAGCCCTGTTTAGGGAAGTTTTTAATGTTTGATGTTTTATCATGTTTTTAATATTCTGTTTGGAGCAGCCCAGAGTGGCTGGGGAAACCCAGCCAGGTGGGCGGGGTATAAATAAATAAATACGGTGGTGCCTCGCTTAACGAATGCCCTGCTTAACGAAATTTCCGCTTAACGAAAGGATTTTTCGAGCGGAGGTTGCCTCGCTAGACAAATTCGTTTTATGAAAAATTCATCTAGCGAATCACGGTTTCCCATAGGAATGCATTGAAATTCAATTAATGCATTCCTATAGGCAAAAAAAAAATATATCAAAAAAATTCAATGCATTCCTATGGGATTCGCTAGACAAATTTTTCGTTATAAGAAAAGACCCGTGGAACGAATTGAATTCGTCTAGCGAGGCACCACTGTAAATAATAATAATAATAATAATAATAATAATAAGATGGAAGGGAGGCTCTTGCAGTCAGGGACGGCGTGGGGGGAATTGCAAAGGTAAATATATCCATTGGTCCCATGCAGTAGCTGTTCCCTAAGGATCTTCGTCATGGGAATTAATTTTTCTTTTGTACACTTGTTTTATTTTGAGGGCTTTCATCTTTAAAAGTGGAACCAGAGAGGCGGCAGTGGGCTATGAATGGCTGGCCCAAACCCCTGACCTCCTTGAGATGGAAAACAAGAGCATCTTCGCCTGAGGCCTCATCGGGACGTTTGCCAGGAGAGTTCTGCTCCCAGCCAAGGCCCCGATTAGCACTCCCAGGGAAGGCTTCCCATGCTCTGTGACCGGCTGCTTTCAGGGAGGATGTAGAAACGCTGCCGCTTTGTAACCGCTCAGCGAGGCCAAGAGCGCCAGGGAGTACCGATCAGGGCTCTGTTTATTGATCATCATTCCTCCTGATTGCTTTGTGTGCCAGATCAACCTCCCCCCCCCAATATTTTTATTGGTTTGCTTGTAAATACAAGCAACTTGTCTTTTAAGCTTCATACGCAGTACATAAGCAATGTGTTTATTTATGCATTATCAATTCAAGTATCCTCTCCACAGCGATTCTTGTGCTGTGGGTAGAATGAAAGTATGTTCTGCCTCATTGATAAAGGAAAAGAAAGGAAGCCAAGTGTCACCAAAAGTTTCTAGCCTTGAAATGCCTCTGTTTACCCTTCTTTGGCAAGTAAGGCATTCCGATAGAGCCACATTCCAAATACTATTGAACCAGATTTCAATGGGGATTTCTATAGCTTGTTTCCAGTGCAGTGGTACTTTGGTTCTCAAACGGCTTTGTTGTCGAACAAATTGGCTCCCAAACACCGCAACCCAGAAGTAAGTGTTCCGGTTTGTGAGTGTTTTTCGGAAGCCGAATGTCCGACGTGGCTTCCGCAGCTTCCGATTGAGTGCAGGAAGCTCCTGCAGCCAATCAGAAGCTGTGCCTTGGTTTCCAAGTGGTTTCAGGAGTCGAATGGACTCCCAGAACGGGTTAAGTTCAAGAACCACTGTATCAGGCTATTGTTAATCAGGCTGCTGATAATGGGGGAAAATATTCAATCTCTGCATTTAAGGTTATTGTTTAAATTTGAGTCTAAGGATAACAAGGCAAGAGTCGAATTGGGTGGAAGGGATTGCTGCATTATTTTGGAAATAACGTGAAACAACTTTGTGCCAAATCAACTTTAATTGCACAGTGGGAATTTGCTGGGATGTGCTTGGATCTCAACCAAACATTCTGGAAGCACCGAGAGAGAGGGCCTGTAGTTAGGTGTTACAGGTCCTGAGCTGTGTGTGACCACACTTAACCCCACACTCTTAAAGCACATGGTTTAACTTCTGCAAAGATCACACCCACAACATACCTTTAAAGCACGTGGTTTCTCCCAGATAATCACAGGAACTGTAGCAGCGCTCTTAACAAACAATTTCCCGGGATTCTTTGGTGGAAGTGTTGTGCTTTAAATGTAGTTTAAATGAATGGTTTGGATGTGAAAACGAATGAATTAGGCGAAGCCACAAGTTCTAGGGGGAAAAGAAACTGTAAATTGGGCATACAAGTACAATGTGTAATTTAAATGTAGGGTACGAACGTGATCTATGCAGGAGTCTGTAGGCTGAATCATTGGCACCCATAATGATAAAAGCAGCTCAGTCTGGGAGAGAAGCTCTACCTAAGACCCTTGATTCCTCGTGAGGAGGTCAGGCATACAGTAGGAAGGCCCTACAAGACAGGTGCTTAGCACCTGCTATAATCTTCCCCTGTCCTAGCCTAGGGCAAGAGAAGTCAATCCCCTGAGAATTCATTTCACCCATGGAAAAGGCACTGGGACTACAGATCCCAAGATGGACCACAGGAAAAGGATGCCATTCACATCAGTTTTTGCCCTGGGGGGTCTCTTTCCAACAGCAATGAATGACTGCACTTGTGACCTAGTTGTCATCCAGTCTCAGAGGTGAGAGATTTCTCAGGTTTCATTTCCTTAGAAGGAACAAGTTGTGGTCTGATTGCAGACCAGAGCTTTGGGTTTGCATATTTAAAGTCGACCGAAGCGTTCTGTTGCCATAGTGCAATAAATGGACCCAACCTCCACCCACCTCCAAAAGACACCCCCCACCCACTGACTTTTGCAGTTTGGAAAGTAATGGGGGACGTGAAAAGCGTCAGATGAACAAATGACAAACAGCAATGTGTGTCAAAGCCAATCAGGATGAACGGAGGGCGAATGCTCCTTGTCTTATGGCCACCCTGTAAACAAGTAAACAAATGTTCAATTAAGACCAGATACAACTGGAACCCCCCCCCAATGTAAGCTTGGCACAAGCAAATTAGGATGCTCAATGGAGGGGCTCAAGGTCGATTAAAATGCCAGTATCTTTGCGATGTAGTCAAGCTACACTCCTACAGATCTTCCTCTCCCAACAGGCACATATCACAGGGAAGATATCAGACCTTGCATCTTCCCAGCTCCAAACTAGACTGGCCTACCTCTTTGTTAATAATACTAATACTAATACTAATAATAATTTATAATTTGTACCCCGCCCACCTGGCTGGGTCTCCCCAGCCACTCTGGGCGGCTCCCAATCGAATATTAAAACAATACAGCATCAAATATTAAAAACTTCCCTAAACAGGGCTGCCTTCATATGTCTTTTAAAAATAAGATAGCTGCTTATTTCCTTGACATCTGTTGGAAGGGCGTTCCACAGGGCGGGTGCCACTACCGAGAAGGCCCTCTGCCTGGTTCCTGTAAGCTCACTTCTCGCAATGAGGGAACCAGCAGAAGGCCCTCGACGCTGGATCTCAGTGTCCAGGCTGAATGATGGGCGTGGAGATGCTCCTTCAGGTATACAGGACCAAGGCTGTTTAGGGCTTTAAAGGTCAACACCAACACTTTGAATTGTGCTCTGAAATGTACTGGGAGCCAATGTAGATCTCTCAGGACCGGTGTTATGTGGTCCCAGTGGCCACTCCCAGTCACCAGTCTAGCTGCCGCATTCTGGATTAATTGCAGTTTCTAGGTCACCTTCAAAGGTAGTGCCACGTAGAGCGCATTGCAGCAATCCAAGCGGGAGATAACCAGAGCATTCACCACTCTGGTGAGACAGTCTGTGGGCAGGTAGGGTCTCAGCCTGCATACCAGATGGAGCTGGTAGACAGCCGCCCTGGACACAGAATTAACCTGCGCCTCCATGGACAGCTGTGAGTCCAAAATGACCCCCAGGCTGCACACCTGGTCCTTCAGGGGCACAGTTACCCCATTCAGGACCAGGGAGTCCCCCACCCCCGCCCACCCCCTGTCCCCCCAAAACAGTCCTTCTGTCTTGTCAGGATTCAACCTCAATCCGTTAGCCGCCATCCATCCTCCAACTGCCTCCAGGCACTCACACAGGACATTCACCGCCTTCACGGGTTCTGATTTAAAAGAGAGGTAGAGTTGGGTGTCATCTGCATACTGATGAACACCCAGCCCAAACCCACTGATGATCTCTCCCAGTGGCTTCATATAGATATTAAAAAGCATGGGCGAGAGGACAGAACCCTGAGGCACCCCACAAGTGAGTGCCCGGGGGTCTGAACACTCATCCCCCGACACCACTTTCTGGACACGGCCCTGGAGAAAGGAGCAGAACCACTGTATGACAGTGCCCCCAGCTCCCAGCCTCTCTAGACGGTCCAGAAGGATGTTATGGTTGATGGTGTCAAAGGCTGCTGAGAGATCCAGCAGAACTAGGAAACAGCTCTCACCTTTGTCCCTAACTTGCCGGGGACCAAAGCAGTTTCTGTCCCATGGTGAGGCCTGAATCCCGATTGGAAGGGATCCAAATGGTCCGCATCCTCCAGGCGTGCCTGGAATTGTTCAGCAACCGCCAGCTCAATCACTTTGCCCAAGGATGGTAAATTTGAGACTGGGCGATAGTTGGCCATATTGGCCGGGTCTAAAGATGTTTTTTAAAGAAGCGGTTTAATGACTGCCTCTTCCAGTGGGTCTGGGAAGGCTCCCTCGCAGAGGGAAGCATTCACCACCCCACGGAGTCCATCGCCCAGCCCTTCCCGGCTTGCTTCCAGTCAGGGGAAGGGGGAAGACCTGTTCCCTTCTGTAAGAATTTCCACTTAGCAGTTTCTGCAGCAACCACTCACCTGCACTCTTTAGTCATGTAAATAGATACTTAGCAGAGTCATGTAAATAGATACTTAGCAGACTCGTCTGTTAAATTAACAAACCACTTCAGCTCTCTCTCTTTCTACGGAATCCTATTTCGCCTATAGAAAACCACAGCTTTCGAAAGGACCTGAGAGGTGAAACCCAGGCTTACTCCACAATCCTATAACATGGTGTTAGTTTCCTGCAGGAACATGTGGTTCCAGTCCTTTCCCTGTGGAGGGGAAACAGATCCTTCAAGTGTCCATCCTGCCACACCCCCTGCAGCTACCTCCCCCTCTCTGTTTGTCAAGGAGCTGTCAGGCGAGCACAGGTCGTCCACAGAGCAGGAAATAAAGAAATGCAACTAGCTCTTATACACAGAAAGCAAGAACGCTTGGCCTCGACTCATTCACTTTGAGACATTCCAAGACTCTCCTCGAATGGGGTGTCAGAGGAGAAGAATCAGCAAGACGGGGACTGTATGGCTGCTGGGTGACAAGGACAACCTCTAACTCCTCTCTCTCTGAGTCTGCGCCCACACTGCGACTCTCAGCCTCCATCCCTGTCCTGGAAGGACCTCCTTTTTCTGACACCCCTTGATCACTCAAAGCTCCTGCTTCTAGCACCTCCCAGCTCATCCCTTCCCCAGACTGCTCTCCTGTATCCCACCACCGCAATCGAGGGTTTTCTTCTTCCATGTTGTCCCCAGGGGGCTCTTGGGTAGTCGAATCCCACCATTCTTCCTCATCCTGCCAGTCCCTGACGCCGCCTGGGCAAAGTCCATGGGCCTTTTGGTGGACTGGAGACCATAAGGGGACATACCTGCCAAGTTGCTGTCAGAGAAATAAGGGACCGGGCCGGAAATAGCAGACCGGAAGTAGCGCTGCCAGCATTTTGGAACTGGGCGGAGCATGCTCAGAAGTGACTTTTGATGCTGCTTTGCCCAGTTCCAAAATGGCCGCCGCGCCAGAAGTCGCACTGCAGCCATTTTGGAACTGGGCAGAGCAGCATCAAAAGTCGCTTCTGAGCATGCTCCGCCCAGTTCCAAAATGGCCGCCATGCCAGAATAAACCGGGGGAAAACAAAAAATCCGTTTTTTCAGCTAGGAACAGCTGGAAAAACGGGGATTTCCCGGGGAAAACGGAAGACTTGGCAGCTATGTAAGGGGAAGGCAGCAGCAGGCTCTTCAAGGTCCTGCGATTACTTAGCACATGTTGGGCAGGAGTGCCTGCAAACCATTGACCCTTCATGCGCACGTGCTAGAGCATGAGCATCGAGTTCCTTTCAGCGCAAATTGGGAGGGGTACAGCTTGCAGTCTGATGTAGTGTAAGGCAATCTCTGGAGGGATACAGGCTCCCCACCCCTAGAGGAATGGATGATTCATTAGTTTTCAAAACATGGGAGCAACCCGTTACTCCATTGAGCATGCATGCTGTGACTGTGTGAGGAAGCTTTGCTGCTTCAGAAAGGGAAAATTAGGTATTTAGGTATTTCCATCTGGAAATGTAAAGAAAAAGAAGGTACCTTTTAACATATGTGGTGGACCTGTAAGGTGGTAAAAAGCTTTCTGGGAGATGATATAAAATGAAATGAATTTTTTTAAAAAAAACTTTTGTTAAAAAGCCAGAAGCTTTTTTTATTAGGAGTTACAGGTACCGATATTCCAAAGGACCAGAAAAGACTTTTAATGTATGGAACAATAGCCCCCCGGATGTTATTAGCCCAGAATTGGAAAGAAGACAAAGTTCCTACCAGAGAAGAATGGCAAACCAAGCAGATTGACTATGCCAAACTGGCAAAAATTGACTGGAAATCCAAGAGAACAAAAACTTTATAAAAGTATGGGGGGAATTTATAAGTTATTTAAGAGACCACTGTAAGCAGATGGAAACCTTGGTAGGATTTTGATTTCCCTTGTATTTTAACGATTACCATGGAAAATATGCATTGATACAATAGTTAGAGTTTAGAAGGTGCAGTTTTCATTGTTTAAAATGGGACTCCAAGAAGGGGATGGGGGAATGTCCTGAGATTTGGAGGAATCTCTGCATATGGGTATGTATTTGAATTTTTTTAAATATAATTTTGTATTGTACTGTAGAACCAAATAGAAATGATTAAAAAAAAACAACAACCAAAGGGAAAATTAGTCAGATTCACCTTAAAAGTGCAAACTGAATTTGTGCCCCTCTCCTATCGGCAGGTCATTGTGGCTGCTTGTGTGTAGAGGAATCCGACTGTGGGAACCGGGTGTCCATTAAACTAAATTTTAGGGGCCGCCCAGCCATGTAGGAGGCTGAAGGGAACCTGCTTCCTGCAGCATCAGGAAGCAGAGGGGGGAGCAGACATGAAATGAGGAACTGGAGTCTGAATATCACAACCAGACTCTGTAAACTGCTGGTCCATTTGGGTTCCATTTTGCTCAGTAAAATGCCTTGGGCCAGCACTGCCTGATTTTCATAGGCCACCAGCCTACCTGGTGGAAGTCAGCATTAAGGTAAAGGTTAAAGGTAAAGGGACCCCTGACCATTAGGTCCAGTCATGACCAACTCTGGGGTTGCGGCGCTCATCTCACATTATTGGCCAAGGGAGCCGGCATACAGCTTCCAGGTCATGTGGACAGCATGACAAAGCCGCTTCTGGCGAACCAGAGCAGCACACAGAAACGCCGTTTACCTTCCCGCTGTAGCGGTTCCTATTTATCTACTTGCACTTTGACGTGCTTTTGAACTGCTAGGTTGGCAGGAGCTGGGACCGAGCAACGGGAGCTCACCCCGTCGCGGGGATTCGAACCGCTGACCTTCTGATCGGCAAGCCCTAGGCTCTGTGGTTTAACCCACAGCAACACCCGCGTCCCTGGGATAAGGGTTATGTCGAGTTAAAAGGCAGGGAGGCCCACCTGCCCAGGCCAGGTGAGTCTGCTGAGATGATGTAACTCAACAACTGGTGCTTGGTTTCGCTTGCTTCTCTCTTCACTCCCTGTTTCCTTTCCCCCTTTCATGTCATGTCGGCTAGATTGCGAGCCTTATCTCTCAATCCCTGGGCAGCACCAAGGAAAATTCGTAAGAGAAAGCAATGTCGATATTGGGCCCAGAATGCAGAAGCTGACCTTGTTGTTGTTGTTTTCATAAGGCTGAAGAGAATTTTGATGTCACCTACTGTTCCCCTGCTTGTCATAAATCCCCAAGCTCTTTTTATTGGCTTCCTTGCTTCAAGGTCAGGATTAGCCAGCTTTCGGGATTGGCACTCCTCTCTGCTATCCAGGCTGAAATAGACCTCCATATCCCACCGCTGCGAAAGAGCCAAAACCTTAATATAGCCGCCGGCCTGAGATTCCAGCGCCGCCCCTGCCTTTGCTGAGCAGCCTTAATACGTTAATAACAGGGGTGCGAATAATATCAAGTGGCTTTTATTATTTCTCCTTGTGTGGTCCCGCACATTGAGCCAGGGGGATATGTCGGCAGCGAAACCACCATCTCGCCCTTAACGGAACTCTAAGAACCAGGGAGCCGGGCAAGTTCCTTATCTTTAAATGGATATATTCTGTTTTCTTTGGTAAGCAAACCCTCTTCCCCTTATTTCCATAATATTTCAGAAAGTGGTATCTCAACCAGCACTTCAGGACTGAAAGGTTAACTGTTTGCACATAGGGGGCACCTATCAAAGCATTGTTTCCTCTCTCTCGTTCTCTTTAAATTAAAAATTAAAAAAATGTTTCACCACCGGCATCATAATCCCTCCCACGCAACTGTGCACTCTCTGATTAAGTGCCCATTAGCACCATGGTGGGCTTGCAGAATTGCATCAATTAGTACTATAGACACCATGATTAATTCACATCCTGGAGGAAGCAGATAATGCCTCGTGTTAAAGCGACTTTTAATTAGAGAAAAATAAATAACAGAATGAACAGCCATGGCTTATTTTTAGAATACAGAGCGGGAAAAGTGCTGGGTCTTTTGACTTCTCCCTTGGAAGACAAGTGGAACGTTCCAATGCGTGGTGAACAGAAGGTGATCTACTGTGTGTGTGTGTGTGTCAGAGGCCCCAGGCAAGTCCATCAATGTGAAATCAATCTTAATTCACTGGCTACTAGGAATGCCTAAGATCTCCTTGTGTGCATTAGTTATCCTTGCAGCAACCCGACCCTGCCATCATTTGCGGTTATGTCAAGCTAGAAACTGGGAAAGAGCAGTTTACACACACACCTCAGTTTGTTCAATCAGTGCCCAAATGTCATTTTTCTGGAGCATGTACAAATTTATTGAAAACATTTGTGTGACACCCCTCACCATATTTAAGATGCCAGGGTAGTATGCAACCAGTTGCAATCACAGCTAGCAGATGTGCAAATATGTCTGTTTCACTTCCTCTCAATTCCTTCCTTCCTTCCTTCCTTCCTTCCTTCCTTCCTTCCTTCCTTCCTTCCTTCCTTCCTTCCTTCCTTTCCAATTTTAAGATCAGTTTCCCACATATTGACATCAGTTTCTGTTTTTTTTAAAGTCCTCACAAAAATTCATCAGCATTTTAGTGTGAATTCCTCAGAACATACACATCCTTGCATACCCTCCAACATTTCTCCGATGAAAATAGGGACATCCCCTTCCATAATGATCATTTCACTATTTATACGCCACACGTATGACTGGGTCGCCCCAGCCACTCTGTGAAGCTTCCCACATATATAAAAACATAACAAAAACTTCCCTATGCAGGATTGCCTTCAGATGGCTCAGGGGTCGGATAACTCCATACCCTCCAACATTTCTTCAATGAAAATAGGGACATCCTAAGGAAAAGTGGGACATTCTGGAATCAAATCAGCAACTGGGACAGCTTCTCTAAATCAGGGACATCCCTTATGTGTATGATTTTCTGCAGATCCTTGAAAGATATCACAAACAATAAATCCAGATCTCTCCAACTCAGAGCAAACCTGCAAACGCCAAGTTTGCACCTTCAATCCCCATATGGGACAGCTGTAGATTTCCACATTGCAGGGGGTTGGACTAGATGATCATCAGGGTCCCTTCCAAGTCTGCAATTCTATGAAATGCGTGCTGCCCAAATTATCATAACCAAAACCACTGAAAAGTTTAACTCAGAGTAAAACCACTGGTATTAAGGTACCTGGTGGAGTTTGTTTAACTGAAAGGCTCCACTGTAAGTAAAACGTAGCAGAATGCCACCCTTGATCTTTGGGATATTTATTGCATTCTGAACTTCAGGTGAATTTGCAACAGAAACTGAAATAAGTTTTTCTATAGAGCTGTATTCAGATCTCTCACCCTGACTTCGTTTTTTGCAGCTCTTTGATAGACACATCTGGTGAGGGACTGCAATACCCACTGTGTTCGGAAGAGGGTAGCATTAAACTTCTGATTACGTGGAAGAGTCTTCCTACACAGACCTGGCAAATGTCGAAAGGGGTAGGAAAAAAGCTCCAGCCTTGGTGGGAAAGATTCCAAAAGCTTTACTAAATAACATTTCCTGAACACAAATCCTACGGTTTGGTTTGTTAAAACCAGAATCTCTCCTCAATTCTGACAGAGTAAATCTGTAATCTGTAATTACAGACGTTTTCATGGTGTCATGTCGAATTATCTTCATGCAGGGAGACTGAATGGATTGGTCCAGAAATCGGGTAGGCTGAAGCGGTGCTCTTTAAATACTTTCCCCTAACATATACAGCCACGGGTTTGGTTCAGGGACCGTGGGCCTTGTTGAGAACGCAAATGGAAATCAGATTGGAAATAAAAGCTGGTCGGAATTAATTTGGTCCGAATCGGACTTTTCTTAGCCAACTTTCCAATTTCCTTCTCTAAAGACCTGGCTGGGCAGCTGACATGAGAGGAAATCTTTGTTGCTAGTCGGCCGCAGCGCAAGCTCGTCACCAAACAGTTCGCGGCAAGAGATTGGGACTGGCGGAAAGGCTTCCCTTAGTACTGGCAGGGCGTCAGCTAGGCCACAATGTATGACATCGCCCGGGCCAGTTTTTGCGAGGCGTGAAACAAGTGGCCCTTCGATAAGAGCGGGAGAACTTTCTGATGAATTAGGGGCTATGCTTTCCAGTGGCAATCTGGGTTTCTCTGACCACCCACACTTGACTGAAGCTTGCCTGTGCTTGGTGTTTATCAAGGTCCTTCACATATCACAGAATTGGCCCAGACGTGGCTCATATTGGTCTGATTAGTAAAAAAGCAGGCTGAGCCAAAAGGCAGGATTTAGTCAAAAGGCTGTGCAATGTTTTCCCCCTCCTCCCCTCTCCACTGGGATGCTAAGTTATATATATATATAATTGGGGGTGGAGAGACGGCCTGTTTTCAGTTCTGCAAGAAGTGAACTCCGTCGGCATGGGATTTAATATGTTGGGGGGCAGAATTCAGCAGTCCTTATCATTTCTGCTTTTAAAACAATGTGTTTCTAGTCCCTATGAACCCAGTGTTTAGAGGAACTCTTAGAGTAAGAGTTAAGTTCCCCAGTTAAGTTCTTAAGTTAAGAGTTCCTGATTTTCTCTCAGTGTTTCTGATGGGCCTAATGTTGAGAAGCCTTATCCTCACCGAGAGAGCAATTTATAAGGAGTATATTTGACCCAGAGTAAATCTGATATATTTTTTGGGAGAAATGAAGGGAAGATTGGAGGTCAGTGGTCATGCCTCACCTGGGATACAGGCATGAACATGACAAAAGGAGTTGATGGTCTCTCTGAGAGCCTGGGCCTGGGCAGACAGAAGTTGCCATGGTGATGGGGTGTGGGTTTGAAGTGTCAGGAAAAGAGATTCTTTAGCAAGGTGTGCTGGGAAGAAGAAGGGAGGAGAAGAAAGACTGGGATCCATCTTGGGCAGGCTGGCCGAAGGCTGAGTGGGAGAGATGCCTGGGACTTCAGGGCTGCACTGCTGCACAAGCCCCTCTTGAAATGACCATGCTGTAAGATCTGGACTCTCTCCATGCAGAATGAAGGTCTAAATAGGTGAATAAACCATATTCCTTAAAGCTACAACAGTCTCAGCTGTGTCTCAATTCTCTAAAGGAGCACAGACCCTGGGTGAGTGCCTGGAACCCCCCTGGAATCTTTCAGAGAGAGGGGATAGCACCCAACTTTTGTAATACCAGGAAACCTCACCCTCATTTCCCCCTCAATATTCCTCCGTTGCAGGACGTCTGACAGCCGAGGGATAGGGGGAAATCCTGCTGGTGCAGCTTCTCCTATCAATGCACCCATGTGTTTCGATCTCTCTCTTGTTAAAGGTCCAGCTCTGGGACAAACTGATCAAAATGCAATGGGCACAATGGTGGACAGGCATTTTCATTCAGAAGCCAGAAGGAGGGTGAACAGAGGGAGATCTTGGTGCCAGTGGAGTTTCAGTGCTTTGGGGGGCAGCGTGATATTGTCTCATGGGCAGCAAAGGCAGAAACATTGTGCAGGGGGCACAAGCCCCCACCCCCTACTATTATTACCCTGTGGTTCCATTATGGGTTGCAGAAGCCGGGGCTCAGCAGATGACGTTCGCCTCCATTGCCCATTGCCCCCTGCCAGTGTGGTTAATGACCAGGGATGATGGGAGTTGTAGTCCAGCAACATCTGAGGGTCACACAGGATCCCCATCCCTGCACTATGCCTTTGGTGGTACAGCCATACCTTGGTTTAAGTACGCCTCGGTTTGAGTACTTTCAGTTTAAGTACCCCGCGGACCCGTCTGGAATGGATTAATCCACTTTCCATTACTTTCAATGGGAAAGTTCGCTTCAGGTTAAGTATGCTTCAGGTTAAGTACAGACTTCTGGAACCAATTGTGTACTTAAACCGAGGTACCACTGTACTATGATGCCTTCGGGCAAGACAGGAGAATTTAATAGGCTTAGATTTAGTGTGTTGCTATTTCTTACTTACCGATCTTCGAGAGTGTGGGCATTAGCGCGGCAAACCGACTAATGTCAGAATGGGAAACACGTGAAGAAGGACAGGTCGGAGGCTCAGGTCAGCAGGGCAACAGGTCACAACAGAGCTAGAAGGATCTAGGAGGATCTGGACGGAACTGGATGAATCAGGACAAACCAGATGGGTCCAAGCCAAGGAGGGCAACACAATGGGAACTAGGAGGGGGTGTTTACAGAGTGACATGTGCTTGGAGCATGGACAGAGGGCATGGCAAAACAACACGTGGGCTATGGAGGATGTCTTAGGGAGTGACCGGTTGTGACGTTACAGAAAACATCACCTTGTATGGGACTGCACTGCTGTAATTGGCTACAAGTTACACTGTCGTAATGATTAACTGTCATCCTGAGCTTTCAATAAAAGGAAGCGCTCGAGCTCTGCTCTTGGTCGCCTTCCCATTGAGTTCAACCTGCCTTGAGTTGTGTCGTCTTTGCCATTACAACACTGCCCCCTATTTTGGGGGACTCCAAATTAAGAAAACACCCCTCAGCATTACCTGTGTATAAGCCGAGCCCCAATTTTAAACTTTTTTTTTGGGGGGGGTAAAAAAACCTAGTCTTATACACGGAAAAATACGGTAGGTAGCAGAGAGGTAGATAAATTAAAATGTTACAACAACTTCTGTGCCAAAAGGATGTATATATGCTGGAAGCTGCCCAGAGTGGCTGGGGCAACCCAATCAGATGGGTGGGGTACGATTATTATTATTATTATTATTATTATTGATTTAGGTTTGTTTTTTTAAGAAAACAAATTCCTTCTTGCAGAAGTACACAGGAGTTCCTGTTCAAAACAATCACCCCAATTTATCACATTGTTCTGCCCGCTCCCCAGAACTGATGCACATTCATAGTATACAAAGATTTGGGGGCACATCCTGAAGTACCAGGAATTAAGATGCCATTCAGCCACTCAGCCATTGCTTAAGCACTTTTAAAATTCCATGGGAGGTTCTTACACATATGTTTAATGCCTTCTGAAACCAGTCAGTACAATTTAAAGAAGTGCTTGACCTTGCCCAGGCAAAAACCTTCATTTGTGTTGACCCGTGTAGACGATTGCTCCCTTTTTCCTCAGACTTTTCTGAAACATGTAAGGGGGTTTGTCTCAGTCTTCCACCCCCAACCTTCCCTAAATAAATTTGATGAAAAGAACCCTGCATCTTAAAGCTGTCCCAATTTCCAGAGTCAAAGGAACAGGAGCATTATGCTGTTTTGATTTTGTAGATCTCAAGGTGGATAATTTAACCTTGAATTATGTATCAAAATCCCCTGTTTCAGCATAAAGGCTTCCTATGTGAGCATTTAATGAATAAGACCCTTATGGCTGCAGAGAAGCTAGATTTATACATTCCATTAAACATGCTCTTCACAGGCTAATTAGCCGGTAATTTCACCCTTGCTTGTAATATACACCAGTTTATGGTCAATAATAGTAAAATGTATGTAAACCATGCTCTTTATTAATAAACATTATGTGCTTCTGGCTTTCCGATAAAGTAATGGATGACTCTTCTCCCGCTCATTGCCTCGGTGCTGTCAAAAAGTCAAGAAATTGGAAATATCCATTGAATGCTTGGATGTGAAAAGGGAAAATATGTGCAAGATGTACAGGTTCTACTGAGTGCTTTCACACCATCATGCTTTACATTATCATGACATCTGAAGAAGGCAGGATGTCTGGTCCAGCCTTATCCCTCTGATCACCTGCTTCCAAGGGCACAAGGCTCCCCTCGCCTGCATTGCCCATTTGGTCATGCCAAGGAAGGATTTATGGCCACACAAGGAAGAGGAGTGGGAATATCACACCCACACACCCCAGAAACAACAAATGGCTGTCTTACGTCTGGCAAAATGTCTTAGGGCAGATCAACACTCATGGTTTTTCACATTAAGGAAGGGTGAAGGAATGGTTTTGATAACATAGATGGACACATGACGTCCTACTGTTTACGTTCATAAGGCGTTATTACCTTGTCTTTCCCCCAGCTTAATTTCTAAGCGTTTTATTCCCCACCAGTCTGTGAAATCTGGCCCACAAGAATGGCCCTGATAAGGATCTGGTCCATGGAGCAAAAATCCTTTGCAACCCCCTGTCTCAGAACCTAGACTTAGGGTCAAACTAAATGACATATGAAATGCACAATTACATTTCCATGAGCAGGATTGGAAAACTCTGCTCTACAAAGCTACACTTTGGAGAAGAAAACACCTTCCGACATGTTGTAGTCCCGACCCATACCAGGACTGCTGCAGGTGCCTTTTCATTTATTTAATACAGTAATGTGCAAACTTGGCGCTCCAGCTGTTTTGGGACTCCAGTTCCCATCATCCCTAGCTAACAGGACCAGTGGTCAGGGATGAAGCTTGCGTCGAGAGGGCAAGCTCATCCTCTGGGCCTGTCTGGCCCATTGATCAGCAATGTGCAGGACTCTCCTTGATCTACCTCGATCTACCTTGATCGTGGTGTCAGAGGGTGTCAGGGTCTGAGCAGAAGAGGAATGATTGGAGACCCCAGCTTGACCCTTCCAGGGAGGAGGAGGAGGAGGAGGAGGAGGAGGAGGAGGAGGAGGAGGAGGAGGAGGAGGAAGACAGTTTAGATTTATAGCAGGGGTTTGAGGGAGGTTGCAGCTCAGAGACAGATGAGGGGGAAAGTTGGGAAACAATGGGATAGGAGGAGGAGAAGGAAGCACCAGGGGGCAACAGCTGGCGGACATAGTGGCTTTAGAAAACATTCCAGACCACCACCCCCATTTCCCAGAACCTGGCGAGCCTTGAAAGTAGGAGAGCAAAGAGCTCAAAGACATAGCAGCACCCGTAGGAGAGGTGATGAGAATGACAAACGAGGAAGTGGGAGAGATGGGCGGTGGAGATTCACTCGGGACAACGGCATTATCCAAGAGGCTGGGTTCTATAGCCTCTCTCTGTAAATACTGAATAAAAAGTGGACAGTAAGAAACGCTCCCTTGTCTTTGTATGTTTCTGGGCAACCAGCTGGGAGTCGCTGACAGCAGCCTAACAGAGGGAGAGGCGAGCCAGAAGGACTTTGGACTGTCCTGCTGCTGTGTAGCAAGGCCAACTTCTGACTCCTCTCTATCTAAGTCTGAGCTCACACTGTGGCTCTCAGCCCTTAACCCTGTCTCAGAAGGCCCTCTTTCTCCTGACCCCCTCGATCGCTCAACCCTCCTGCTTCTAGCACCTCCCAGCTCATCCCTTCAGCAGACTGCTCTTCAGTGTCCCACCACCAGGATCCGGGATCTAAATCACCATTTTCTGTGCCCTCCCTGCGGGGTTCGGGCTGGTGGCTCCCACCACTCTTCCTCATCCAGCTGGTTCCTGACATAGTGGCTCTGGCTCCACCAACTGCTGAGGTCTCTAACTTCTGCCTTCCCTGCCCCGCCACTGGTGCGAGCCATATCATATCAGCATAGGTAGAAAGCTCTTCCTGTTCAGGCCAGAAGTGCATACATCATTAACAACACATATTGTTCTGCTGGAGAGGAACAAATTACATCATTTGTCCATTTTTGTAGTGTTGCCCATTTTATAGTAAAGCGGCTTCCCTTAATTTTGGAATTTGGTTGCTATTCCAGTAATAGCCACATGCAGTCACCAGGTGTTTTCAAACCGTTGTCACACAAGAGGCAAGGAAGGCCTGAATAACTTTTTGTCTGCGTTTTGTTTGTGACCATGGAAGCCAAAGTCTAGGTGATTAATGTCTCCTCCTAGGCAGCCGCCATTTTGTTTGTGAGGGAAATTCCTCCATTAGTATGCATACGAGTGCGCTCTGATTTCTTTCGGTTTCTAGCAAACATGACCCAAAGAAAGAAATTAAATTATCTATCAGGTTAAGACGAGCAATCTCTTTTACCACAGCTGTATAACTAACTTATGTCTAATTGTTTGGAATCTTCAGAAGGGTTTGAGCTTTTTTTTATTGTCTTCCTCGCCACACAATAGGCTGGGCAAGTTAAAGAGCTCTAAGTTTTCAAAGGCGAAAGCATTTGAGCGTCTGCCAGCACATATCTGTTTTAACAAACAAGCTGCAGGGTACTTATTAGTTGGCTGTGGTTTGCAAGCCATGAAGCCCCTGGAGTCAGATCTGCTGATCAAATAGTTAATTTCTGTATATCACTGAGGCCATTAGATGAAAAGTGAAGCTCAACTACATATAAATATGGGTTTCGGTTATACCGCTGTAAAAGACTTTCGGCTTGGAACTCCAGCAAATGAAATATTAAACATTAGTAGAATCAATGCTTGGCTTAGAACAGGGTTTCCCAAACTTAGGTCTCCAGTTGTTTTTGGACTACAGTTCCAGTCATCCCTGACCACTGGCCCTGCTAGCTAGATATGATGGGAGTTGTAGTCCCAAAATAGCTGGAGATTCAAGTTTGGGAAACCTAGCTTAGAATCTCCTGATGGGGAACAGAGCGCCTTAGAACTTTGGAATTGAGTGCAAAATTGCTT
Organism: Zootoca vivipara; assembly: GCF_965207765.1. Taxonomy (NCBI): domain Eukaryota; kingdom Metazoa; phylum Chordata; class Lepidosauria; order Squamata; family Lacertidae; genus Zootoca; species Zootoca vivipara. The sequence continues at coordinate 11,098,625 of NC_142582.1, forward strand.
TAATTGTGATCTTTTGCAATGCCATAGAACCAGCCCCTCTCTGCAGTTCTGAGTGATTGCTCAATATTCTTTTAAAAAGGGGAAGGTTGCAATGTATCCTGAAATGAAACAGACACATCACAACTTGCAAATGAGGGTGCAGTTTGCTTGTGAACAGGGGCCTCTGTAATGGTTCAAAGCACAGAGAGCCAACATGGAACCCTCCAGGTGCACCTGGAGCCCCAACTTCCAACAGCCTGTCGTCGACTGGATGGATGCAGAGGAATGGTGGGAGAAACTTGCTGGAGAACCACCAAGGGAAGAAGGCTCAGAGCCAGGGAAGTGGTGGTGGGATGACGACGGGTGGTCAGAGGGAGAAGAGGAACAAGAATGGGAGGAGGATGTGTCAGAAGCTGAAGAGGTAACAGGGTTTAGTGAGCTGGGAGAATCCGTGGCAGAGAAAAGTCAAGAATCAGACGCAGAAGCTGAAGCTGGCAAGTTGGAAGAGGGAGGTCAAGAGGCACAGATGAGTCAGGCTGGTGAAGAGCCATGGATGGCTCCCCTTCCTGCTGCGACAAGCTCCCCTCCCAGAACCAGGAGAGGCATAAAAAGGGCAGAGATCAGCTGCACATAGGCACAGTCTCCAATTGCTTGGAAAAATGCCTGGAGAGCTTAGCTGGCTGTGGGGAGGCGGGGACCTTTAGTCTCAGCAACTGATTTCATGGAGGAAGACCCACAGGGAACAAGCAACATTTAGAAGATACTATGTTAGTTCCCCACAGTCCAGAGATTGCTCTGTGTGATTTTCTGGTGCATATGAGCAAGATTAGACCAGGCAGAATTTACTCTGATGACGGTCATTGTCACCCTGTAGCCTTTTCATTCCCCCTACACTCAGGTGAGCAGAGGTCCATGGAAGTCCATGGATGAGCCAGGAATTGATGTAGGCCTTTGCACACATTCATTGCTTAGTGCAGACGACTTCCCAACTTCTTGAACTATAGATCCCTATATTATGTGCTTTAAAGCATGTGATAGCACAACCATTCTGTAATTTGGTACCTCTGGATTTGGTCAAGGTAGAGGACCACTGTATGCACTGACTTGATATCCAAGGAAGGAAGGTGAGATATAAATATAATCCTGTACCCTTTTCGTCAGCTGATGCCAATTCCCAACTGGTCTTGAATTCTGGATCCCATACATCCTACATAGCTCAAACATCTGCTCAGCAAATGTAACATATATTGAAGGAGATGACCAAATGATTCTGCAAACAATTCTCCCCCAATCAATTTGATCTGTCCCAGCAAGCACTCCATTAGTAAATTTTTAACTGATTGCTCTTCATGGCTTATCCATCCATAAGCAGACATCAGTTGTTACTAATTAGTCTGTGACTCAAAAATTCTTTGACAAATTGTTTATAGGACTGGATTTCATGCCGCGAGTTGCTCATGAATAACTCACTGTGACTACCGCTCCAAGTGTTTGTTATTTGTGGTGAGTGGCTGGTCTCAACAAGTCATCTGGGTGCCTTGCCAACCAGGGAGTCAGTGTCCATCAATTGATAGAACATTGGAGATGGCTGAATGATTAGTCAGCAGCACACATACCCCCCACTTTCTTTTTCCACTTCCAAAGTTTTTGGGAACAGAATTTCCCTCACAAATTGTTTTCAGGGGGGACTTTTAAAAGTTTGAGAAACTAAACTCCTTAGCCAAATGAATGTTCAGATTGCATAGCTCCATTTACTGATAACTATTCTTCTTCTTCTTTCGCGATCACTCATAGCCAAGTAAGATTGTCTATAGTACACAATAGGCAACTCTGTTTTACCTTTATTTAAGCAAAGGCATGGATGTGTTTCAAGAGTGGCCAGTGAGGTCCAGCAGGCAGAGGAGGGTGGCCGCGATGGCGCAGCTGTGTGGTCATATTTGGGGGAGAGGCAACAGATTGGTTCCATCCGTGTGCTCAAGCGTCACCCACTTTCTGCCTCCCCTCCCCAGCCCCTGGTGGCAATTTAAATGCATCAGCAGAAGTGTTGGTGCTGACCTTTAAAGCCCTAAGGGACCTCTGCCCAGTATACCTGAAGGAGCGTCTCCACCCCCATCATTCAGCCCTGAGGTCCAGCTCCGAGGGCCTTCTGGCAGTTCCCTCCCTGCGAGAAGTGAGGGTACAAGGAACCAGGCAGAGGGTCTTCTTGGTAGTAGCACGCGTCCTGTGGAACGCTCTCCCTTCAGATGTCAAGGAGATGAGTAACTATATTACCTTTAGAAGACATCTGAAGGCAGCCCTGTATAGGGAAGCTTTTTAATGTTTAATGTTTTATTATGTTTTTATATATGTTGGAAGTTGGCCAGAGTGGCTGGAGCAACCCAGTCAGATCGGCAGAGTACAAATTAATAATAATAATAATAATAATAATAATAATAATAATAATAATAATAATTCCTGCCTGGAGGAGCACACTTACCCCTGATGTAATCACACTGAGACTTTGATTATGGAAAATTATATATATATAAAATTATAAAAAGCACATTAAAGTGCAAGTAGATAAATAGGCGGGAAGGTAAACTGCGTTTCCGTGTGCTGCTCTGGTTCGCCAGAAGCGGCTTTGTCATGCTGGCCACATGACCTGGAAGCTGTACGCCGGCTCCCTCGGCCAATAATGCAAGATGAGCACGCAACCCCAGAGGCGGTCACGACTGGACTTAATGGTCAGGGATCCCTTTACACACACACACACACACACACACACACACACACACACACACACCTCACACACCTAAGTTTATTATAGGAAATGGATGCTGGATAGGACAAAATCCTAGTTCTAGCTAACAAAGGTGGGAATGTGAATAGCCATGCTTGCTCTTTCTTCTCTGCAGGAGTGAGACAAAGGATGCCATTCCCTTGTTTCAAGAGAGGCTCAAATATCGATTTTCTACAAGTCATAAAGTCAGAGAAACCACATTTTCGTAAGCAGGTATTTAAGCACCTTCAAGAAAGCTAGTCAAACATGGTGGAGGGAAATTATTTTTCTAGGGGAATGAAAATCTATAGCTGTACATTTGTCATTTGGCAGTGCAGCTATTACAAAGGAGGGTTCACAGGTTCAGATCCTAAGAAGGCATCAGCGGGGAATAATTAATGTTGTGACACTTGGTACAGAGGAAGAGGAGTGAACTTTAAATGGAGACCGCCCTCTGAAGAACCATTGCAGGGTTCATTTGATCGTAAGTATGATGATAATAATAAGAGAGGTTGCAACAAAACACCAGGTAAGCTTTTATGATACAGAGAGCACATTGTTGTGCATTGGAATACTGAACTGGCCTGCTGTCAGGTATTTTCAGGCCTGTAATATATTTTGCAATTCCCACAGCAAATGGAATCTTGGGAACAGAACATCAGACATATGAAACTGTAGGGAAATGGTGGGTTTAGGGTGCTATAAAATCTTCTTCTTTGGTGATTACATGTAGCCAAGTAAGATTGTCTTCCATAAAAATGGTTTTATCAATGAGTCCGTAAGTGACTGTGGATTCTGGATCCACATTTCCTTCCACAGTGGGGACATTGGTTTCCAGGCGGGAGTTGATCACAGTGACGGTTTGCTAAGCGTGCCTTCCTCTTAGCACGTTTCTCCCTTGCGTCCTGAGTTCGAGTGTCTTCAAAGCCCATGACACCTTTGGTAAAGGCTGTTCTCCAATTGGAGCGCTCGCAGGCAAGTGTTTCTCAATTGTTGGTATTTATACTACATTTTTTTTAGATTTGCCTGGAGAGAGTCTTTAAACCTCTTTTGTTGACCACCAGCATTACGCTTTCCATTTTTAAGTTCAGGCCTGTAAGATATTTTGCAATTCCCACAGGAAATGGAATCTTGGGAACAGAACATCAAACATATGAAACTGTAGGGAAATGGTGGATTTAGGGTGCTATAAAATACGGCAGGCCTGACTCATGGTTTGCGTTCCCCATGGCGAGTAGAGGATTCTTGCAGCAAGATGACATAGTAACAATGTCGATCCATTTCATTTCATTTATATCCTTCCTTTCCTTCAAGCATGGTTACACACACAGAGAGAGAGGGAGAGAGGGAGAGAGGGAGAGAGAGAGAGAGAACTTGATCTCCACAACAATCCTGTGAGGTAATAAGGCTAATCATAATTATAATCCACCTCCTGGCTGATGGGCCTGATGTCCTCAACTGGGAAAATCCATTATTTCCTAGTAACAAACAGATTAATATTTTATTTGGAAATCCCATTAGAAAAGGCACACAAACAGTATAGACCAGGCATCCCCAAACTGCGGCCCTCCAGATGTTTTGGCCTACAACTCCCATGATCCCTAGCTAACAGGACCAGTGGTCGGGGAAGATGGGAATTGTAGTCCAAAACATCTGGAGGGCCAAAGTTTGGGGATGCCTGGTATAGACACTTAGGGTGCTTCCAGACCCACTATTTTGGGGATTCAGTCACACACTGGTAAATTCAGATTGTGCCGTTATAGTTCCTTGGGAGTTCTTGTGTCACAAACCACCAAAGCTTAAGACTTTTCAGTGATAACGAAAGTGATGGGAAAACTCACTGTTGAAAGTCTGGAATAGCACTTACACTGACGCTCCGTCATCTTAAAGTAAAGGTAAATAGACCCCTGACCATTGGGTCCAGTCATGACCAACTCTGGGGTTGCAGCGCTCATCTCGCGTTATTGGCTGAGGGAGCCGGCGTACAGCTTCCAGGTCATGTGGCCAGCATGACAAAGCTGCTTCTGGTGAACCACAGCAGCGCACAGAAACACCATTTACCTTCCCGCCAGAGCGGTACCTATTTATCTACTTGCACTTTGACGTGCTTTCGAACTGCTAGGTTGGCAGGAGCAGGGACCAAACAACAGGAGCTCACCCTGTCGCAGGGATTTGAACTGCCGACCTTCTGATCGGCAAGCCCTAGGCTCTGTGGTTTAACCCACAGCGCCACTTGCATCCCCTCCATCATCTTACCTTCCCACAAATGAAGCAAAATTAATGCTCACTGAATAGTCAGCATTGTCTAATCTCCTCGAAAACAAGTAAGAATGAATTATCAACAAACAGGTCATCTGGAAGCGCTCTTGCTCTCTGACATGTGTCAGGCAGGATTAGATAATGGATCCCAACACAGACACTTTCACCTGCTAAGTCTGGCTTTGCAAGCTCTGCTGGCTCCTAAAATGGAGCTGGTGAACCAAAGAGGTAGATGAATTCTCCACATTTCCATGTCAGTTTATTATTTTTTAACAAATTTAAATTTTTTAAAGAATCATCACAAAAAAAAATCATCAACACTTTGTTATGTGCAGTTGTTTTGACTAATATAAACATTTTTCAAGCAATCTCTCCATATATAATGCATTTCTGCATGCGATGTTCATAGATCTATGCATGTTATGCCCATTTTAACATAGCACATGCATTTCTTTACGCATTACTTGGTTGGAGAACGGCATTGCAAAATTCAGAGAAGCGCAAAAATTTCAGAGGTTGGCTTCTGTTTCAGTTTGCATATTGTTTCAGAAAGTGCATGCTACGTAGGTTCACCTTTAAATGCAAACGGAATCAATTTCCACCCTCATTCTTAGTTCAGGATAAGATGGCAGCGGCTATGCCACGCAAACTCGTGATCCTCCCAGCTATATATTAGGAGGAGCTGTTGTTGGCTGAGCCGAGAAGAAACCTCACAGCCCCAAATTAAGAACAGCGCTGTAAGGTTTTAAAAACCTAATTAAAGTAAATATGTTGAAATGATTAAAAGGCACACACCATTTTTCAAGATAAAAGTTTATTATAGTTTTAAAAGGAAGCTCTTTAATTTGAAATGGAAAGTTTATGAAGCTGCAGGATAAACCTCAGCTGGGAGTAGGGGGGATAACAATTTTCAGATGTTGCAAGTATCAGACGTTAACCCCAAGTGATCCTGCCTCAACACTGTTTTCCACAGTCTATGACACTGGAAAGCCAAGCCCCCAATGTCCATTGAGCGAGTAACAGGGCTAGCAGTTGCTGCCGCTTGTCACCTATAAAATGGTCCTTGACCCAGACAGACATTCTCAGAGGGAAGATTTAATAACAGGCAACCTTACACATCCAGTGACATGCGAGGTGAACATGAAGCAAACCATTAATGTAGAGATCTACTCTGACATGTGACTTTTGCAAACAGATATGTTTTAAAAGTGATAACCAGTAAATACCTCAGAGGCGAGTTTTTGTGCTCTGAAAAGCACTGCAGAAAAGTTGGGTCTAAAGTCTAAAAGACGCAATAGAGGAGAAGCATACACAGGATCTCTCCTTCCATGTACATTTTAACGGGTTAATAGCAGCTGCAGGGGCTGATTTAGCTTGAAAGCCACAGAGCTGAGAGAGGGTGGTTTTTAAAATGATAATAATAATAATAATAATAATAATAATAATAATAATAATAATTTCTCCCCCCGCCATCAAAGAGAAGGCTTTTAGCTAGATTCACATACTGGTACTGAGAGATGCTAGAATATGGGGGAACTCAAATTCCACGCACACCTATTTTAAGGTGACAGGGAGACCACATGAATTTGGTTCTTGGAGCTGTTCTCATTTGGAATAGTAAAATGGTTTTACAGTGGTACCTCGGTTTACAAACACAATAGGTTCCGGAAGTCTGTACTTAACCTGAGGCGTACTTAAACTGAAGTGAACTTTCCCATTGAAAGTAATGGAAAGTGGATTAATCCATTCCAGACAGTCCGTGGAGTACTTAAACTGAAGCGTACTTAACCTGAAGTGAACTTTCCCATTGAAAGTAATGGAAAGTGGATTAATCCATTCCAGACAGTCCGTGGAGTACTTAAACTGAAGCGTACTTAACCTGAAGTGAACTTTCCCATTGAAAGTAATGGAAAGTGGATTAATTCGTGACAGACGGGTCCTCGGAGTACTCAACCTGAAGTGTACTTAACCCGAAGTATGAGTGTAATTGGTTCCGGAAGTCCGTACTTAATCTGAAGCGTACTTAACCTGAAGCGAACTTTCCTATTGAAAGCAATGGAAAGTGGATTAATCTGTTCCAGACGGGTCCGCAGAGTACTTAAACTGAAAGTACTCAAACTGAAGCATACTTAAACCGAGGTATGACTGTATTGTGTTTTAAATATTTTGTTGGGAGCTGCCCAGAGTGGCTGGGGCAACCCAGTCAGATGGGTGGCATATAAATAATAAAATTAATATGATTATGATTATGATTACATCTGGTGTATGTACAGTATATTCTGTCTGCCACAGAAACAGGAGTGAATGGATCACAAGAAGATCAACTGTGGGTGATCAACGGCTGTGTGGAGCCCTCAAAATGGAGGTTCTCTATGAACTAGTCCTAGAATGTGATCATATCCCAGATTTCCCCTTTTCTTGACCATGTGAAAAATTCCTACCTAAATGGATGGTATGCTCCTGGACAGTAGCAATTTGGAGCGATTCTGCCCACTTGTGTGGCCCAAGTCCATCAGTGAAAGCTGAGGGAAGCCCAGAAGAATTTGCTTTTGTTCGCAACCACACCACCGCAATGAGCAGAAATGGCAATGCTCCGTGTTTACTCCCTTCTGAGCTATCTGATAGTATTGAAATTAAAACGGTCTAAACAAAGAGCCATCGAGCTCTTTTACAATGGGGTCCATGCGGCTCTGATGAAGCCCAAAATGGATTCCTCGGTGCAGACAACATGTCGCGACCCTTAATTTGTTTGTCAGATCCAAAATGCAAATCCTAACACAGACACACTCCCCTTCAGCAATGGTGATTTCCCTCTGCGGCAGGATACAAGGATGTGCTGTAGTCTCAACTGTCAACATTCAATCTCTAGAAATTATGCTTGGTTACATTGCCAATTAGATTGGCGATTCCTTGTGATTTTGGCAGAACCTTGTATTAGTCAGGAAGATCCTCAGAGGCTGGGGAATCGGCATGACAAAGAGGCGCTGGTCCTGACCTTTGTCAGACAGAACACCCACCGACTTCTTGGACGGCTTCCTCAGCTTTTAAGAAGTCAGCAGAACTCCAAAGAATTGTTTTTGGCCTGGGTATATTACTAGCTAGTCTTATGAGGGAAGTGTGTGTGTGTGTGTGTGTGTGTGTGTGTGTGTGTGTGTGTGTGTGTGTGTGTTTGGCATGGTATCTTTATGAAGATAATAACTAGTCTTCGGAAAGCGCTATATATATATATATATATACAGTATATATACTTGTCGGAAATGTTAACGTTTTAAAAGTGAGTTTCTCTTCCAAGTGAAAATGTAGGGCACATTGGAATCTGCCTTATAGCAACTCAGACAGTTGGTCATACTGTCAATTTTGACTGGCAGAAACTTTCCAGGATTTCAAACAGGCGACATTCCCAGTCCTGCCTGGAGATGCTGGGGACTGAACCAATGGCTTTCTGCAGGCAAATAAGATGCTCTACCACTGAGCTATGACAATAAAAGGATCTATTGAAGGAGGGGCAGGACTAAGGGGACAGGCAGCATCCTCTTAACCCTCAATGTGTTTTGTAATACAGAGCCTAGACACATACTGCCATCAAAGTCACTTCTATAAGAGTCCAGAGAGAAAAGAACTCTGAACCCTAACAGAGACTTTTTCTTGCTTCAGGCAGGTGGCATTCAACCGAAACATACGTAGGAAAAACTCCCTCAGTTTCTCACAGCCAGTCATAGTCCGTGCATTACCGATGCCTGCCAAATATCAATAGGGAGAGGATTCCAGAGAGTAGGCATTGCAATGCTGAAAGCCCTGCTTCAGCTTATAAAAACCATCCTGGCCAGACTAACTAAGTCCAGACCAATTAAGGAACAATGGGGAACCAAGTACTCAGCCATTAAGGGCCATTGGCAATGCTATGAAGAGTGGGCAGAGACAGGAGAATGGGCAGGTTGCCACGGTGATGGAGGGAGCGTGATGTCACAGGAAAAATGGTCCTTTTTGAAAACTAAAGGTGTTCTGGGAACAGGAAGTCGGCCGAACCATCTCGGCCCTGGCTGGAGGAGAGAGACTAGGAATGACTGTTGCTTTGTACCCAAGCTTGCTGAAGCTGTGAGAGGCGCAATGAGAGACACACTTGGAACATAATGTTCTGCACCCACCCCATTGAAGACTTTTAGGTGTAAATATGTGTAAAATAGGGGGCCCAGGTGGCGCTGTGGTTAAACCATTGAGCCTAGGGCTTGCTGATCAGAAGGTCGGCGGTTCGAATCCCTGTGACGGGGTGAGCTTCCGTTGCTTGGTCCCAGCTCCTGCCAACCTAGCAGTTCGAAAGCACGTCAAAATGCAAGTAGATAAATAGGAACCGCTACAGCGGGAAGGTAAACGGCGTTTCCATGTGCTGCTCTGGTCTGCCAGAAGCGGCTTTGTTATGCTGGCCACATGACCTGGAAGCTATACGCCGGCTCCCTCGGCCAATAATGCGAGATGAGCGCGCAACCCCAGAGTCGGTCACGACTGGACCTAATGGTCAGGGGTCCCTTTACCTTTACCTATGTGTAAAATAAACAATATTTCTCAAAGCCACTAGCCTCCACTGTGCCTTGATTTACCTGACGGAAACACATCCCCTCAGCAGAGATTGGGGGTGGCACGTAACCTTCGTAACAATCTGTTAATATTTATAATTCCATAAGAAATCTTTGGCTGAACAGATTTTGGCTGTGTACACTACAATACTATGTACATTTGAAGCTCATTCTGGCCATTGTAGTTTACCCCCACAGAGTTACGATTCCCAGCAATACCTTTTTTTTCCAAAAAAAACTACGGTGCCCAGAATTCTCTGAGGGGGGAATTGTGCTTCGGATGTGCTTTCTTGTGTGTACGCAGCCTTAGAGATCCAAGACGTGAAGAAATATTAGGTGCAAAAGAACTTTTTCTTTTCTTTTATCGGCTTACATACCACACAGTAAACAAAGGATCTGGGTGGCGAACATTACTCATCCACAAAGCAGCATAAAAATACTTAGCCGACATCTGGAAAGCGAGACACTGATGGTTGAGCTATACATCAGGAAAAAGCCTATATAAACAGAAGAATCTTAAGTAGACGCCCGAAACAAAGTCCCGATAGCCGTAGCATAACAATAATGGACAAGGATTTCCACAACACAGTCACATACTAGAGTCTTGCGGAAGCAAAGCACTAACATTATTCCACACCCTTACTAGTGCCTTTTCCAGGTCATATGCGTCCCTCCTTATATATACTTAAAGCATTTGGGTAGCAGGTCTCCTGTTTTATGCTTGCGCCGGGGTGAATGATTTTGATTAACTCGAAGGGAAATCACAGCTTTGTTAGCGCATTCTCACTCTGAGCAGCTCTGCCTGATTCCTTTGGAGTTGGCTAATGCTGTTTTCTGTGCATGTAATTTCATATAATCTGATCATTTTGCATGCTTTTTTTTTAAACTGTCACTTACATGGGGGAGCAAAAACGATGCCGGAAGAATTTCCTGGTCTGCTCTGAATTAGGGGGCCGAAGCAAAGCTCTTCTCTACCTAAAGCGTTTCAAAACTCCCTTGACTGAAAAGGATAGGAACTCAGATATGGTCTGTTCAGGGTGTTTTCTGCAACCCACACATTGTTTAACGATGGTGTGCTTTAGGGTGGATTCGTGTGTGTACGCAAATTGCTGAAGAACTCATCAATGTGTGCATACTGAATAAAAGGGGATGTGAGATCTTTCCTACCTGTCCTGATCCCTCCCTCCTCTAACCAGTAGCTATCCATAACATACTGCCATCTTGCTATGAGAACTTATATTTGTGTACAACAAAGATGATTTCTCCCTTAGGCTAAACTTATAGTGAACAGATAAGAGTAAAGTGTTTGGGGTGGTAATTCAAAACCTCTCCAGTGGCAAAGGTGTTTTACCTTTTTCAGAGGGGTGGAGGTAATTTGGAAAGGGGAAAGGATGGTTCCACCTGTGGTGTTTTAATTTTTTAAAATAAATGAAGGCAGCACGACATTCTATCATAAAAATGGAGCTATGACAGAACAGGACAGTTTGATCTTGACCTCTCTCTTCCCGTTCTACAATGGTGATTAAGACATACCTATGTTGTGGTGATCTGCGCAGACTGCTCATAAGTGAAATGAAAGGGGTTGAACAACTTGAGACCAAGATACTGTTGGACTATATGGAGATGGCAAAATTGACGGCAAAAATAAGAGACCCGGAACTCAGCTACATTAGTAAAAAAACAACACATTGAATGCGTTATAAACATGCAACAGCAGATGGTGCCAGAGAGCAAACAAATTTTCTATGCAATTTTTACATAGGTTTTTTTCTTTTCTTTTGTTATAACGATTTAATTTCCGACTTATTTATAGCGTTTTCCCCCTGTCTGTAGATCTACCCCCAAAAGATGAAAAGTTTGTTGAAGAGTGGAGACCCTTTTCAGATTATCTGAGAAAATACTATGGCCAAATGAAATCACAGGCAGGGCTTAAAATATAAACAAAGGAATGAGAATGTAATGTAGGATATATGTTATTGAAATAAATATTATATTTAAGCCAGTAGTTAAAAGGATTTGAACAGAAACATCACGGAAGTAAGGATGGGAAGTCAAAATGCTAAGGGAATATTGTGTGGAAACTTAATTGAATTTCTTAAATTGTAGTAGTAGTAGTAGTAATAATAATAATAATAATAATAATAATAATAATAATAATAATATATTTATACCCCGCCCATCTGGCTGGGTTTCCCCAGCCACTCTGGGCGGGTTCCAACAGAAAAATAAAACACAGTAATCTATTAAACATTAAAAGCCTCCCCTCTTCTAAAAGCCTGGTAGTTGTTTTCCTTTTTGACATCTGTTGGGAGGGCGTTCCTCAGGGCATGCGCCACCACCGAGAAGGCCCTCTGCCTAGTTCCCTGCAACTTGGCTTCTCACAACAAGGGAACCGCCAGAAGGCCCTTGGTGCTGGACCTCAGTGTCCGGGCAAAACGGACACTTCTTACAAAAAATTGTAAGAAGATCAATTAAAAAATATGATAAAATGTCCTTTGCTGTGGGTGGGAGGGGGTGAAAGACAGGGCCTTCTATGTAACTGCACCCTGACTTTGGATGTCCCGCCCCTCAGAGACTTAGGATTCAGCTATACAGCTGCAAATAAAACATTTTAAGTGTGTTTTAAGTGCAATATACAATGTGACACTAGATGGCGATGGTGAGCCTTATGGAAAATTCAATTTTTAAAAAAAAACACAGAATGGTTTTTATATGTGTGTAGATTCCACCACAGATGGCTACATCATTGCTCAGTTCCCATCGCTTAATTAAGGCCCATGGGTTCTCCCAGGCTTCTGGAGGCTTAGCTGACTCCATTGAGATGTTTTAGGATTGTCTGTGTTATGTAATGAAACTGCATTTGGTTAAGGGTGCTGTGAATTGTAGTTCATTGAAGGGGAAACTATGGTTCTCAGGATTCCTGGGGGGGGGGAGAGATCAGGTGCTTTAAATGTGGGTCTTCCCTGAGACTTAGTCAAGACAATATTTAAGTGCTGTTGTCTAGTTAAAAAATAATAAAAGCTAAGGACATGGATTTTCTAAACAGACAGGATTGGGTGCAGAGCCTGAGAGTTCTCCTGCACCTCGCCTTAGTCCTGGGAGCTCAGATGGTGGTTGTCGCCAGCCGTGGTTTTGCACAGCTTCGAGTAATGTCGCAATGGCATCCCTTCCTGCGGATCTGGCCACTGTCAGGCATTCTTTGGTCAGATCCTGGTTAAAATATATAGCAACATGCTCTATCTGGGACGCCTCTCGAGAGGATCCATATAACTCGTGCCAGAATGCAGCTGCCAGGGTGGTATCAAAGGCTGTCGTCTTAGAACATTTGATTCCCGTGCTTTCTTAATTTCACCGGCTCCTTGTCTGTTTCCGAACCCAGTTCGAAAAGCTGGTTTTGATCTTTAAGGCCCTGAATGGCTTGGGTCCAGGGTGTCTGGACTGCTCGCTTCCACATGAGACTGTCCAGCTGTTGAGATCTTCAGAGAGGGATCTGCTCTGCATCCCACTGTTTTCTGAGGCCAGACTGGTGAAGGACTGAGCCTTCTCCAGGGTTGGTGCATTTTGACTGTTCTCTTCTCTCCTTCCAACAGATGCTTAAGACCACCCTTTTTCCATTAGGCATCTTATGAGCTGGTTGTCCCAACTCAAGGGTTTTTGTTGTTGTTTTCAAAAAAAGACTCTATCTATCTATCTATCTTCTATCTCTATCTATCTATCATCTATATATCTATATCCCTTTAAATACAATTTGTTTAGAATTTTAATTTATTTGATCAAATTGTTTTCCATGACTGCCTGTACATTTTTTTCAGCCTTTTCTTAAATTATTCTGTTTGTAACGTTCTAACTGTTGTTAGCTGCCTTGAGCTCTCTTGAGGAAAGACAGGATATCATTGTTTTCATTTTGTAATTTAATTTTAACGCACCACAGTCTGGGGGCTGAAAAACAGCCTAGGAATGAACTCCAGCACAAGCACCGCACTTTATGATTATTATTCCTGGAGAGGGGGAACTCACATGATTCAGACACTTTTCCATACCACATTTTGTTTGGTTGCTCTCAAGAACTTTTGGATTTGCGTCCGGCTCCTCCATGTGGTGAATTACAGGACTGCAGGTGACCTCTTTTCAAGGAGGGACTTTCAGGAGCCTGGACTGAGTCACCCCAGCCTGGCTGGTCATTGGCTCTTTCTGGATAGGAAGGCATACAAAGATCCAATGACCAGCCTGGTTGGGCAAGTCAGTCCAGGACCTGAAAGTCCCTCACTGGAAAGGGGTCGCCTGCAGTTCAGTAATTCACCACAAGAAGGAGCTGTATACTTCCTGTTGAAATGGGCTTCCTGTTCCATCTGAGACTTGCTTGAGCAACGAAGACTTACTGAGTTCTGCTGTGGTCCTGCCTCCTGTAATGTCCGTCAGGCCCAGCTTCTGGCTGGCTCTTTAGTCCTGCCTCTTTTGTCCTTTGGTCCCCCTGACTTGCTCTTCAGGTCTTAACTCAGTGGTTACATGACTGCATACCCTCCAACATGCTACTTTTTAAACTGCACTTAGTTACTTATTAGCAAACCATCTCTTTGTCGGATACAAAGAAATGAACTGTTTCTCTTTGAACTTTTAAAAGGAGTATACAGTCATACCTCGGTTTATGTCCGCTGCGGTTTGAGTACTTTCGGTTTGAGTACTCTGCGGACCCAGAAGTCTGGGTTCTGTGGCGCACGCATGCGCAGAAGCAATCTGCGTGGTTCACGCATGCGCAAAAGCGCTCCATCGGCACTTTGCGCACGTGCGCTATTGCTGCTCCGTTTAAGTACTTTTCGGGGAGTGAATGGCTCCCCGGAACCAATTGTGTACTTAAACCGGGGTACCACTGTACATGAATGGAGTGGAGTACCCTCAGTTTTTTTATGAACGGTGAAGCTGTTTCCATGAATGAAACTGATTAAAGGATTGGAAAAAATTCAAATAAATTTTAAAGGACCCTGGATCTTGGCAAATCCTACCAAAGCTCAACAGGGGAACACTTTTCCATAACAGGGGGAAATCTCAGGGAGGAGAAGTGCCTGGGAGAGCGGGAATAGGAAGGGGGAAAGCTTTAAATGAGCAGGGCCGTACATTGGAATATAAACCGAGGAGAATATTATATATTGGATTATAAATACCATTCGGATTACGAATACAATTTGGATTACAAAATTAATTTACGTCTGGAAATTATTGGATTTTAAATAATAGTGGGAATATTTTGGATTACAAGATACATTGTGGACTACAAGATACGACCAGAGACTTTGAAAGCACCAGACTATCATCAAGGGAACAACGCAACACTATTTGTGGACTGTGATAACTACCAGGTTTCTTTTTTCTTTAAATTGTGTATATATGTGTGGTTTTTTTCCTTTTCCTTTGGATTACTTTGGAATTGTCTGAAATTTCTGTAAAAACAAGGATTACCTTGCCTTCCTCAGCATATTTGAATTAAAGGATTGACATTGTTCCTCATTCTTTCTTTTATTTCTCACTTAATTATTAGGCAATCTCTTTGGATTCTGGAGCACTCTGTGTGGTTGGATTGTGACTCGTGGATGGCATTCCTCCCTCATGGGGCTTATTCCCTGCATAGCACTGAAGCCGTGCTGGTGGGGCTGCTGTCTGCTGAAATGGGCCTACAAGTGGTGCGTGGTTCTTTCAGAAAGGGCCATGGTTTTCCTAAAGACCATCAAACGTGTGGAGAATATTCCTTGTGCTCCAGAGAAATGAAAAGAGACAACCCTGCGAACTGAGCCCAATGCTCTGTTACCTTAGCACAAGCGTAGCCAATGTGATGACCTCACAAACGCTGCGGGACTACAGCTTCCATCATTCCGGATGCCTGGTCTTGTTGGCTGGGGCTGATGGGAGTTGGAGTCCAACAACATCTGCCCTAGAGATTGCTTGAAGCATAAAGCCACCCCCAGATGATACAAAAATGGATAGGTGAACAGTGAATTCTTTTCAAGTAAAATCATCCAAAGCATTCTTTGTGCAACGAATGTGTGGTGTGTGAATAGTTGTTGTTTTTTTTGCAGGGAAGTGAGTCAGAGCCAATTAATTATTCCCGTTTTCTACCAGATGGAAAGTACACATCTTCTTTTTTTTTTCAATGAACGTATAAGGGAAAATGGACCATGCAAACACACGCACAGTCAATCCTCGCACACCAACAAAGCATCAATGTTTTTTATTAAAATGTTTTTTATTAAAGATTTCTTAAGTATACAAAAACAGTGAGGTGTCTCTTTCTTCAAGTTAGGATTTCTACAATTCAGTTGCATTTGTTATGAGACATTAATGATACATACAATGTTAGGTTAGGAAGAGAAGCGGGGGAAAGAGGGGGAGTGGTGGGTGGGGTGGTTATGTTTCTATTCTTCTACTTAGGGTATGTGTGGGCGGTTTTGTGTCAGCATTACTTGTATGGGTTTTCTTACTACAGTGGTACATCGCAAGACGAATGCCCTGCAAGACGAATTTTTCACAAAACGAATGCGTCTTGCGATCTGATGGTGACTCGCAAGACGAATTTGTTTCGCGAAAAATTCATCTTGTGAATCGCGGTTTCCCATAGGAAAAATGCATTGAAATTTAATTAATGCATTCCTGTGGGCAAAAAAAGAAATTTAAATGCATTCCTATGGGAAACCGTGATTCGCAAGACGAATTTTTTTGCAAAAGGAATTGACTCGTGGAACGAATTAAATTCGTCTTGCGAGGCACCACTGTATTCGCTTGTTGTGTTTCCTTGGTGATGAGAGGGAAGAGGGTGGCCTAGGGTGTGATTGGTTGTCCTTGGGTGGCTGTAGTGAGATTTATTTGTGTGTGAGAGTGGGATGTGTGAGTGTGTATTTTTTTTAATTTAAAAAAACAGAATGATTTGTATGCTGTTGGTGGAGTTTTGTCGTTATCTTGTTGGGCTGTGTGTACGTGATAAAGTACAGCCATACTGGGGTGAAGGCATCTTCTTCCATTTGTCCCCATGTCAGTTTCAGTTTTTGGGTTAGTTTTTCTAATAGGGCTGTTTCCCATACTACTTGATACCAGTGGTCCATAGTTACTCCTGATGTTCAGAGTGTGTGATGTTGCAAAAAGTACCTGGTAAATGCAAGTTAGAGGTGAAACAAATTTGCTGCCTATAAATCCTGGTTGGCTAAATTCAAAGTCTAACGTCTACTAAATTTTAATATCTGGCGATGGTGATGGTTTTCACTGTTCAGAATTAATAATTGTTGGGGGAGGTTGTTCTTTGCTTAGGAGTAGGGATGGGCGAATCTCTCCATTTCAGTGTCTCTCAGATTCTTGTCTTTCCACTCTCAAGTTCAGCTCTCCACATTTCGTCATCAGTTTGCAATTTAAAAAAAATCTCATGAAAATTCATCAGCATTTTAATGCAAATTTCTCCTGATTTACACATTTTGCAAAACATTTGCAAAATAGCATTTCTGTATGCTCTTTTCACTAATAAGTGCATTTCTATGCCCACTTTACCCTGATATATGCATTTTTGTAAGTATTGCTTGGCCATTGCAAAATTTAAAGAAGGTTGAAATACGAAGGATGGCCCTTTCTAAAGCTTGGAAAAGGAAATGTGCTGATAATGTGCTGATAAGTGTGGGATGAAAAGAATGGTGAGTGAGAAGACTCCCCCCCTTAGGTTTTATTAAAGTGTTTTTACATAATACATTAAGATAAAAGAAACTAACCCAAATAAAAACAAAAACAGAGGAAGAGAAAAGAAACAGAAAGTTGTGGGTCTTCCCAACTTTTACATGGGAGTTTTCCTTTCCTCTCCCAGTCTCTCACCCTGGGATATCTTCCCTTCCCTGAATCTCACTCAGGTTCCTGCCACCAACCATCTACCACCTTCGTGTGTGTGTAACCCTTTGACCATGAATGGGAAGACTTATAAGCACTGCATAAGCAAATCAGGATGAACTCAGGATCAGTGGCATAGCGTGGGTTGCCAGCACCCCGGGCTGCATAGTATGCATAGTATGTGCATTCAACTGCCTAACAACATCCACATCACCCAGAAGATCACAGCCGCAGAATCTAAAAGTCGTCCTGTTGCCTGGAGAAGCCACTTCCTGGTTCTCACGGCGAAATCATTTTCTTTTGAGTCCAGCGACAGAAGCATGCAGCTGTATTGAGGCAGTACTGGGTGCTGAAATTTTGCACCCCTAACAATTTTGCGGCTGGGGCAACTGCCCCTGTGGTCCCCTGCCCACTACGCCACTGCTCAGGATGAATAATATATAACCTCCCTACAAACAAATCTGAACAAACTCTTAATAAAGACCAGGCACAGCCTAACCTTTGTGAAAGCAAATTGGAACGAATGCTCAATAGGCTGTTGGGTGAGCCCCAAGAGTGGGTCTATGTCAGGGGTCCCCAGACTTAACTGCCTTCGGGCCGGTGCCCGCCGCTCCGATCGCGCGACGGGCCGGAGGGTGGGGGAGTGCGCGCCAGTGCGCATGCGCACACCCATTTACTGGCGCGGTGGCGCGGTTCCAGGCCGGAAAAAACGCCGAAAATTGTTTGTGCGCATGCGTATGGGCCTCCCCCGACCCGGAAGTGCACCGGAAATGACCTCTTCTGGGTCGGGAGAGGCCCATACGCATGCGCAGAAACGATTTTCGGCAATTTTTTTCAGATCTGGAAGCGCGCCGCTGCGCAGCGCGCGACAAGAGCGGGCGGCGGCAGCGGGTGGCGGGGGTCGTCGCGGGCTGGATTGGGAGGCCAATTGGGCCGCATCCGGCCCGGGGGCCGTAGTCTGGGGACCCCTGGTCTATGTCCTTTGCTCTGGGGTAAGAGGGTCTGAGAATACAATGAGACATTGCCTCTTGAGGAGAGAACCACAAAGCTGCAATCAACCCTGGCTCTCGGATGCAGGTATCTCTAAGCATGGGCTTTATCTCATGCACACCGGGTATTTTTAGGCATATACTTAAAACATTTCCAGTGCATGCCGAACAACAAAAAACGTGTGAAGAATCCCACAGGCCAGCCCACATCCTAGCCAATGGAAACGACCTTTCCAGCTCAAGAAACAGGACTTGCCAGACTGCCTCGGGAAACATTGAGCAAATATAAACCTTGAAATGAAAATCAGGGAAGAAAAACGAAGGGAAAGCCTCGCCAGCTCGTGTCAGTCTGCTCTGCACCTTGCAGCTTTTTCAAAAACAGTCTACTAAAACCGATACTCTAAATGTGATTAAACTCTGTGCGCTTGAGGCTTCAACGAGCCAAACAGACTTTCAAGTGGCTTTTCCTGTTAACATAATGTTACATGTAAGCAGTCGGCTGAGCCAAGTTTTACCAAGAAAAGGGCTCCCAATGAAATGTCGAGCTGGGCTTTCAGCAGGTTCCCCTTTCCTTCCTAGATTTACATGTCTGGGGCTGCGTCGATCTGCAAGTGGCAGAGGAGGATTAATTCTACATCTTGCAAATAGGTTAGCGTTGCCTGCGATAATGAGCACCCTTTAAAACACACGCGCACGCTCATACGCCCACCAGAATAATTGTACCAAATCCTGGGAAGGTTCAACCGTTTCGTTAGCAGACTGAAAACAGCAACGTTTCGGATTTCATTGAAATCAGATGTAAATGCCTGTGTTCCAAGATCAATTGGAAACAAAAAGAAGGGACGGCGTTAAGCCACAATAACTAGACAAGGAAGAGCCGGGCAAATTGTCAGACGAGAGACTCGGTGCTGAAATAGTTCATCTGGCACCGCTAGCTTCTCACGCTCATCCTCTGCAGTTACTATGAAAGACAAAACTGGTGTGGATCCAGGTAGCAGCGCCCATCGCAAGCAGGTGTCTTGCTATGAGCTGCATCCTAACTGACGGGTTTGTATGAGGACCACTTACTCTTAAACAGCACAAGAACAATCCAGTTAAAGTGAAGCATGTGTGCGTCTTTTTAGTTCCAGTGAGAAAGTTATGCAGATGCTTAAACTTATTCCACTGAAATAAATGGAATGTGAAAGTACTTAATTTGTGCTGGACTGGGAGTCAAAGGAATCCATCTCCAGTTGCTGCTGCCAAGAACCCCATTTTCCCCGGGAACCCCCCATTTTTACTTACCTTTTCCCGGTGGTCCCCCGTATCACTTCGCCTCCCGTTTTTCTCTGTTATTTTCTCCTGCCAGCGGCCATTTTTTTCTGATTTGCCCTTCTATGGGCACAAAAAATGGCCGCCGGAGGCTTCAAAAGTCGCATCTACGCATGACCGGAAGTGCGTAGACGCGACTTCCGGTGTCGGCGGCGGCCATTTTTGGTGCTCATAGATGGGCGGGGCGACACAGGAAGTTGCGTCGACGCACTTCCGGTCATGCGTAGAAGCTACTTTTGAAGCCGGCGTCAGCCATTTTTGGTGCCCATAGAAGGGCAAAGCGACACCGGAAGTTATGTCGATGCAACTTCTGGTGTCACACGGCTGCCGGTCCTGAATTCTGCAGTCCGGGACTTGGAAGGTAAGACAGGAAATTGTGTTCCATCAGGACTTATTCACAAAACTACAATTTGTACAATGACAGCTGCATGACAAGGTGACAGTGTGTAACTCTAGGCACCTCTGCTTCACCACTTTCTGTCCTTACTGCTTCCTGTCCCATCAAGCTGCATCTCCTAGCAAGAACTGCCACCAAATCTCACCACTCCAGGATGCGCTTTTCAGTTTACAAAGCAGAGGGGTGGAAGTCCAGAAACTGAACTTCCATGCCCTTGACGTTGTCTTTTGGGAGGAGCTTAGGGAAGGAAGGCTAGGATTCTGTTGGACAAGCAGAAGAGACGTCTCTTATAGAGTGGTGGAGTATCTTAACAGTTCCTTCTAATTTAATCTTTGAACCCAAGTCCACACCATCTGGAACCACTAAGATAATGTTGGAAACACTCATGGTTTACTTTCTGAGACCCTTTAATTAATGTGCATTTTCTCTGAGAAGCTGAACTGATTGTGGGTTGGGTGTGTTTGTTGCCTCCAGTACTCAGGAGAGACCACCCGATTGCTTGGTAGTTGTCACGGTCCGGTCAGCGGGCGGTTGAAGCCCTGGCTGAGGATGTCAGGACCAGAGGCAAAATGGTGGTGTAGAAGCAGGAACAGGTGCAGGGTTGAGGGTCCAGCAGCAGGCAGTCGCAGGGTCAAGGAGCAAGGCAGAGGCGGAGGTCTGGGAGTCAAGGAGCAAGGCGCTGGCAAGGCAAAGGTCCAAGGGTCGAGGATCAAGGCGTCGGCAAGGCAGAGGTCCATGGGTCGAGGATCAAGGCGTCGGCAAAGGCGAGGGTCCAAGGAGCAAGGCGTCAGCAAGGCAAGGGTCCAAGGAGCAAGGTGTCGGCAAGGCAAGGGTCCAAGGAGCAAGAGGCCAGATGCAACCAGGCAGGGATAGCGTTGCTGTGGCAAAGAGCTGAAGGGAAATGCTGAGCTTTTATCCCTCCCAGCTCCTTCCACCAGGTGCAGTGAGATGTCAAGTGGTCTCACCTGAGTGGTCACTCCTTGCCTCTCCAGCACAAGCTGAGGCCTCACCTGAGTGGCCACTCCTTGCTTCTCCAGCACAAGCTGAGGCAGGCCCCAGTCCTGCAAAGCACTACAGGCCCCAGAGCCTGACTCCTGCCCATACTCCTGACAGTAGTTGCTACTGTACTGAGCGATGTAGGAAAGGCACACAGATACTGTAGGTACTGAATCTAGACTTTCCAGAATACCGGATGTATATGAAAATAATCAGGATTTGTGATTTACTAATTTATGACCTTTGCATACCACCCTTCATCTACAGATCTCAGGGTGGTTCACAACATAAAAATACAAGATAAAAAGCGCAAAATACTTAAGAACAATAAGAACAAAAACAAACCAATCATCCCCTCCTCTCACAACATATTTAGAAGTTCATCGGATATCAATCAGCCCAAGGCCGGTTGAAGAGGAACGTTTTCACCTGGTGCCTAAAAATATATAATGAAGGCACCAGGCAAATTTTCCTGGGGAGAGCATTCCACAAATGGGGAGCCCCTACAGAGAAGGCCCATTCTCGTGTTGCCACCCTCCAGACCTCAAATGGAGGAGGCACATGAAGAAGGACCTCAGAGGATGCTCTTAGAGTCCTGGTAGCTTCATAAGGAGAGAGGCAGCCCTTGAGGTATTGCAGTCGTAGGCCGTAAATGCCTTTGGCAACCACATCTTTGACCCTGCCCCAACGCAAAGAGAGATGGGAGAGGGCTCTTCTTTCTTGATCTCACGCTGGGCGGGCATGCTGTCTTGAAGTCAAGGAAAGAGCCCTCCTTCCCCTGAGTTCAGAGAAATGCGGGGTCTTTCCTCTGACCTCGAGTGGTAGCTTCAGGTAATTTAGATTCTGGACATAACGGTCTTGTGAATGTGGCAATGTGTATCGTTTCAAAATGTGCAAGGCCAGCCCTGTTGTCTTCGGGGGCCTTCCCTGCTAATTTTGCTAAGTGGGTCCTGGACTTCTGCTCCTAAGTCCCATCTTGGTGGCACCTGATGTTGACCTAGCTTTGGGTGTTAGGGGCACCCAAAGTGCCTTTGAAGTTGTGTGTCATGCCAGTGTAAATACCAAGCCCATCCTTGCTTACAACTGAGTCAGGGAAAAGGTGGAGGCCTCCTGTCTGACCAGGTTGCACTGGACTTAAGAATGAAGCATTTTTTCTGCCCCTGCCCCACATTCCTTTAGGCATGCACCCACTTCCACTCCCATCCCTGTTCTTGAAAAAGCCATTTCTGCTCCAGCTTGCCCCATTTGTTCCCAGCTATAAGCTTCAGCTCATTAAACAACATGTGCATGGCTTTGCATAGAGACAACAGCCTGGGGCTCTTTATGTGACCATTTCTGCGAGATTGATTTTTTAAAATGAATGCTTTATCTGCCTGAGTTATTTATAAAATGTGCGTGATTTTTAAAAATGTAAATAACTTTCAACCTATCGAAGAGCAGTGTGCAATGTTAATAAAATAATGAAGAACTGGAGGAGAGACCTGCTGGATCATTCAGACCAAAGGCCCATCTAGTCCAGAACGCTGTTCATACAGCAGCCAGCCGGGGAGATTTCTTTGCTGACTCAGAAAAGACAGAATCGTAATGTCCTTCCGATGCTTTATTAGCACACACTTCTAAAATAAATGCCACACACACACAAATACACACCTCAGTATAGGCTTCCACAACTTAAATCATGACAAAGTAAGTGTAGCACCAACAAACAACGCAGGCTAAACTCACCACACAAATCAATAATTAGTTTAGATAGTCAATGAATGGGTGCAGATCCTACTTAGAGTCAGGGATACAAGAGATGTTCTGAGATATGTCCAATTTGGCCATCAAGTGAAAGGGCTCTTACATAGGCTAACATTGGAGGTAATACACAATGTCACCCAGGGATTCCTGGCAGCTTCAGGGTGTGGTGGTGGTCGGATTGATGTAACTGGTGAAGTGAGAACATGTACGGAGCACAACTAGGATGTGATCAGGAGATGCTTCTCCACCCCAGCACAGTCTGTTTATTGTTCTCTCTAACCTCCACCTGGTGTTTGGGCCTAGGTTCCCAGTTGCCCTTATCTACTGATGTTGGTTATACTTCTTAGCATAGCTGCCAAGTTTTCCCTTTTCTCGCGAGGAAGCCTATTCAGCATAATGGAAAATCCCTTAAAAAAAGGGATAACTTGGCAGCTATGCTTCTTAGCAACCCACCTAACGAATGGAACACTTCACTGTAATTAAAGATCGCACAAAGATGGGTTCCACTCTCATGGAAAGTCCCTTTTGTGAAGTCCCCTTTATTATCACATGTAGTCATCTATATCATTCCTGCTTCACTAGGCCCAAAGCCTAGTGTAAGGGCAAGACAAGAACTGAACACAAAGTTTGGGAATCCCTGTAGAGACTCCCCCACTCAGTTTACCTTAAGCAAGAGGTTCCACTCTGGGTGAAAGCGGAAGGCCGGTGTTTTTCCATTTCAGTGAGTTAAACTCCCTGATCACTTATCGCTGAGAAACTTAAGCTGCACCTCTCATGGCAGGAGAGGAAACTTGAGAAGTCAGAGATGGCTAGTAGCAGTTGCAGCAGAGAAGCTGTGCAATGATGAACAAACTTAGGATCTCTCTCTCTGGGATATGAGAGAGGAAAGTTTACTGAACTACTTAAAAGATTGAATCACACTGATTGTTTGCAATGTGCTATTTTGTCATTTTGTTCTTAGTAACATTTATATGCAACTAGTTTTAAGAGTGTTCTGCAGCAAAACTTTGAATCTCATTCTTGGGATGGAAAGCCCATTTATTTCTGCACAAGGTCCAGATCAGGAATTAATTTTTATTTTATTTATTAGATGTATATCCATGCTTTATTTTATTTATTAGATTTATATCCATCCTAAGATCTCAGGGCATTTCACAAAACAAAATACAGGATGAAAAGAAGTAGATAATTCCATAGACACATTTTAAAAGCTGTAGAATATTAATCAGCCCAAGGCCTGGGGCCTAAAAATATATGTATAATGAAAGTGCCAGATGAACTTCCCTTGGGAGAGCATTCCACAAACAGGGAGCCACTATAGAGAAAGCCTGTTCTCGTATTGTCACCCTCCAGACCTCAGTGGAGGAGGTACACAAAGAAGGGCCTTAGATGATGAATACAGATTCTGGGACGGTTTATATGGGGAGAAGTGGTCCTTTGAGGTATTGTAATCCTGAGCCATTTAAGGCTTTATAGGTCAAAACCAGCCCTTTGAATACAGTCATTGGCAGCTATCGCAGGGCCAGGATCAGCGTAATATGCTCAAACCATCTTGTCCCAGTGAGCAACTTGGCCGCTGAATTCTGCACCGCTGCAGCTTCTGAACCGTTGTCAGAGGCAGGGATTCCACTGAACAACTCTAACACGGCAATCACCGCCCTGATGTCCTCCAGATATTTTGGACTACAGTTCCCATCATTCCCAGCCAGCATTTGGCAAAGCCACTGTGTAAGCACAGTGGAGTGGATCGAGCCCAAAGTTCTCTTTCATAACGGCGATTTATTGTGCCTGTATGCAACTTAAGATGCAGTTTCCAGACACTAAAACAAAAACCTGGCCCCTTCGACGGGGGAGCTTGAAGGCCAAAACAGAAAAAGGAGGAAGCGGAACAATAAATATAGAGCTGTGTTTAGATATAAATATTATGGTATGTGTAGGTTTTCTGCCAGACATGAAAGACAGTAAAGCTGTCCAGATCCAGTCTAGGAATATTTTTTCTGATGCATACAGGCTCAGCCTTTGGACTTGGGAACCCAATATTTTCCAACATTAGGTGGGTGATTATCCTTACGGGCACTGATTCGCCCTCCTGGCAAGGCAGAGACTGGGGAGAAATTCAGCTGGATTTTGGAACAACCAAGGACCTTCAATACAGGCCTTGTTCCCTGTTGCTTTCCCCCCTATTACACCATGGTAACATTTAAGAACATAAGAAGATCTTGCTGGATCAGGCCATTGGCTGATTTAGTCCAGCATCCTGTTCTCACAGTGGCCAACTGGATCCCTGTGGCAAACTCACAAGCAGGACCTGAGCACAAGCGCTCCAGTTTCCTGCAACGGGTATTCAGGAACAATCTATTGTGAGTTGGTGAGATGCAGATCAGTTTCTTGTGACCTGCAAAACTCCAAAGCCAGGGCTAAGTTCTCCATTGGCAGTAGCTAAGGGGTTTACCAACCTCTTCCTCCTATCACAGATCCACAGCCAGGGAGAATTGCATTGCCACCTTCCAGGGCGGCTGTCGTTCCCCCCCACCCCGGCCGCCCCTGACAACTCTCCCTTCCAACACATCTGCTTCATGAGTGGCAAATTAAAATGTCTGAATTGGGTAGAGACGGCCTGCCGCCAGCACACATGGCAAGCATGTGAAGTTGTGGCTTTTGCTGAATTCCCCACTGGGGCATGAGGACAGAAATGTTTTGGAACTCACACAAGAGGGAGTTCCGAAAGAAAGCAACAAGATTTTTGCAGGGTTGGAGAAAGAGAGCCTGGAAAGATTTCCGTTCAAATCAGCTGTCCTGACTGCTCCTCTAATATTTTTTTTGTTTTGTTACCAGCTTTGTGTATAGAAACATCTGTCCTCTGATCTACCTTTGCTAGGGAAAATCAACTTACAACCATCGCCTCAAAGTCACCAGCTTCAATAACGGTGGGAAAACTACCAAAATACCTAAACCTACAGCCCGTGCTTTTTTTCTGGGGGAACGCAGGGGTACGCATACCCCTAAACATTTTGTAAATCTTTGTACTTTTGTCCATTTACTGTATTCATTTCCCCCCGATTTGAACTATAAAATGGTGGTTTTCCTTAGTCGAAATGAGAGTACCCCTAAACATTTTTTTTGAGGAAAAAAAGTGCTGCCTATAGCTACATTGGAACTAAAGAATCATTTCAGACCCTCCAAGTGTCCTTATTTTCCAGGGACAGCTCCAGATTTACAGAAGCCATCCCGGTTTCCGATTTGATCCCAGAATGTGGCGCTTTTCCTTAGGACATCCCCTGTTTTCATTGGAGAAATGTTGGAGGGTGTGTCATTTCTCTTTTCAGGAAGTGAAAAGGAGCCTGGTGGATGTATGTGTGAAAATGAGGTACTACAGAGATAAAAGTTCTGTGGGTTCCAGCACAAAGAAAGAGGTGTTGGTATTCCATACTAGTGAATACCACCGCAGAAAAACCACACGCACAAACACATCACACGCACACACACAAACACACACACGGCTGCTCTTCTAAATATACGTAGAGGCACAATACACATATTACAAACACCTAGAAAACATCTTTCCCTTTCCCTTTCAGGAAGCATGTTTAGCATCAAATTAACTGTTCGTGACAGCTAACCACAAGTTATTAAACATGATTTCGCTGCTATATTGCAAAGCCCACTGGAGGTAAGGGAGCAGATTCAGAGACATTCTGTTGGATTCATTGCTATTTGATACAAAGGGGCTTTCAGAAGGAGAGACATGGAGAGGCTTTCAGTTTAAAACGATTTTTATTTCTCTTCTGCCCTTTAAAAACAGTTATGTGAGCTGGAAAAGACTCATGCTTTACTCCTGGCGCAGACCCACCCTTCTCCACCGCTCCCCACGGCACCCCAGCAAATCCTTTCTGAGTGTTCAGCTGCAAAGTCTTAAAGATATTAACAAGCTTGTGAGAAATGGCTGTGGGTAGCCAAGTCAGCAGAAGCATTCGAAGTCTGTGTCAAAACTAAATTTGTTTGACAAGTGAGACCCAAATGTTTGAAGCTGGCATGATGAAAGGCGTCTCCTTTCTTTTAATTCCACACACACACACCCCTTTTAATGGCTAGCAGTGCAGTTCTATACATGTCTACTCAGAAGTAAAGCCGTATTGAGTTCAGTGGAAATTAGTCCCAGGTAAGTGCATGTAGCATTGTAGCCTAGGGCAAGAAATATTCAGGTTTCCTCTTGTGGAAGAGTTTCATGGGTGTGCAGAGGAAAACATAATTTCCTATCTGGCAAGGAATCTGAGTTGTTGCTGTTGTTTTAACCCTCAGATGCAATCCTAAACATGCTTACTCACTTACCTGTGGTAAACATAGGATCAGGTTCTACAGAGACAAAGCCAATGTGATAGGGAATACAAACAGGTGCACACAGGATGAGTATATATAAAAATTATGTATAATTTCATAGAATCATAGTATCATAGAATCATAGAGTTGGAAGAGACCACAAGGGCCATCCAGTCCAACCCCCTGCCAAGCAGGAAACACCATCAAAGCATTCCTGACAGATGGCTGTCAAGCCTCTGCTTAAAGACCTCCAAAGAAGGAGACTCCACCACACTCCTTGGCAGCAAATTCCACTGCCGAACAGCTCTTACTGTCAGGAAGTTCTTCCTAATGTTTAGGTGGAATCTTCTTTCTTGAAGTTTGAATCCATTGCTCTGTGTCCGCTTCTCTGGAGCAACAGAAAACAATCTTTCTCCCTCCTCCATATGACATCCTTTCAACAGCACAATTTGAAATTGTGCTGTTGCCTCAAATCACATTTGGTCCTTTAAGAAGAGACGTGTGAGGTGAGGGCTCATGTCTCCTTGGAAATTGTACCTCCAAACCCATGAATCCCATTTATTATAACCCAAGGTGAAAAATCTGGGGTTGGTTAATGGCAAGGAAGGGCACTCTCTACATGCTCAGAGACAGCCCCGTCTTTATTGTGGGACATATGCTCTTAAGGACTGGCCTAGAAGCACCTACAGTTCACCAGTCCCCTTCCTTGCATCTCCCTGCGGCTAATCCAGAATTACCTGTATTGTTGTAGCTCATGGAACCCGCAGAGGCTCGTTCTCTGCTACAATTTCATCCTATTAGGCGGCTGTCACCATTGCTTGTGCTTGCGTCTTAGAACGGCAACAGACATTTCATTTGTCCCAAGGGGGGGTCTGGGAAAGACAATATAGTTCATGTAACAAATTGCCTACTCCCATGTGCCGCATAACAAATTGACTACATTGGCTTTATACTTTGCTTAGTAAAAGGTAAAGGTAAAGGACCCCTGGACGGTTAAGTCCAGTCAAAGGCAACTATGGGGTTGCAGCGCTCATCTCGCTTTCAGGCCAAGGAAGCCAGCGTTTGTCTGCAGACAGCTTTCCGGGTCATGTGGCCAGCATGACTAAACCGCTTCTGGCGCAACAGAACACTGTGACGGAAACCAGAGCGCACGGAAATGCCATTTACCTTCCTGCCGCAGTGGTATCTATTTATCTGCTTGCACTGGCATGCTTTCGAACTGCTAGGTTGGCAGGAGCTGGGACAGAGCAACGGGAGCTCACCCCATTGTGCAGATTCGAACCGCCAGCCTTCTGATCGGCAAGCCCAAGTGGCTCAGTGGTTTAGACCACAGTGCCACCTGCATCCCTCGCTTAGTAAATACAGTATAAGAGTGAAGAACAGTGGACTGACCACAGCAGAAGATCATTCAGACTGAACAGACTATCATGCAAAACAAAGATGGCCGCCGGGAAGTGGTGCTGGCCTGAAAGACATATTTCTTCCCTCAGTGAAATTCTGTCCTGTGGGACCTGTAAAAATGGGGTTTAATGGGAGACCCACTGCAGGCAGCTGCAGGCCAGAGAGGAGCTGTTCCTTGGGAGGGTGAAAAAGCAGTAGAAAAGGAAAGGCACAGACCTTCCAAGTGTCCCTATTTTGGGGGGGACAGTCCCGGATTTACAGAAGCCGTCCGAGTTTCTGATTTGATCCCAGAATGTCCTGCTTTTCCTTAGGATATCCCTATTTTCATCAGAGAAATGTTGGAGGGTATGGACTTATATGACCCTGGAGCCAAGGAGATAAGTAACTATACAACCTTTAGAAGACATTTGAAAGCAGCCCTATATAGGGAAGTTTTTTTAATGTTTAACGTTTTATTGTGTTTTATATATGTTGGAAGCCACCCAGAGTGGCTTGGGCAACCCCGTCAGAAGGGCAGGGTTTGAATAATAAAAGTATTATTGTTTTTATTATTATTATTATATTATTATTAAGTAGGATGTCCCTATTTTCATTGGGGAAATGTTGGAGGGTATGTACTTTGGAGCTGCCTGAAGTAAAAGAAGGAAACAACAAATACAAAAAGGGAAGATATGGTTTTATGGGTGGGGGAGGACGAAGCAAACTCCAGTGGTGCAAAGGACAATGGCCACACATGGACCAAACCAGGTTCACCCACACCTTATTATATAAAAACAAAGCTCTTAACCTTAAACTATAAAAAGAGCTTTCTGGAGGGAGTAAAAAGAATGGCTGAGGAAATATGCTTAGAGTTTGTTTTTGAATAATTTTGGTGATCAGGAGGTGTTTGGGTGGAAAACTGCCTGTCTCCCCCTTCTTACTCTTGGTACCCAGTGGCAGGGGGTGCCTTGAGGGGAGAGGGAGGGGTGGAGGGAAACCCAGACACAAAAATGGAACCTTTTGACTGCTGGACTCCTCGGGCTACCCCAGTGGCAGGGGGGGGGGGGCTCAGAGGAGGACAGCATGAAGAAGGAGGAGGATTATGTTAATATTATAAGAATAAGATTCTGAATTGGATTAGAAAACCCGCCATAACTATGTAAAGAGGTTGGGAAATCCAGGAGGAGGAGAGTCGTGGAAGCCATTAATATTTTTCCTTTTTCCTTTTTTTTTTCTTTTCTTCTTTCCTTTTCCCCCCCTTTTTATATTTTTGCTTTCCCCCCCCTTTTTTCCCTGGTTTTTCTTTTTTCCAGTACAGTGAAGAAATAGCTGGGGGATAAGCCAATCCCCAGAGATCCTCCGCCTTTGTCCTCTCAGTGGCAGGGGGGGGATGAGGGGGGAGGAAGGAGGGGGGAGGTCAAACCCAGCTTAAAATGGACCCCTTTGTTCCCCAATACCCATGGGGCTCACTGGTGGCAGAGGTGGGCTTGTGGGTGGAGGGAAAATGAAGGGACAGAGTTTATGTTGTATACTTTGTATGTGTTTTCTTTTTCTAAAAATTAATAAAAATTATTTTTTAAAAATATATATATATATAAAAACAAAGCAAGGTGTAGGTGAAGACTGAAAAGCAGGAGATCATCTCTGTTGTATGATTTAGGCAGAATATGGTGCTAAGCCTTTCTGGTTGACCAAAGGCCCAAACTACACATCATGTTTCCTTCCTCGCTGCAGTGTGTCAAAAATCACTCTGCTTCTTCCACAGTGGCTTTATTTGGCGGAGGGGGGGGGATATTTATTATTTTTTAAGATCACATATTTAATGAGAATTGTAATTTTCCCTTTGGTGTTGCTTATAGCATTGTAATTAAAAAGGGTTTTTTTCCCTTTAAGT
Organism: Zootoca vivipara; assembly: GCF_965207765.1. Classification (NCBI taxonomy): domain Eukaryota; kingdom Metazoa; phylum Chordata; class Lepidosauria; order Squamata; family Lacertidae; genus Zootoca; species Zootoca vivipara. Next base: position 11,129,070 of record NC_142582.1, read on the forward strand.
CAAAGAGCGAAAGATCACTGTTGCAACCAACAACAACAGAAAACAGTTGGAGACTGGATGTTATTTTTCGGAGTTAGAAATGGAGATTTCTAAACTGGCTTGTGATTCTCTTCCGTTGACCAGTTTGAATATTAGCCATCAGAAATGAGCAAGGATCTCAGAAGTAGCAAATCTGTCTGGAAGAATATGAGGTGCTATCTCCCTTCGCCATAGTCAGTTTAGGGGGACTGCTTTCTGTTTACACCAGAAGGACCCAAAAGATGCTCGAAGTGTGGGGAGAAATTTCCTGTGATGGCACAGAGTGGCTCCTTCGATTTTTTTGCCTTTTTTTTTTAAGGTGGCAAAGACAGCAGCCATTTGAATGCCAGAAAACGGCTCCCCGAATGAATACAAAAGAGCAGACAGCTCCACTTATTCCTGAAATTAGATGCAATCATATCTGTGAATCACAGAGCAGCAAATCACAGTAATTGACATTACAATGCATTATCCCACTGTACTACCTAACTGCAGTGTACCGCCTCAGCAGAACTACTCCTCGGTGACCTGGACTGTTATTTGCCTAAGGCTCTGAGCCAGACCAAAGCGATAAAACTACAAAAAGAAATGCTTTCTGCTGCAGAAAAGGCACAAATTAGAATGGGAGTCAAGCCCCCAGCTAATGCAAGACTAGCATCTTCTTGTTCACAGTTTGCATAATTAGAGATCATGAATGGTTTTGTTATTGTGCTAAAAATACTCTGGCTTTGTTTAAATCAGCTATTTCATTAACAGCATGACTTTTGCACAAGCATTAGCAAGGTAGACAGGGCAGCGAAGGGAGAAGCTATATCCTTTAGTTAACACTTAAAAAGTAAATTCAATTTTCCCCCCACCGCGTAGTAGCCCACTTAATTTTGATCCGCAAAGGCACTTGAGACAATTTGAGGAGACCCTGTTCTGCTATCTACCCTGTGGTGTTAATAAATGATACCAACTCCCTCCCCCTTTCTCTAAGCGGTGGGGTGTGCGAGAAAGGCTTTCTGTGGCTATTTTCCTTTCCGAGAAAAAGAGCGCTGGAGTTTTATGGTGTCCCTGTGTAAATGGCTTTGATTGTAACACACTTACAAGTCGAGGAGGAAAAGATGAAAGAGTAACAGCCAGCTCAGTCCCACAAATGCAGAATCAGGGCTCAGAGTCTGTAGTCCAGGGAGTAGCCAGGCTGGTTCTGCTCAGTTGTTCTGAGTCCAGGGACAACTTGGGAAAGAAACACATATTTGGCATGTATAAGACCTCATGTTCCATCCTGGCACATCCAATTAAAAGAATCTTGGGTAATGGCGGGGTTGTGAAAGACCTGATATGTTGTCAGATCACACTGGAGGACCAGGCTAGTGGGACTAAAGATTTGGCTCAGTGCTAGGCAATCTCAAAAGATGGGTGGGAGACCATATCATGTCAAAAGGTATCCTTTTTTGAAGATGCCTTTTATTACTCACCGATGGTATGTGCTGGATTTTGATAGACCAATGCTACACATGTTATTAACCCAAGCCTCTATTGGTATATTAGAGGTTTCCTTCCATCGTTGGGCAATAACTAGTCTAGCTGCTGTGAACAGGAAGGAAATTATTTCTTTAGATTCAAGGGTAGAATTTGGGGTTAAATCTAGTGATAGGAAGGCAAGTGCCAAATTAGGAGAGATAGATTGTTTAGTGATTTTGGAGGTCAGATAAAAGACTTTCCTGCAAAAGGCATGGACATTCCTTCCTTTTCCCTTTTCAGCTGAGCAGACATGGGGAACCACATAGAAGCACAGTGCATGCCACCTTGAGTTCCATGATGGAAGACACGTAGGAGAAAAAAAAATGCTTGAAATAACTTTTGTTAAGAATCCTGAAACCTTTTTATTAGGAATTTGTCAGGAGTCCAAGTTCCCAGCTTGATAACACAGTAAGCGTAGGTAATTTAAAAGGAGGATTTATTGCAAAAACAGATAGCTCCAGATGGCTCAAACAAAGCCTCCGTCATCATTACTCAGGATGACCCTTCTGAAGACTCCTTCCGGTGTGTACAGAATGTATTGAACTTTCGCACCTTACGTCTCTTGTTTTGCTTCCTGTCTAGCAGCCCTCCCATTTGCCGACTGTGTGGACATTGGATAAGCTCCAAACTCGTCCTTTTCAGAGAAGCTGCCTCTGGATTTGTTCACGCTTTGTGCTTCCTGCAAGCTTTGACTGTGTTCTAGCCTACTCTCAGCTACTGCCTTATCAGCCAGCCCGTCAAGGTCAGGAAGAGCTGAAGTCTGCAGCTGCCGGCTCTCCCCTGCCTGACTAACATCTAAGCCTCTCTGTTCCTGGCTGCTTTCTGCCGTTGGCTGCAAACCTTCGCTTGGAGCTGGCTGATTCCTGACTTACAGGAGCAGAAAAGACTCTTTGTGTATGGAACAATGGCCGCCTGGATGTTATTAGCCCAGAATTGGAAAGAAGACAAAATCCCTACCAGAGAAGAATGGCAAACCAAGCTGATGGACTATGCCGAGATGGCAAAGCTGACTGAAAAACTCAGAAACCAAGAGGATAGAAACTTTATAAAAGAGTGGGGAAAATTTATAAGTTATTTAGGAGACCACTGTAAACAGATGGAAACAAGAGTAGGATTTTGACTCACTTTTAGTGTAAAAATTATTGTGAACAATAAGGTTTGATATAAAAACTGGAGTATGGATGAATATGCAGTTGTAGATGTTTAAAATGAGACCCCATGGAGGCGATGGAGGGGAAGTCTCGAGATTTGGAGAATCTCTTTATACAGATATGTCTTTACCAGTGTGTGCTTATTTACACTTTGTATTTGTAAAACCAATAAAAATGAGTTCATTAAAAAAAAAAAGGAAGACACGTAGGAGAGCCAGTGTGGCATAATGGTTAGAGTATTGGACTATGATCTGGTAGACTCAGGGTTCGAATCCCCACTCAGCCATGACCTTGGAGTCAGCCACCATCTGTTAGCCTAGCCTGCCTCACAGGGTTGTTGTGAGGATGAACTAGGGAGGGCGAGAACTAGGGAGCTCCTTGGAGGAAAAGGCGGCATATAAATGCAATAAATAAATAAAACAAATGCACTAAAAATAAATAAATAAAAGCCCCCGTGAGATGAATTCATAAGCCATCGTTGCCACATCATAAGGCAGCAAGAACAGCAGCATGTAACTGCTGGCTCCCTTTTTCCTGATGATGACAGGCTAAAATAGGGCAGCTCACCAAAGGCTGCTTTCTTTCAGACACGCAGAGTTTGGTGGCACAGGATATCCAAATACACACACGCTCCTTGGGGTAATTCTGTCCCATTTGTGGGCGGGATGATTTTGCAGCGGGTGTTGTTCCAGGCAGGACTAGCCATAAAATCCTGGAATAGATCAGGACTCGAAACTCCAGTGCATTATTGTGGCCACTGTGGTAACCTAAGAAGTCAATGGAAGGGTTTTCATGGGTTTCGGCAACAGATTTAAAAAAGAACAAAGTTGTATTTCTGGTAAGCGACTCAATTCAATGGATCGGGAAAGGAACTGCGGCGTGATCATAGAGTTCAGGCCTTTCCAAGTTCCTAGCCTGTTACAGGGAGACCCTCATAAACAGAGGGACCTCAGGGTCAGAGGTCACTCTCTCGTTCCTGCTGAAGATCATGGTGATTCATGCCTCTTCTTTAACATTACAGGAACAAGGTCATTCAGAGAGCCTTTCCCAAAGGACCTTGGGATATAAAGTAAACCAGCAGATAACTTCTGAACGGAGAAATGCTATCAGCTAGGGGGTTCGAACCTATTTGGGGGTCAGATCATGCATCCTGGAAGCCTCAGGGACAGGAGGCCAGATGCTGGGAATCGCAAGAGAGGAGTGTGTGGTTGAGCTTGTGCGTCTTCTCAGAGGCATCTGGTTGGTCACTGTGAGAACAGGATGCTGGAGGAGATAGGCCATTGACCTGACCCACCAGGCTCTTATGTTCTTAGGCTGCAATCCTATACACACTTACCTGGGAGTAAGTCCCTTTGAGGTCAGTGGACCATTCTTCTGAATATCCATGTATAAGATTGCATTCTAGAGCAGGTGTCCCCTTCTATTCCTGATAGCCTCCAGGAAAATCACAAATAAACCAATGAAAATGTATAAAATTCTCTCTCTCTCTCTCTCTCTCTCTCTCTCTCCCTCTCCATCAGATAGAAACAATGAAGATGTAGATTAAAAACAGCAAGTCAGCCAGTTAAAAGTGGGGCAGATATTAGTAGAATAACAAAAGTCAGAGCTGCTGACTTGAGTGTAAGACTGGAGCGGGTGGCTTAGTATCTCCATTTGTGGGTGCTCTCTGACCAAGGGTTCATTGAGGGCTTCCCAGTTAGCTATACAAAAATACAAATATGTGGGCAGCTTCCTCCGGATTTTTGGCACCAAGAGTATGAAACATCTAAACCCCTTTCTGCGGAATCACAGTAAAAAAAAGAAGTATATATATATAAAAATTTCTTCTGAAGTGGGAAGCCAATAGCCCAGCCACCAACCATTCCCGCCAGAATGACTATCTTAAAATAGTTCTTAAGAGTAAATCATACTCTCAAGAATCCTGTGGCACCACAGATCATAAACAGAGAGTGGCTTTCCACCTCGCTCAGCAGCCCAGGTTGAAACGGATGTTCCAAGGAGTCATCTCCAGGTCACCTACTTTGAGCCACCTTCTGTTGTAGTGACCATAAGATATGACCAATGAACACTTGCCCTCACATGCTTGTATTGTGCTAAAACAGGGGTCTCCAAACTAAGGCCCGGGGGCCAGATGCAGCCCAATCGCCTTCTAAATCCGGCCCGCAGACGGTCCGGGAATCAGCATGTTTTTACATGAGTAGAATATGTCCTTTTATTTAAAATACATCTCTGGGTTATTTGTGGTGCCTGCCTGGTGTTTTTACATGAGTAGAATGTGTCCTTTTATTTAAAATGCATCTCTGGTTTATTTGTGGGGCATAGGAATTCATTCATTTTTTCCCCAAAATATAGCTCGGCCCCCCACAAGGTCTGAGGGACAGTGGACCGGCCCCCTGCTGAAAAAGTTTGCTGACCCCTGAAATGTTCCTGATTCTCAGATGGAATTTGTGAGCAGATACCTTTAAAAACATGGTGCTTACACTGAAATGAAAGTTACAGCTGCATACCAGTCAACCTGTTTGTAGCATAGACATGTAGCATTACTCAATCAAGAATTGTTCATGCATGCTCATCCTCAACATGCTAGATTGATAAATCTAGATTGATTCTAGAGCTTGCCATCAACAAGTGTAGGTGTGATTACTTGATACACATTTGAAAACCCTCCCTTGATTAGTAATAATAATAATATTATTATAATGATTTGCTTTTTATACCCAGCCCATCTGACTGGGTTACCCCAGCCACTGTGGGTAGCTACCAACGAAATCTAAAGGAACAAAACAAAACACCAAACGTTAAAAGCTTCCAAACCAGGGATGCCTTCAGGTGTCTATGAAAAGTCATATACTGTAATTGTTTAACATTTTTCTGCTCCACATGATTTTGCCTCTGTCCTACCTACCACTGACATTCAGCTCCTCCAGACGTTTGCCCATAAGGGCTTCCCACTGCTTCCCGCAGTGAGGGAACCACCAGAAGGCCCGTAGAGCTGGACCTCAGGTTGGAAAAAATGATCTACCCCCTTGGTCTTAGACAACCACTTCAAAACTGCTACCTTCTCATCCTATGGTAACACTACGACAGAGGTCCTCAAACTTATTTGGCCTACTGCCCCCTTTTCAGGGGGGGGGGAACCTCAGCACTCCCCTGGAAATCTACCTTCTTTAAGTCAACAAACAGTCTAATCCGCTCAGTGAGACCCACTCCAGGGCCAGCGCCACAGCCACAGCCTGCCTGCCATTGGCCAAACAGGCAGGCAAGATGTGATCCACTGCCTTTCTTATTATTATTGGTTTTTCACAATTTTATACATTTTAACTTTAACCATTTCAAATACTAAAATAAATTTTTCACAATTTTATACATTTTAACTTTAACCATTTCAAACACTCAAATAAAGGGTTCTTTTGAACCTTCGGACCTCCTTGCCTCCCTCCACGGGTTCCATATTTAAGATTTAAATTTACCGCATCTTTTACCATTGTCCATCTGTTGTAAATCCATAGTTACCATAGTTAATTCCACATTACAAGCATCATACATTCCTGCCAGTGATTTTAACAATTTAGAGTGGTCTTTTAAATAAATTAAAAATTTACTCCAGTCTTTTAAAAATACTTGATCTTCCTGGTTTTGGATCTTCCCCATCAGTTTCGCCACCTCTACATACTCCATCAGTTTCGTTTGCCATTCTTCTTTCGTTGGTACTTCTCCTTCCTTCCATCTCTGGGCTAGTAGCATTCTCGCTGCCATCGTTGCATACATAAAAAGCCCTTTATCCTCCCTTGGTATCTCTCCAACTGTTATACCTAACAAAAAGGCTTCTGGTTTTTTTAAACAAATGTATTTTTAAACATTTTCTTTAGTTCATTATATATCGTTCCCCCCAAAGACTTTACCAGTGAACATGTCCACCACATGTGGTAAAAAGTTCCTTCCTTCCCTTTACATTCCCAACATAAATTTAAATTGAAATTAAATTTAAATTTAAATTCCTGGGCCTGGGTGAAGCCAAAAGGTTTCAAGTAAGCCCGGGAAGGCCCCTCAACTCCAGCGTGACTGCTGGATCCATGGGAGGTGTTGTCACAGTCCCACAATGGCACCAAAGCTGGCAGTAAGCGTCATTACGCAACAGACAAAATATGTACAAACAGTTTTTCAAAATTTGCTTCTCTCCTTTTTTATGCTTCCAGTACCACCTTATTTTTATCAATGTCCCACAGTTAAAAACTTCCCTAAACAAGGCTGCCTTCAGATGTCTTCTAAAAGTCAGATAGTTGTTTATTTCCTTGCATAGCTGCCAAGTTCTCCCTTTTTAAAGGGAAATTTCCTTATGCTGAATAGGCTTCCTCGCGAGAAAAGGGAAAACTTGGCAGCTATGTTTCCTTGACACCTGGTGGGAGGGTGTTCCATAGGGTAGGCGCCACTACTGAGAAGGCCCTCAGCCTGGTTCCCTGTAACCTCGCTTCTCGCAGCGAGGGAACCACCAGAAGGCCCTTAGAGCTGGACCTCAGTGTCCAGGTTGAACAATGGCGGTGGAGACGCTCCTTCAGGTATACTGGGACGAGGCTGTTTAGGACTTTAAAGGTCAGCACCAATGCTTTGAATTGTGCTTGGAAAAGTATTAGGAGGTCCTGTTTTGAAGTTTTAGGAAACCCTCCACCGAGTCTCAGCCTAACAGGTTTGCTCCAATGAAGTTTCCACATTCCTTAGTTTAAATGCCCCCAGACCCGTACTCTAACCTCCAAGTAATAGGCAACGGCCCTCAGATTATTCTAGCAGGGCCAGTACAACGTGTCGGGACGGTCTCTCCTTTGTTTCTCTCCACCTAGCATTATGGAAATCTCAGACATAAGTAAGTCATTTGGTTTTATCCACAGACTAGGGACATAAGGTCGTCATCCCCACTCCCACACTTGATAAACGAGAGCAATTTGCTAAATGCCCGAGGATTACCTACTGCAACATTTCGCTCTTTGCTGATATTCACAGAGAAATTGGAGATTTTCAATCTGAGCAAGGTTGCGGAATTCACAACGATTAAACCATTTGCGGGCGTGGAAATGTGTTCCTGAGTGTTCCACCGACAAATTGCCTACAATTTGGGCTGGAAAAGGAGCAAGCGTGCGGTGGGAACATGACGTTACAGCGTCTCCAAAACCGGGAAGAAATAATAAATTCCAGCCTGATTTCTTCCCTGGTGATTTGCAAAGTCACCGCCACCTCCCATCTGCCTCAGCTTGGCTTCCTGTGTAATAAGTTAATAGAGCAATAATAGCTGATGAACTGGAAGAGCGTGGGGGGGAGGGGAGCAGTGAGACTCAGAATGGAATGAGGTGCCCTTACAATGATAAACGGATCCTATTCCATCAAACCACAAAGCTGTCTCCACTCTTCATCCCATCTAAGTGGGTGAAGAAGGGCGGGGAGGAGGGGGCAGGATCGTGGAATTGCTATCGCTCACTGCAGCTGTCAGGAAATGATACTAATTAGTTTAATTTGCAATAACAGAAGCACTTACTCTCCAAATAATCTAAGTTGGAAAGTCAGTGCATATCTATATCTATATATATATATATATATATATATATATATATATATATATATACGACACAGTTAAGAGACTCCGGAGCATGGATCTCTTTAACCTTTGACACAAAGGTCTTTAGGTAAAAGTAACGTGTCTTCAACAGCTTGTCCTCCAAGTCATCACCACATGAGCCGTGCCATCCGAATGCGTTTTAGCCATGGTGCTGGGCTCTGAATCGTGATCTGCCAGCACCAATGCTGAGAAGACACCTGTTGATAGAAGAAAGAAATCCTGAGATGCAAAGTATCAAAGAATCTACTTATTTGGACACAGAATTTGCCAGCGTGACTTTGAAGATATTGAGCTTTGCAAATGAAGTGTCATAACTCCATGGCCCGCGTGAAATCTGGGATGTTTTTAGGGGAGCAGGTGTATCGGTCTGCACCAGCCCGTTACCTGGCAGATATCCACTACGTGGAATACCGCAGACTAATTACTACGGCTAGACTGAATGTCCTTGATTCGGCGGTTTTGAGGGGAAGATTTGGAGGAGTCCCATACGGTCAGAGAATGTGCCATTGTGCCTTGAGTGAGGTAGAATCCACAGAACACATTCTACTGAGTTGTCCCTTTTATAATGATTTAAGGCAATATCTTATAGACCTGTATTTATCTCAGTTTAGTTTCCGACCAAGAGAATGGCAGGCAGCATATTTGCTCAACAAGCCCACTGGGAAAATAACCTTCTCAGTGGCTAAATTCCTCTTCCTGGCGCTCAAGTGTCGGAAATGTATAATCGAATGTCTTGATGTGGGTTATCTGTAGGAGGTTTAGTAGCGCGGTCATACCCCATTTATGTATCCCTCTGATGCCTTCAGTTTTATATTTTTATATTTTTATGTATCCCTCTGATGCCTTCAGTTTTATATGTTTATCTTTGTATTGAGAAATGTTTTTTGTTTCTGACTATCGGTCGAATAAAGTATTGAGAGATAACTCCATGGCGGACCATTTGTTTTGCTTTCAGAAGGTCCCAGTTCTGTCCTTAGTAATAACGGTTAAGAATAATTTTATTATTTAGGTGCCGCCCATCTAACCAGGTTGCCCCAGCCACTGTGGGCAGCTCCCAACAGAGTACTAAAAACACAATAAAACATCAAACATTAAAAACTTCCCTATACAGGGCTGCCTTCAGGTGTCTTCTAAATGTCAGGTAGTTATTTTATGGACATCTGATGGGAGGGTGTTCCACAGGGCGGGTGCCACTACCAAGAAGGCCCCTCTGCCTGGTTCCCTGTAATTTCATGTCACACCAGAAGGCCCCCAGAGCTGGACCTCAGTGTCTGGGCTGAACGATGGGGGTGGAGATGCTCATTCTGGTATACAAGGCTTTAAAGGTCAGCACCAACAGTTTGAATTGTGCTCAGAAATGTGCTGGGAGCCAATGTAGGTCTTTCAGGATTGGTGTTATATGGTCCCGGCGGCCACTTCTAGTCACCAGTCTGGCTGGAGCAGTCAGAATAAGGTCCACTACTTGACTGCTTATTCAGGACTCCAAACTGTGTTTTATACAACCGACTTTCTATTTTGTTTTGTGTATATCACAGTGCTTTTTGGTGCTATGGCTGACGGCTGGTGCAAATAAAGTTTCATTCATTCACCAGTCTAGCTGCTGCATTCTGGACTAGTTGTAGTTTCCTAGTCACCTTCACAGGTAGTCCCATGTAGAGCGCATTGCAGTAGTCCAAGCAGGTGATAACCAGGGCATGTACCACTCTGGCAAGACGGTCCACGGGCAGGTGTACCAGATGGAGCTGGTAGACAACCACTATGGAGAGAGAATTAACCAGCACTTCCATGGACAGCTGTGAGTCCAAAATGACTCCCAGAGTCTACCCCATTCAGAACCAGTGAGGCCTCCCCACCTCTCCAGGCAACTCCAGGAAAGGCTTCCATCTAAAAACCCGGAGAGCTGCCAATCAGTATTGACAATGCTGAGCTAAATGGACTCAATACAATGTGTTTGTGGCTTTCTCCCTCAGAAATCAGTCAGATCAGTGGGACACAGAGGTTCTTGGGGGCCTTTGATTGATTGTATTATGTTCATAGACCACCAATGTCTATTGCAGATATTGCAATAAGTCTCCATTTGGCCAGAATAAAGGATCACTTTATGGAAGAAATGGAAAGAATATAAAGTCCCTACCAGAGAAGAATGGCAGATCAAGTTGATGGGTTATGCCAAAATGACTAAAATGACTGGAAGAATCAAAAATCAGGAAGACCAAAATTTTAGTAAGAAATGGGGAAATATATAATTTATCTTAAAAACCATTGTAAACAGTTAAAATCATTAGTAGGGTTGGAATAACACTTGTAGTTTACTGGCGAAATTTGGACACAATGGAGAGGTAAAAGATTTGGATTATCATAAAAGATGCAGGAGGAAATGATTAACAATGGGACCCACAAAGGGGAGGAGGAAAGTTCAGGAGATTATTTGGAATCTTGTTTTTATGTTGTATGTTGGATATGTGATTGTAAAATTGTAATTTGAAAAGCTAAATGAATAAATTTAAATAAGGTTCACTTTCCCAACTTCTGGAGCATCTACATGGTTTCTAGTTTGCAGAAAATGACATTCACCTGTGTCGTCATGTGCTGAGATAGCTGCATGGCTACTTTCCACACACTGAACTTGGCTCAATACTGTCTGCACTCTGCATATGGAGCATTCTTCTGTTTGCTCTCTGTTCCTCTGAAAATTTCAAAAACAAAATATGTTTGCCAAAAGAGCAAGGAAAGAACGGGAAAGAAGACAAACAATATAGACAATAGTCATGGTCGGTGGGCACTCCACAAACCCTAAAGTGTCCCTGTGCATGTCTAGAGACTCACAACAGACTCTTGGGAGAGGCGACCATGTATCTACTTGTGAGGAAAAGACTACAGCAGGGGTCCCCAGACTTACCGGGCTTCGGGCCGGTGCCCGCCGCGCCGACCGTGCGGCGGGCTGGAGGACAGGGGAGTGCGCGCGCAGCGGGCCGGAGGGCGGGGGAGTGCGCGCCCGTGCGCATGCGCACACGCACACGGTCGGGAAAAAAACTCTGAAAATCGCTTGTGCGCATGCGTATGGGCCTCCCCCGACCCAGAAGTGCATCGGAAATGACCTCTTCTGGGTCGGGAGAGGCCCATACGCATGCGCACAAAGGATTTTCGGCGATTTTTTGCCGATTTTGAAGATCGCCGCTGCGCTGCGCACCGTAAGAGCGGGTGGCGGCAGCGGGCGGCGGGGGTCGTCGTGGGCCGGATTGGGAGGCCAATTGGGCCACATCCGGCCCGGGGGCCGTAGTTTGGGGACCCCTGGACTACAGGGTGTGTGCCACAAATTGTTTGCAGCATCACTTAGAACCTCAAGTCCCTTTTGCCAAGTAGTCAGCTGGCTATATTGGTTATCTGACAAGAAAGCCTTAAGCCTTTAATTAACTGCTAATATCACAGAGTGGGAAATGACCCTACTGTTAAGCAGACCACCAGACTGCAAGCAAAAGTATGTTTCTCTCTTCCTTCCTTTCTGTCTTTCTTGGGTGGGTGGGATGAAGAATGCCAGCTATAAATGACAGCACGATTCTACTAAAATATGTAGATTCTCTTTTGGCTGTCTTTTGAATGGACTGTTATCTTGGTGCTGTTCTGTCCCCATGATGAAAAATACCTTCTTCTAAAGTATATAATTACCCTTTGTCACTTGTAAATTTCCCCTAGTTTCTGAGCTCATTTAATAATGCTGGAGAGAAGTTAACAATAAAGGGCTCTTGCCAATTTAGCACCTTGTACATAATGTACCTATAATGATAGTTTGATTGCCTGTGCCCATTATTTCCAGCTTCTGTCTATTTTCTATTACTACACAGAGAGCCATTCCGCTCGGTGGAAGACGAATGCAGGAGATGAATACAGATGTTCGCCTATAGAGAACGCCGCACACAAAATGGCGTTGGCATTAGTCAGGATCTTGGTTTTACTTCCTGCTAATAAACAAAAACAAAGATCTCTGTTGCAGGTTCCCCTGGCTTTGTAGCAGAGATGACCAAGAGTTGCACATCGCTACCCCAATCTCATCTTCATATTGAAGTATCGTGGTGGATTTGTCCCATAAAAGAATGTGTTCTTAAGGCGAAAATTATGAAACACATCAGTGGTGTGCAGTGAAACTTTTTTGTAAGGGAACAGTTAGGGCCAGCGGTGCCAGCTTACGAGGGCAATTGAGAGGGGGATGTTGCATGGATGATGTCCTGATGTACCAAGGTCGCGGGTGTGAGCATCGCACCTCCATCCCTAAGCCGGGCAGAAGCTTCCTGGGCGTTGAGAAGGAGGCACCAGGGCTCTGGTGGGATGCTGGAGCCCTCCTGCTTCCTTCCAAAAGCTGGATGGACTTTAGAAAGGTGGCAGGAGGGTTCTTGGGCTCCGTCAGAGCATCGTGCCTCCCTCCCTAAACTGGGCAGAAGCTTTGGGAAGGAGGCGCCAGGGGAACATTTAGGAGACTACTGAAGCTCAATCCAGATAAGACAGAGGCACTGTTAAGTGGGTGGGTCCCTAGACCAGGTGGGTGGGAGGTTGCCTGCTCATGATGGGGTTACACTTCCCCTGAAGGTGCAGGTTTGTAGTTTGCGGGGTACTCCCGAATCCTTTGCTGTCCCTCAAAGGCTTCCATCTGCTTTGGCTGGTGGCCCAGCTACGCCTAACTACTGTTGTCTATGCTCTGGTAACCTCAAGGTTAGATTACTGCGATGCGTTATACGTAGGGCTGCCTCTGAAGACAGATCAGAAACTTCAGCTAGTGCAGAATTCAGTGGCCAGGTTGCTCACTGGAGCAAAACGGTTTGAGCATATTACAGCGATCCTGGTCCGACTGCACTGGCTACAAATTAGTTTCCGGGCCCAATTCAAAGTGCTGGTTTTGACCTATAAAGCCTTAAATGCCTCAGGACCGCAATACCTCAAGGACCGCCTCTTTCCATTTGAACCTACCCAGACCCTGAGATAATCTTCTGAGCATAGCTGCCAAGTACCCCGTTTTCCCCGGGAATCCCCGTTTTTACTTACCTTTTCCCGGTGGTCCCCCGTATCACTTTGTCTCCCGTTTTTCTCCGTTATTTTCTCCTGCCAGTGGCCATTTTTTTTTCTGATTTGCCCTTCTATAGGCACCAAAAATGGCCACCGCCGGCTTTAAAAGTCGCATCTACGCATGTCCGGAAGTGCATAGACGCGACTTCCGGTGTCAGCGGCAGCCATTTTTGGTGACCATAGATGGGCAGAGAGACACCGGAAGTTGTGTCGATGCACTTCCTGACATGCGTAGAAGCGACTTTCGAAGCCGGCGGTGGCCATTTTTGGTGCCCATAGAAGGGCAAAACGACACCGGAAGTTACGTTGACGCAACTTCCGGTGTCACACGGCTGCCGGTACCAGATTCTGCAGTCTGGGACTTGGAAGGTAAGCTTCTGAGGCCCTTCTTCATTTCCTCTTCCTCAAGAGGTTTGGAGGGTGGCAACATGAGAACGGGCCTTCTCTGCAGTGGCTCCCTGTCTGTGGAATGCTCTCCCCAGAAAGGCTCACCTGGCGCCTTCATTATACACCGTTAGGCGCCAGACAAAAGCTTTCCTTTTTAACCAGGCCTTTGGTTGATCTGTTTGACATCCTATATACCCTTTTAAAATGTGGGTCTTTTGGGTGTGTGTGTGTGTGTTATTGGGTTATCGTTTTTACTCCAATTACATATGTTATACGGTAATTTTTTCTGTGAACTGCCCTGAGACCTCTGGGTATAGGGCAGTATATAAACTCAATCAATCAATCAATAAAAATAATAGTCTCCTTAGTCCACTGACTGCATGCCACTGGTGTTCATCAGGAGAGCCCCACCAGCCATGCCCCCAAGGAGAATGTGTAGCTATACCAGCTTTGCCGATCCATAGACACTCAAAAGAGAAGCAGTATACATGACTAATCTATTAGATCACCTGGCAGTCATAGAATAACAAGCCAAAGGTTGCCACAATGGTTAGCCTTTGGCCCGAGAGACTTTGGATCAGTCACAAAGTTCACTGGGTGGCCTTGGACCAGACACTTCCTGAGCCTAACTTTGCCAGCAACGGGATTGCATGCCAGGTCAAGGCTGCCCCTCCAACGCTGCAAACTTGGAAGTGCCACTACAGCAGGTGATGTCATTGCTCCTGCTACCAAAAGGACTGGAGCTGCTCGCTCCCAGGTTTCTGCTCCACTACACCCCTAGCTGCAATGCTTTCCCCAGAGAGCTATAACTGGTGGGGTTGGATATTTGGGGCCAGAAGGTCCCAGGCTTGCTGAATGGATCGGCCAACATTGGCTGCCAGCCCTTGCTAGCGGAGGAAATCCAAGAAGCAGGGATTATTAACATCATGTACAAAATAAGATTAATAGAAATGGGCACGCTTGTACTATATATTAAATTTCCTGTTTGTTGACTGAAGTGCAGCCATGCTTCCTGCATCTAAAATCAGGTTTGTACTGCCCGTCAGGCTAGTTGTTCCTCTGAAATGTACATAGGAAGAAGGGGAAACCAGGCCATTCTGGGCCGGGCCGTCTTAAGCATATCCGGCGCCGTGGTGCAAAGATTTCTATGCCCTACCACATTATGATTTTAAAATGTGGAGATGATTTAGAGAGATAAGACAAACTGAACAGATGCCACACTGATGATATGCAGATAAATGCAAATAATATGCAAATTAGGAGGCCTCTATTTTGGGGTTGCGTGATTCTGCTTCAGGCAAAGATGAAGTCAACTTTCTTGGACAGCCTTCTGGAAGCTGTGGGATCTGGCGCTGGTGTTTGTGATTCTGAGCCTGCAAGTTACATTTGGGTCATGTGTCCCATCCCCGCCCCCGCCCCGCAAGTCCTTCACTGTAATGCTGAAGGCTAGCAACTTTTAAAAAATATTTTCACACGAAAGACAAGGGTGGTTTTTTTGTTTGTTTGTTTGTTTTGGGTAAAGGCAGAGATGTAGAGAAAAACTTCACTTCTGCTTCTGAGACCTAGTGGCTTCTCTGCAAACACGGGTGGCGTAGCTCACGATGATAACTCCCAAACCTTTCCAGTAAATAAATACATCAATAAAGGAGCCTAGTTGTTCCTTTGTGCAATGTTTCAAGTAGCATTACTTACGGTGTAGCATTCTCCAGCAGTCTTGCACAAATGTTGTCCTGAGAGAGCATCATACAGATGGGGAGGACTCTGCTGCGACATTTTTTATGAGCAGTCACAAAATCCCTTCAGGGCAATTGCTTGCTCTGCTACACTCAGGATAAGGTCAGCTACGATCTTTTTTCTTTTTTCTTTTTTTAAAGAAAAGATTTCTCTTCTTAAAAAAACAACAACAACACTGTTTTGATGTTGTCTAATGTCGCTCTGCATCACATATTTATTCCTCTAGAATGAATTACCAGGCTGGTTTGGGGTACTGGCAGACATACCAAATATGATCGTTACGTGCGCATCAAGAACTGAAACCAAAAAAATGTAGGGCTTTGTTATTCTCAGGCACAAATTAAGAACAAGCAAGGATAAATCAGGATTTGCAAAGGCACAATTACAGGATTTGCAGAGACACAATTACAGCTAACCCTTGCTTGACATTTTGAGACTCTTTTAACTTTGCTCACAGTCATCTCTCGTTCTCCAAGGGTCGGCCATTTCTTCCCTAGCTCTGTTGTTTGTTACTCTCAACTCTCCCTCCTTTCCCTTTCTTGTCTCCTACCCCTTTGAAATTTAGACTGCAAATTCAGGGACTTGTGTTTGTGCTCCCACTCACCCAGTACACTCTTGGTGCTGGTGGGTGGACAGGTAGATAGAATCTCATCTGTTCACCTGGCACCTATAGTATCTGAATTCACTTGAATGTTTGAATGTGTAGTCCAAAATTTAGATAAATAGGAATGCTATGATCGGAAACACACCATTTCCTTCCTCGCCTTCTTTCTTTGTACCCCACCCTTCAAGCACATTACCAGGGCAGCTCACATTCAAATATCAATTGCAAAAAGCAACAATGCACAACTTTTCAGCTTAACATGTCGTGTTGATGGCTTTTCGTGTTCCCTCGAGCGCCAAAATGCTGGGAAATTGCGGATGTCATGGCCCATGCCAGTCAGTGGCAGAGAGGCAG
The DNA here is from genome assembly GCF_965207765.1 of Zootoca vivipara. NCBI lineage: Eukaryota > Metazoa > Chordata > Lepidosauria > Squamata > Lacertidae > Zootoca > Zootoca vivipara. The sequence continues at coordinate 11,145,484 of NC_142582.1, forward strand.
ACCCAAGCCCCAGATTTGTCTGTTCCCTGGAATAGACACATGGAGTCTATTAAGCTGCATTGTGAGTACCCACTTGGCAATCAGTACCATCCACACAGAATGACAGAGTTGGAAGGGACGGCTGCCAAGTTGGCGCTTATTCCTCCCCGGTTCCTCATAATCATGTAATTTAGTCCACTCACTCTTAGGATAATTAAGGGTGGTTATAATTAAAAGGACCACAAATGTAATATAGAAACAATCCAAGTCAAACAGGTCAACCAAAGACCAAGCACCAGAAAGTCATCTGAGTGCAAACCAGGTTTGCTTCCCCAGTCCGAGCATCCCAGAGCTGGAGAGGCACCACCAAGAATACCTTTTCCCAGGTGGCAGCCCATAAACACCTCAGGCTGACACTTTCCCCTGATGGTCTGGGCTTGTTTGTTTGACTGAATGGAGCCTTGGAAACTGCAATCATGAGCAGGAAAGCACTTATGGGAAAGGGACCACTTAACTCTTTCCCTTCCCGATGCTTGTCTCTCTTTTAAATGGTACGCAATTTTGTTTGCACAACCCAACTTAAAACAGGAAGGACAGCAGACCTTCCAAGTGCCCCTGTTTTCCAGGGACGTCCCTGATTTAGAGAAGCCGTCCTGGTTTCTGATTTGATCCTGCAATGTCCCACTTTTCCTTAGGGTGTTCCTATTGTCATTGAAGAAATGTTGGAGGGTATGGGCAGGGTGTCCCTATTTCCATCAGAGAAATGTTGGAGGTTATGGAGTTATCTGACCCCCTGAACCGTTTGAAGGCAATCATGTATAGGCAAGTGGGGTTTTTTTCTTTAAAAAAATGTTTATCTGTATTCACTCATTGAGCAGATGAATGTGGTGTGGGTGTGCATGTGAAGGCCTCATCTGCCCCCCTCGATCATAGCCTCCACAACTACTTCGGATATTGAAAATGAAAAAGAAGAAAAGAAGGAAGGAGCACTTGGTTGCATTGAACTTTGTCTAGTTTGGTTCTATCGCAGAGTCGCTCTGTGAACACAACTGTAAGAAAGTAGATGCTTAGATCTCATTGCAAATCAGTAGCAATGTTAAATGCCAAGCTCACATTGATTTCAACCAAATAAACACACCTAATTCGCCCTTGGTTGTATCTTTTAATGGAGGGGATACACAGTTAGCTCAAGGCTAACACTATTTACTCGGAAGTCATCTTACTAGCTTCAACAGAATTTACTTCCTGATAAGAATCGAAACCACCTTAGGCTGTTGTTGCTATAACAATTCACTGCATCTTCAAATAATCAAATGATCCTCTGATGGATTTTTTTTGTTCTGGGGCCACAGAGATTCAAGCTGGCGAGCGTTACAAAAACTATTCCCCCAGTGTCGATAGACCTCAGAGGTGCAAATGATTTCCACCTCAGGCTGCATCATTTACCTTTCATATAGTTTTTCATAATTTTCCATCACATGATTACTAATTTTCCCAAGCTACTGGTGTTTAAACAAAGGGCTTGTTCATTCCCAGCCTATCTTCAATTTCGGCTTGATCTTGTATTGACAGGCGTCATAAACGCAGGGCTATTATGATTTTACTGCCGCTGGACGGATTGAGGAGTTAATCATTCAACTTTAATGAGAGCAAAGGGGAGGCAGGAGGGGAGGAGCTTATTGGCATCCAGGCTCCTCCCCACTGTGCTACTTCATCAAGAGACGCATTTGCATTGGCCAGCCTTCCAGTTGGTGCATTAGCCTTAAATCTGTACCAGGTTTTGTTGGTGCTCCAAATAATCAACTAATTGATTGGTAGCCTTCCTTGGGAGGTCTCCAGGCCTCTTTCTTCATTTTCTCGCTGCCAGTTGCTCCCTAACGCCCCTACTAGCTCCCTTGTCCATGTCCTAACTCCACCATCCATGTTCCAGCTTCCTCCTAAGATAGGCATCTTCTCAGCTCAGAGCTTGGCTTGCACCCGAAACTGCCTTTGGCATAGCTGTCAAGTTTTCCCTTTTCTTGCGAGGAAGCCTATTCAGCACAAGGGAATTTCCCTTAAAAAAGGGAGAATTTGACAGCTATGCATTGGGGTGATGCATCTGTGCATCTGACCCACTGCTTCATACACGTATAGGTGTGGGGAAACTATGGTCCTCCAGATGTTGCTGAACTACAACACCCATCAGCCCTAGAAAAAGATGGCTAATGAACAGGGATGTTGAGAGCTGTAATTCAGGAACACTTGGAATGTCAAAAGTCTGCAATATCCACAACTGCAACCGTGGTTTCTTAATTATGGAATACCAATCCAATGTTTTAGTAGATTAAACATCCAACGTGATGGACGAATCAATTCATTGGCATTTAGTCAGAACCTCACTGTAGTTCTGGAGGGATGTTTTAAAAGAGGAGATGACCCTCCAAGCGAATACATTAACACATGACATCATTTAAAGGCAAGGCTTGACACTGGTTAAAAACTAAACCCCTGTGGTTCCTATTTCATAGAATGATAGAATCGTCAAGTTGGAAGGGACCCCCGAGGGTCATCTAGTCCAACCCCCTGCAATGCAGGAATATTGGCACACGGTTCCCCATCCAGTTTGAAACCACACCAAACCTCGCTTAGCTTTGCAACTATGCTGGCAGTTTTGTTGCAAATGCCCCTTCAGTCTGAAAGGCAGAATATCTGCCAGCCATGGATACAAACTCAGGGTTGTAGTGTATGTAGCTCAAAGGAGATCATTCTGTCGAGCAAACATTTTTGATGGCTTGAAGGATCATCTCTGCTCTTCTCTCCTATGTCCTGCTCTGGGGGTTCACCTGACCTTCTGGAACAGATTTTGAGAGGGCACAGGGGACATGCAGTGGTGAAGTCTCATTGAGGTGGCAGGAATTGTAGTCTTGGTTTCCACTATCACAACATTCAGGGGCAGGCAACCTAAGGCCCAGGGGCTGGATGCAGCCCAATCACCTTCTCAATCCGGCCCGCAAACGGTCCGGGAATGAGCGTGTCTTTACATGAGTAGAATGTGTCCTTTTATTTAAAATGCATCTCTGGGTTATTTGTGGGGCCTGCCTGGTGTTTTTACATGAGTAGAATGTGTGCTTTTATTTAAAATGCATCTCTGGGTTATTTGTGGGGCATAGGAATTCATTCATTATTATTATTATTTTCAAAATCTAGTCCGGCCCACCACATGGTCTGAGGGACGGTGGACCAGTCCACGGCTGGAAAAGGTTGCTGACCCCTGATCTGGTTGAATGTGGCCTGGAAAGTTTCTTTTTCATTAAGTATTGCAGCGCTGACATGCATGTGCAACCTCAGATGCACTAATAACTTGGAGGGTGGGGAGAGAGAGATCTCAATCTGTGATGAGAGATTTAACAGATTAATTTGACATTCAGTTCGCTAAGATTTGCCACCCTAACAATTTTCTTACATTTTAGCACAACCAAACCCCAGTTAATTGAGACATGCTAACCAAGAATGACCGGTGCATGACTTGAGGTGAGATTGCGAAGGAATGTTATACTTTCCCGGTTGGCCATTCTGAGTTTCTGAACTGCAGCCCTAACTTGATGCTGCCCAGCGACACAGCAAAAACAGACAGAGACGTTCTATCCAGCTCGGTGTACCTTTCAGCCTGCTGTTCCCAAAAGTTGCACTAGTGGGCGCCCCTCCATTTCAGTGACGAGACGGGAGCAGCTTGTTTGTTCATTAGAGATCATCATTGCAGTTTATAAAGTGAGCCGGATAAAACCCGAAGAATTAGCTGTATGACTCACATGCACCGGGTGATACAAGGCAAAATATGGTACTAACCGTGAACTAAAGAAATAAGGATATGCTTTAATAGACTTAAAAAGAGGCAATAAAATGTTCAATCAATTTAAGTGTAGGCTGTATTTGTATTGATTTCTTCCCTCCACCCACCCGTTACAGCTAGAGGATAAAAATAGAGTTTGGAAGGAGGGAGAGGAGGAAGGTGGAGGGAGAGGAATCGACACCATCCCCAAGCTGCTCTTGCTCTCTGAATCACTCAAATCTGCCAAAAACCATTAACATGTATAATCCATACAATGGTGGCCCTCCGTAGCTAGGATTCTATACCCTAGACAGCTGCAGGTGAAGGGGGGAGCATGTAATAATAATAATAATAATAATAATAATAATAATAATAGTAATAAATTTTTATTTGTATCCCACCCTCCCTGGCCGAGGCGGCTAACATCATAAAAACAACACAATATGCATAAAAACAGACATGAATGAATTAAAATACGTCTTAGAATTAATTCAGACAAGTTAAAATCTGGGCAGGTGGCAATTATCAGGTTGGAATTGAGAGTGGTTAATACTTGCCAGGACCAACTGTTTCCACTGATCATACAAGGACCTGTGAGCGGGTTGGGGGCCTCCTTCGGCCTTTTTTTATACAAAGGAAATTAAGTCAAACTGCATCCTGCCCAAAGGCCTGTAAAGCCATGAGATCATCATCATTATGTTAAAAAAGATGGCAAGATCAACAGATAACTCGCAGCCTTTTTCACCCCTGGCACTGCATTCCCTTTCAGAGACTACAGAACAGTGGAGAATGGAGGCAACTCATATCCTCGTGCAGCAGACTATGGCTTAGCCAAACAAAGGTCAGAGGCTTCTCTGTCCAGACATGCATCTCCCTGTCCAGGCAAGCAAAGAGGCATTGTTGCAATTCAAGAACGCATGGCAGCCAGGCAAAAACAACCCCTGAAAGATGCTGTGAAACAGAGCCAATGAGGGCTGTGGTTCAGCGGCGTAACATGGACAGCACGGTTGCCCCGGGGTGCAAAATTGTTAGGGGGCACAAAATTTTGACACCTCAATACAGCTGCTCGCTTCCGTCGCTGGGCTCTGTCGAAAACGGCTTCTCCATGCGGACCAGGAACTGACCTCTCCAAACGGCAGGAAAACTTTTCTTTTCAACTGGGATCTCCTGGGTGATGTGGACGTCAGAAGGCAGTTGAATGAGCATGTTTACTCCATGCATTTCCCTCTCCCCCCCCCCTGCCTCCCGCACAGCCCCGGGCTCTGGCAACCCATGCTATGCCACTGGTGCGACCTGTAGAGAGTCTGGAGGGCCAGATATGTAGGAGTGGATTTAGAATGAACGAATATGTCTATTAGGACCGCAGGTTATTTTGGGGGGTGTAGCCACATACACAATTCAGTTTCTTTTAAAGTGTTCCTCATTAGCTCAGTTACAAAATTCCATGCAAATAGGGATCCAGGAGCTAGTATCCTTTAGCATCGTACCTTTAGCTGTGTTTGTGGTGATGCAGGAAGGCTAAGCCTTCATAATTTGTCTTCCAGCTTCTCTTTTGTACCTCACCTCCCCCCTCCCTGTCCTGTCTGCCAAAATGTCCTCTTTCCAGACACTATCACTCCAGGGATGAAGGTGGAGTTAGGCACCTCTTTTTAGGAACCCTGGCTTAGCATTGCCCTGGCACAAACGGTATAAATTGTGATCCAGCTGCAAGCATGCAAATAAAAACAGACCACAGACTTCCTCTCCTTTTTCTCTCCAGCTCTTCCATATGTGTAAGCCTGGATGAACCACAGAAGCAAAAGCATTTTTTTAAAAAAGAAGAAAGCGAACATGAAAATAAAGCTTATTCTTGCAGTGGGGGGCATAGCAACTGCTGTCAGCTGTGGGGGAGTGCATGCTATGAGGGGCACTCAGAGTCTCATATTAGGGATGGGGGGGGGAGAAGTTTGGTACAGTTGGCCCTTAAAGGCAAACCTACCTAATTTGCAGTTGCTGAAAAAATATGCAAACCAAAACGCAGTCGTCCTTTGACATTCACCCTCCTCTGAATTTTGCAATGCAGTTCTGCAACCAAAGAACGTGTGCCAAACATGCACATCATCACCAACACCAACATCAGGGTCCCCAAACTAAGGCTTGCCATCTCAATCCGGCCCGCGGACGGTCCAGGAATCAGCATGTTTTTACATGAGTAGAATGTGTCCTTTTATTTAAAATGCATCTCTAGGTTATTTGTGGGGCCTGCCTGGTGTTTTTACATGAGTAGAATGTGTCTTTTTATTTAAAATGCATCTCTGAGTTATTTGTGGGGCCTGCCTGGTGTTTTTACATGAGTAGAATGTGTCCTTTTATTTAAAATGCATCTCTGGGTTATTTGTGGGGCCTGCCTGGTGTTTTTACATGAGTAGAATGTGTCTTTTTATTTAAAATGCATCTCTGGGTTATTTGTGGGGCATAGGAATTCGTTCATTTTTTTTTCAAAATATAGTCCGCCCCCCCACAAGGTCTGAGGGACAGTGGACCGGCCCCCTGCTGAAAAAGTTTGCTGACCCCTGACCAACATCATCATTTCAATTTATATACCGCCCTTTATCAGAAGATCCCAGGGCAGTGTGCCACATTAAAAACACATTACAGAACATCAATGATAAAAAACATTTAAAAGCATACTGATGGACAGCCTAATAATAAAATAGTCATCATAATAACAGTTCTCCCGCCACAATTTTCACAAGCCATAGATTATTGAATAGACATAGGCCTGGGGGAATGTTTTTGCCTGGCACCTAAAGACATGAAGTGGTGGCGCCAGGCGGGCCTCTCTGGGGGGAGCGTGCCACAATCAGGGAGCCACCACGGAAAAGGCCCGTTCTTGTGTTGACACCCTCTGAACCTCAAAGAGATGGGGGGGGCACAGAGAAGGACCCCAGAAGACAAGCGCAGGGTCCTAGTTGGTTGATATGGGAAAAGGTGATTCTTCAGGTATTGAGGTCCTGAGCTGTGTAAGGCTTTATGGGTCAACACCAACACTTTGAATTGGGCCTGGCAGCCAATGCAGTTGTGACAGGATTGGTCTTATACGCTCAGCATATTAGGGTCAAGTGTACATAAAAATGCCTATGTCACTGACAATAACATATGAAACAATGCTTTATGCTGGGGGGGAAAGGCCTGCAAAAATGTGTATAGGAGGCAAAACTGCCTACAAAAATGTGTATATAAGTATGAGGGGAATGCTGGCGAATTTTCACAAGGACTTTAAAATATCACAAACTGTGGAAAACTGAGCATAGGACCGTAACAACGAGAAAAAGAGAGGTACCAAAATTGTCAGATTTGCCTGTCATTTGTTTCATTCTTCCTTTGATTGACGGGGTGGGAGGGGGAGTTTAAGGCAAGGGGCTTTGGTCATTTCCAAGCATGCTAACTTTTTCTCATATCCTTTGGCTTTGAGCATCAGCTGCCCTGCTTTTGCCCAATAGGTCACTGTGTTTTAAACAAACAGACAGACAGACAGAAACAGTGGTACCTCGGGTTACAGACGCTTCAGGTTACAGACTCTGCTAACCTAAAAATAGTACCTCGGGTTAAGAGCTTTACTTCAGGATGAGAACAGGAATGGCGGCGCAGCAGCAGGGGGGGGGCATTAGCTAAAGTAGTACCTCAGGTTAAAAACAGTTTCAGGTTAAGAACGGACCTCCAGATTGAAATAAATTCTTAACCGAGGTACCACTATAAAGGTATAGGGAACATGCTTTTTGAGGTTGGAAAGGGGAGCGGAAAAGAACTTGATCCACCATTTTCTCAATTTCCAGGCTGATTATATGGTCCTGTTTTTTTTATGAGTTGCCCTATAGTGGGCCTGTTTGTGTGTTTGTGTGTGTGTGTGTGTGTGCGCGCACACACGCACACACGCACACACACACACACACATCCCTATTTACAATGCTTCGGAAACGTTCAGACAGTAAAATTTCCATGAACTTCCAAACCCCGTTCACTCCCACAAAGTAAACACAAAGAGCCGTCCCTTCTGCTTCAAATAATGCTATTTTCAGAGCAATCATCCGCCGAGGAGACCAGAAATTGAGTGTCCCTCATGGCGTAGGGAGGAAAAGGCCCCACTGACTACTGTTATAATGATCCAGAAAAGACGAATGCTGAAATCCTCAAGCAATAAGTCGCCCTCCCTCCGCCCTTCTTCCCCTTTCTCCTCCCATTATACAAAACATCCATTGGTTTTATTACGGCCTTGGATGTTTTTCAGTTTTGGGGGGGGGGGAGAAAGGAGAGGAAAGGAAGTCTGAGGTCTATTTTTGTTCGTAGATTTTCAATTAAGACAATTAAGCAACCCACACAATGTGGCAGCTACTCCCTTCTAACAGTTTCCTCATTTCTTGCAAAGACAGTTTACTTACTGTGGCTGCAACAGGCTTCCTGATCCTTTTAAAAGAAATTAGAAACAACAGCTAATAAAGAGACTAAATAGGAGGCGGAGGGGGGTGGAAATAAGGCATGGAAAGTCACCAGGGAAATGCCAGAGTCCCAGTTTGGTTTCATTTAGCTACAAGCAAGGAGTATGTCACAAAGAATTTTCTCCCAGATCCTAGCATATGAATGCACCGGAGCGGGGAATGGGTTGTTTACCAAAGAGAGAGGCTTTAATTGGTTCCGCAGCCACCACAGACTTCCTGCGGGTGACCATGCTAGTCTCCTCGTACGTGGATGGAGCACGGTGTTGATGCAAACAACTTTGGCCCAGTTAGGGATTGGCAACTGGTTGTCCCGGGGCCAAGTCTTTTCCCTAGCCACAAAGAGGGCTGCTGCTTGCTCTCCTGGCTGCCAAGTCTTCTCTCTCTTTTATCCCCTTCCTCATAGGGGACGGGAGGGAGAAAGGTGGAATAAACAAGGGGAAGAATGGGACTGTGCACCCCTTCCCCCCAAACATATCCACATCTATGTACAAACTGGGACCTTGGTCATTCTATCGCCTTGGGAGCTGGAGTTCTGGGTGAGACATCCTGAATTCTTAGCACTGTCACAAACCTACAGGATTCCTTGGGAGAAGTTGCCACAGTGACTGGGAGTGGCCGCCAAGAGCATATAACACCGGTCCTGAAAGGCCTACATTGGCTCCCATTATATTTCCGAGCACAATTCAAAGTGTTGGTGCTGACCTTTAAAGCCCTAAATGGCCTCGTTGCGAGAAGCCAAGTTGCAGGGAACTAGGCAGAGGGCCTTCTCGGTGGTGGCGCCTGCCCTGTGGAACGCCCTCCCAACAGATGTCAAAGAGGAAAACAACTACCAGACTTTTAGAAGACATCTGAAGGCAGCCCTGTTCAGGGAGGCTTTTAATGTTTAATAGATTATTGTGTTTTATTTTTCTGTTGGAAGCCGCCCAGAGTGGCTGGGGAAGCCCGGCCAGATGGGCAGGGTATAAATAATATATTATTATTATTATTATTATTATTATTATTATTATTATTATTATACCTGAAGGAGCGTCTCCACCCCCATCGTTCAGCCCAGACACTGAGGTCCGCTCCGAGGGCCTTCTGGCGGTTCCCTCACTGCGAGAAGTGAGGTTACAGGGAACCAGGCAGAGGGCTTTCTCGGTAGTGGCGCCCGCCCTTGGAACGCCCTCCCATCAGATAATAAGGAAATAAACTATCTGACTTTTAGAAGACATCTAAAGGCAGCTGTTATGTACTGAGCTGAATCCTAGAACAATAGGATTCAGAATCAGCGGGAGCTACCCAATCCAACTCCAGGTGGAAGTGAATCCGCAACCTGATTGGCCTGCTGGAGCAGCCAATCAGGCGGCTGGCAGAAGTGAATCTGCTACCTGATTGGCCTGTAGGAGCAGCCAATCAGGCTGCAGGCAAAAGTCAATCCACAATATAATTGGCCCACAGGTGTAGCCCTGAAGTAGCCAATCACGCAAGGCCCATTGTGTAAATAATGTATATAAGCAGATGGTTTTGGGAAAAGAGCCATTCGTCTTCTCTTCTCCTCCTTGATGACTATGAGCTGAATAAAGAGCATGAAATTCACTCTTGACTCCGAGTATATTTCAGCAGCCCTGTTTAGGGAAGTTTTTAATGTTTGGTGTTTTATTGTGATTTTTTAATATTCTGTTGGGAGCCGCCCAGAGTGGCTGGGGAGACCCAGCCAGATGGGCGGAGTATAAAAAAATAAATTATTAGTAGGAGTAGGAGTAAAAAAACAACAACATTTTTACGAGTATGGCTGTCTCCACACTGTATGTTTAAAGCACATTTCAAGTGCACAGCTTCCCCCAAAGTACGGCAGTTTAGCCTTCCCAGAGCTACAATTCCCAGCACGCTTAATGGGGGAAGCCCACAGGACTGTAGCTGACAAAGCCATGCTCAAGAATAGACCCGTCAAGGTAAATGAACTTAAGTTAATCATGGCTCAATTGCACCCATTGACTTTGATGGGTCTATGCGGAGTATGACTTAGTCAGATGGGGTCTTTGGTGTAGACATGATCCCTCCTGAACCTGCTAGAGATGACCTTTCTACACACCTGGCGGTGGGCCTGGGTGCTCAAACAGGAGTGCAGGCGCCTCTGGTGTGGATAACATGCTCCCAGTGGCACATGCTCAACAAAGCGGAGACCATCACCAGACAGAGACTGTGTGCAAGAAGCCAGCCTCCTCCATGTGTTTAGTTAGGAAGAGCTGCGATGCAGCCCATTACAAACCCGTCGGTCTGTCAGCGTAAAGCAATTGTATCAGGCTCTTCGGCATGTTTTCCTGCTGCGCGCTTCCTTTGTGTACGTCTTGCATCTGGAAAAGTGGCAGCCGTAGCTGCCTGAAAATGCCTTTTGGTTTCTTTTTTTCCTTTGTAGAGAGATTTGAGAGAGGGAAAGAGAACTTTCTCTCCACCACTCCAAGCGCCGCGAGAGCAATTTGGCGGAGCTCACTGTGAAGTCTTAAAGGAGAGCTTTGCATTTCAAAGATGGCCTCTGTTTACGGCTGACGGGCACACACAAAAACACCCACGATATTGTCTGAGAGGTAATTACATTAGTCAGTGAGTAGAAAAATACATTTTGTGTACTGTTCATGTCCCAGGTTTATGTAGAAATCCGCTTGACTCTTGTTCTAATTTCCAAATATGGCTAAATTCTTACCATTCTATTTGTCCCAATAGCTTAAATATATTTCTTTGAGTTCCATAAATTTGGGGTGGGGAAACAACAAGGTATTTTATCGACAATCATGTGTAAGCCCTCTCCCTTGCGGTGAATGAAAACCACATTCAGGGATGTGCTCTGTCCACTTTAACTGGGTTCCATTCTCTCCCCCAGGGACAAGAAAGGTATCCTGTGACCCTCCAGATGCTGCAGATCACCGAGATCTTTGAAGAAGACCCCACTGATAGTGTTGTTGAGGGAGATAATGCAGTCAAATCTAACAATGCATATTATTGCTAGCTAGCATGTGAAGGAGTTAAGACCATAGAGCTGTACTGCTGATAGGCCAACTCAGACCATAGAAATTTAATTGGTAGAGAAGGCTCTGTGTGATGTCATTTCCCCTCATCTCCTGGGAGGGAAGAAGGAAAGAAATATTTCCTGTTCCTGTCCCCCCTCCCCTTATTTCTCTTCAACCAGACTTGGGAGCTGACATCTGCCTGCCTGGACCGGCATCAGCCATATTACTGAAGCTGGTTTTGCTGTAAATACGAATATTTTGCCTGTGTTTATTTTTACTGCTGTTGCTGCTAAGGATGAGTAAACCACGTTTTAGACTTACTTTTCAGTCTGTAGCCTGTTTCTTTGATAAGCAGGGTAACAAAAGGGGGAGATCAGCCTAGTGGCTAATTCCTATGTTCTCAATTAAACTGCCTCAGATGGGATTAGGTGGTAAATTGATCAACCCACACATGTGGGTCTGTAGCGGAATAAAAACTAGTGGCTATATTCCCTCACCTACCTACATCAGTCATGTCATCTGGTGGGATATGAAAGCAGACCCTTTACATAATGGGTGCCTGCCCTCTGGAATGCCCCCCCCCTTTTGTGATCTGGGAGGCCCTGACTGTTGGGTGCTCCTGACATTTACCAAAAAGCTACCTGGATTCAGGTAGGTAGCTGTGTTGGTCTGATGTAGTCGAAATAAATAAATAAAAATTAAAAATTGACCAGTAGCACCTTAGAGACCAACTAAGTTTGTTCTGGGTATAAACTTTCGTGTGCATGCACACGTCTTCAGATACAGTGGTACCTCTACTTATGAATGTTTCTACTTACGAATGGAGCTCCGTCCGCCATCTTGGATGTGGTTTAGATAGGATTTTTTCTACTTACGAATTTTTAGATAGGGTTGCTTTGACTTACGAATTTTTTCTCCCAATGCATTTCTATGGGATTCAACTTACAATTTTTTTTGACTTACGAATGTGTGTTCAGAACGCATTAAATTTGTAAGTCGAGGTACCACTGTACACTGAAACAGAAGTCACCAGACCCTTATATATAGTGGGAGGGTGGGGTGGGGTTTTTTTAAGAAGGTTAGTAGGAGATGGGTATAGTAAACCTGTTGACAACTGTTAACGTCTCCAATTAGTCCTACAGGAAAAAGCAAGGGATAGTATGCAGATGACCAAAAATATCTTTAGCATATGTAAATATATGCACACGAAAGCTTATACAAACTTAGTTGGTCTCTAAGGTGCTACTGGACAATTTTTAAAAATTATTTATTTATTTCGAAAAGCTACCTGTTTGCCGAAGGCTTCCCCTGACCGTTAGGACTGACACAACATCCCTGTGCTGTCGCTGTTGACATCTGTGATGCTGGGGTGGTGTGTGTGTGTGTTCATTGAACACAATTCCGTGTATTTTAATTTTCACCCTTGTAAACTGCTTTGAGATTGCTGTATTCATGCTCAGCAGCAAAGAAATATCATCAGGTAACTAAATGCATAAACTGCTCTCTCCTTCCCTGGCTGCTAACCATGCTGGCTGAAGTTCCTGGGAGTTGGAGCCCAACAGCCTAGGGAAGACCACCAATTCCCTACTTCTGCATCAAAATAGATGAATAATCTGACTTCCTGTGAATTTCAAAATGCTGGTGAAAACCTGCATGCTTGATATATATTTTTAATACCAGAATCTCCCTGCCAAGGAGAGGGTTTTAGGTCTCCTTCTGGAATATTAGGTTTTGGGTTTTTGTATTTTAATATGCTGGAAGATTTGTTTTTTTTCGTGTGGAAACCAGTCGGACATGAAATCCTCTAACCTGTAGTATGAAATGGTCCAGGTGCAAACTCTGTATTGCAAAATTTATCTGGATGTGTAGGTTAGCTCTCGGAGGCCAGATTAGCCTACCTAATTGGTGTGGATCGTGCGATTGCTCAGAGCGTCGCCTGTGAAAACCTTGGCTAGAATGACCAATCGACTGCCACCCAGTCTTAACCAGTTATTGAGATTCATTCATTCATTTATTAGTTTATAACACATGAGGTAATGTGTGTGAGTGGTGAACCAGGAAATCCCAGGAAATCAAATCTCACCTCTGCCACCAATTTGCTTAGCAAGCCACTTGTTGCATCCCTTCCCTACTTGTTTTTGCAGAGAGAAAGAAGGAGAGGAGAATAAAATAAAGAGAAGAGAGAAAAGACTCTAAAAACTATAGGGAAAAGGCAATGGACCAAGAAGCAGCATGCTTGTGTCTTGAGCCCCTCTTGAGAGAGAGAGGGATAATATATAATAAGAATAAATAAAAATATAAATAAAAATTTATACCCCGCCCTTCCCAGCTCAGAAACCGGACTCAGGGCGGCTAACAACAAATATAAAACATTGATTAAAAATGACTATTTTAAACCAACTTAAAACCAGCATGAAATACAACATCAATGTAGCATCTCCAGGACTAACTGGCCAAGTTAGTTCTGCTAAGGCCAGTAGGAGACCAAGGAAGAGTTTTAATGTGGGGACCCAGAAGGGTTTCTTCATAAAAAGGGAAGGGAAAAAGGAATGGGGGATCAGGCTAAATTGAAGGCCAGGCGGAATAACTCTGTCTTACAGGCCCTGCGGAAGGAGATCAAGTCCTGCAGGGCCTTAGTCTCGTGAAACAAAGCATTCCACCAAGTTGGTGCCACCACTGAAAAGGCCCTGGCCCTTGTGGAGGATAATCTGGCTTCTTTAGGGCCCAGGACCCTTAAGCTGTTATTATTCGTGGACCTTAGCGTCTTCTGTGGGACATACCAAGAGAGACGGTCCCATAAATACAAGGGTCCTAGGCCGTCCAGGGCTTTAACGGTCAAAACCAGCACCTTAAACCTGACCCGGTACGCCACCGGGAGCCAGTGCAGCTGGTAGAGCACTGGATGAATATGCTCCCATGGCAAGGTCCCCGTAAGGAGCCTCACTGCAGCATTCTGCACCCGCTGGAGCTTCTGGGACAGTTTCAAGGGCAGCCCCGCATAGAGCGAGTTACAGTAGTCCAAGAGAGCAGGGCCCTAAACCACACATCCCCAAACTGCGGCCCTCCAGATGTTTTGGCCTACAACTCCCATTGTTATCCCTAGCTAACAGGACCAGTGGTCAGGGATGATGGGAATTGTAGTCCAAAACATCTGGAGGGCCGAAGTTTGGGGGGTGCCTGCCCTAAGCTATTGCTTGTTTAGGTAAAGGTAAAGGGGGCCCCTGACCATCAGGTCCAATCGTGTCCGACTCTGGGGTTGCGGCGCTCATCTCGCTCTATAGGCCGAGGGAGCCGGCGTTTGTCCGCAGACAGCTTCCGGGTCATGTGGCCAACATGACTAAGCCGCTTCTGGCGAACCAGAGCAGCGCACGGAAATGCCGTTTACCTTCCCGCCGGAGCGGTCCCTATTTATCTACTTGCACTTTGATGTGCTTTCGAACTGCTAGGTGGGCAGGAGCTGGGACCAAGCAACGGGAGCTCACCCCGTTGCAGGGATTCAAACCGCCGACCTTCTGATCAGCAAGCCCCTAGACTCTGTGGTTTAACCCACAGTGCCACCTTGTTTAGCTTATATGTAAATCCAGCACTGAGTAGGTCTCACTGAACTCAGCGGCGCCTGCTTCTGATTAGACATGTTACAGACTGCACTGCAAGTTTGCTATATTTTTGAGGTTTCCGAAGGCAGCAATGCCACAGGTGCCCCTAAAAACACAGTATTGTGCTTCTCTTTGTCCAAGATGTGTGAGAAAGGCCAAAGGAAATTTGGATTTTTTTTTCCGGGTCTCGTGGCATCTTATGATTTATGGAGGTTCTTCATTTATCTGAAGTCTACATCAGGATATATCGTACGCAATGAACATATATGCCTTCTGCCTGAGGTTTGGCACCGTCCAACTTGATGCAAAAAACATGCAAACGTGTTTTATTTATTTATTTCTTCTAACCCAGCCGGATGCAAACGAGCCGCTGCCCGCTGGTTTGTGGTTTGCTTCCAGCATGCCTCTCTGTATTGGAGACCTCTGTCTTAGAGGACTTTCAAACATCTCCCCCTCCCCCTAAATAAATAAAACAGCCAATGTCAAACTGACCTTTGTTTCAGGGCCTGAATGGATGAGTTATAAAGATCAGCTACACCGCAGAGAAGTATCTTCCATAGATGTGGAATCTTTCCCTCTGTGAGCAAATTCTGCTGGTGAGTGCCAGCAGGATTATAGCCAAAAATGGATAGAAGATAGCTTGAGAATAAAGACAGAGGTATATCAGAAAGCTGGTGGAAACGCCGAGATTTGCAGAAGTACCCACATGAAATAGAAGGGGGGGAGCACTGATGGGCCAAAATAAATCTCCAGCACAGCCCAATGAGGAACGAACGTGGTCATGAAATGCCAATCATTTGGGGTGGGTGGGAAAAGAATGGTGCCAGCAACACAGTGAGCGAGGAAGCCATCCTTAGCCCTTCACCTTGGCATTTTCCGCCTTTGTGTTGACAGCTTTTTTTTTTTTTTTTTAACTGTTCTCCATGAGTCATTGTCTGCAAACAGCCGCAGGCAGGAACAAAAGCTGGCAAGCAGGAGGGAGAAGCAGTGATGAAAAGAGGGCCCGGGATCAGAGTGGAGAAATGTGTGACACAGGAATAGGCTGCCTCCACACCACTCTGAGCAGGTTGCCTTCGCAAGTGGGCTGCCAGGGACAAGGTGCTCAGGTATGGTCACCTGGAAGGCATTTCTGGTGCAGAGCCATCTTTGCCCTTGGCCATCACTGCAGTCTTTGAAGCCATAGCTTCATTCAGTGAGCTCTGACCTGCTGTAGGCCCCTATGGGGGTACAGTCCAGTGCCCCACATTTGTGCCTGTGACATACAACACGTTGCACGCGGCAAAGAAAAGGAAAATGTCGCTTTTTCACAAAAGGTCCAAAGCCCTCAAACAGTTGCAACATCTGAATAGAAGATTGCAACAGCTCAGAGAAATGCTGGAGGGTATGGAGTTATGCAGCCCTGGAGCCAAGAAGATAAGTAAGTGTGCAGCTTCTAAAGGTTGTACATCGGAAGGCAGCCCTGTATAGGGACGTTTGTTTAAAAAATGTTCAGTGTTTTAATATGTTTCAATATATGTAGGAATCTGCCCATAGTGGCTGGGGCAGTCAGATGGGCATGGTATGAATAAAATAATAATAATAATAATAATAATAATAATAATAATAATAATAATAATAATGGAATATCCCTATTTTCACCAGAGAGGCTTGCCTGACACCATCACTTCATGTCTTTAGGCACCAGACAAAAAGCTATTAGACCCCCAAGCCAAGGAGATAAGTAACTATATAACCTTTAGAAGACAGGGAATTTTTTTAATGTTTGATGCTTCATTGTGATTTTATATGTTGGAAGCCACCCAGAGTGGCTGGGGCAACCCAGCCAGATGGGCGAGGTATAAATTGTAAAATTGTTGTTGTTATCATTATTATGAAATAGGGTGTCCCTATTTTCATAGGAGAAATGTTGGAGGGTATGATGTTTCTAACAAGCCCTACTCAGAAGTTGTTTCTGCCATATACCTTCATGTCCAGGCAAGATTCAACACAATCTAGTACATTTCTCTATGTTAAAAAAAGGTAAAGGACCCCTGACAGTTAAGTCCAGTTGTGAACGACTCTGGGGTTGCAGCGCTCATCTCGCTTTACTGGCCGGTGTTTGTCTGCAGACAGTTTTTCCGGGTCATGTGGCCAGCATGATTAAGTTGCTTCTGGCGATCCAGAGCAGCGCACGGAGACGCCATTTACCTTCCTGCCGCAGCGGTACCTATTTATCTACTTGCACCATGACGTACTTTCAAACTACTAGGTTGGCAGGAGCTGGGACCGAACATATGTTCCTGCTAAAAGAGCAGCAGCAGTAGAACAGGTGGCAAATGGCTTCCACCCCACTGCCCTACAGTCCTATGGCTGCAATCCTACATACAATTGATTAAGATTTTATTTAAAACACACACACACACACACACACTTTCATCCAATGCAGTGGGACATTTCCAAGAATGGGCTGTAAAACTGATAAAACGGAACCTTTAAAACGTGATACAACAGGACTCACCCTACATTAAGAACACAAGCATATTTGACTGGTAATCATTTTTAGCAGCTGCTAAAGAATCGTGGGAACTGTAGTTTGTTAAGGGTGTTGGGAATTGTAGTTCTGAGAGGGGGAAACCACCGTTCCAAGTTCCAATGCTTCTTGGGGTAAGGTAAAGGTAAAGGGGGCCCTGACCATTAGGTCCAGTCATGACCGACTCTGGGGTTGCGGCGCTCATCTCGCTTTATTGGCCGAGGGAGCCGGCGTACAACTTCCGGGTCATATGGCCAGCATGACTAAGCTGCTTCTGGCGAACTAGAGCAGCACACTGAAACGCCGTTTACCTTCCCGCCGGAGCGGTACCTATTTATCTACTTGCACTTTGACATGCTTTCGAACTGCTAGGAGCAGGGACCAAGCAACGGGAGCTCACCCCATTGCACGGATTCGAACCACTGACCTTCTGATCAGCAAGCCCTAGGCCCACAGCACCACCCGCGTCCCACTTTCTTGGGGTGAGTATGCTTTAAATGTATGGTGTACACAGCCTCAGTTCTACTCAATGTAGGCTTGTAAAACAACTGGGTGCAAATGCATCATGCCCATTAATTTCAATTGGTCTACTCTTGAGTATTACTAACTTTGGGTACAACTCTGTGTGAATACCCAAAAATAAGCCCCATTGAGATCAAAGTTGCTTACACTCAAGTAAATGGAGTGAGATCTTACTTATTAACCACAGGAACTCTTGTGCCCCTGAGCAAACATGTTTTGGGGGATAATTTCAACTTGGCTGAACTCCAGACTTTGTTTAGGGATTGCTATGCTTTCGGAACTCCTGCTGTTTCAGGGACTGGTGACAGTCAGTCTAAAACAGGTGGCCAGCATCCATTATTTAAAGGGAGATTTCCTTTTTCTTTTTCCAGGATTTGGTTTTGTGTGAGTGTGTGTGTGTTTGACAGTGTGTACCAGTAATATTTATTGTTCAAAAGCAAGACAAATGCATGATTAAAAAAACATGGCCTAAGTCACTGTGGTGCTGACGTGGGTTGGCTTTCTTTGAAAGACTCTCATGTGATTCTTTAGGCTGGGGGTATATTTAAGGCATGGTGTCAGCTGATACAGATTCCTGCGAAAAGCAAAACTCTCTGAAGGGGCATTAAAAGTGCCTTTGATTTCCTTCAGACACACAGGCCAGGAGCCCCAAGTAACCTGCCTTCCAATTCTACTTAGAACAGGCATCCCCAAACTTCGGCCCTCCAGATGTTTTGGACTACAATTCCCATCATCCCTGGCCACTGGTGCTGTTAGCTAGGGATCATGGGAGTTGTAGGCCAAAACATCTGGAGGGCCGCAGTTTGGGGATGCCTGACTTAGAATCTTTTGCAGCATCTTTCTGTTGGGATCTGGAGATGCCCAGAGGTGATGTAGGAGGGGGCACATGCCCTGAAATGGCACAAATGATGTCAACCTTCCATTTTTTTAAAAAAAAATAAACAATGAACCCTCATGACTTCAGAGATGAACTACAGTAATGTGATTGCAACATGCACTCTGCAGATACTGGGGATTCAGATGTAAAATAGTCCTCTGCTCAATCCAGCAATCCTACAGATAGAAAGGTTTCATTGTGCTGCACAGAGCTTCCCAGCCTGCCAGGGATTTTGCATTTGCTTCAAAGGATTAGTAGTAGTAGTAGTAGTATTTATACATATATGCAGTACATAGGACCCAGGTGGCGCTGTGGGTTAAACCACAGAGTCTAGGGCTTGCTGATCAGAAGGTCGGCGGTTCAAATCCCTGCAATGGGGTGAGCTCCCATTGCTCGGTCCCAGCTCCTGCCCACCTAGCAGTTCGAAAGCACATCAAAGTGCAAGTAGATAAATAGGGACCGCTCCGGTGGGAAGGTAAACGGCGTTTCCGTGCGCTGCTCTGGTTCGCCAGAAGCAGCTTTGTCATGCTGGCCACATGACCTGGAAGCTGTCTGCGGACAAACACTGGCTCCCTCGGCCTATAGAGTGAGATGAGCGCCGCAACCCCAGAGTCGGACACGACTGGACCTGATGGTTAGGGGCCCCTTTACCTTTACATACAGTACATACATACCGTAAATACATACATACCCCGCCCATCTGGCTGGGTTTCCCCAGCCACTCTGGGTGGCTCCCCACAGAATATTAAAAACACAATAAAACATCAAAAACTTCCCTAAATAGGGCTGCCTTCAGATGTCTTCTAAAAGACAGATACGGTAGTTGGTTATTTCTTTGACATATGATCGGAGGGCGTTCCACAGGGAGGACACCACTACTGAGAAGGCCCTCTGCCTGGTTCCCTGCAACCTCACTTCTTGCAGTGAGGGAACTGCCAGAAGGCCATAGGCACTGGACCTCAGTGTTCAGGCTGAACAATGGGGGTGGAGACGCTCCTTCGCGTATACTGGGCCAAGGCCATTTAGGGCTTTAAAGGTCAGCACCAACCCTTTGAACTGTGCTCAAAAACGTACTGGGAGCCAATGTAGGTCTTCTCATCTGAGGGCATCAAGCTAGCTTAGCAGACACAGAGCAAGCTTAGCACATGCTATACTTCCAACATCTTGCCACTGTTTACACCACTGTTTATTACCACCCCTGTATCTGCTGCTTGAGGCAGCTACCTCACTTTTATTAAAAAGCTCTGCACATCTGGGGTAAAGGTTCTCACCCAGTATGTCAGCCGCAGGAAATTTTGTAGACAAAAGAGGATTCAAACCATGAAGCCCCACACTCACACACTCGCCCGGGGCTGCACAGAAGGTGGGGAGGGAAACCGATGGTGTACAAAGCACATTCAACTCCCTAACAGTGTTCGTGTCACCCAGGAGATCACAGCTGTAGAGATAAGAAAAGAAGAGCCATTCCGTTCCCTGGAAAGGTCACTTCCTGGTTTGCAAGGAGAAGCTGTTTTCAACGGAAGTGCACAGCTATATTGAGGGAGCACTGGGTGTTAAAATGATGCGTATCCTAACAATTTTGAACCCAGGGCAACTGCCCTGTGGGCCTGCTTCCACGCTACACCACTGCTCTTAAGTGTAGCTGCTATGAACTTTGTAGGTTGACCGTTGTGGTTGCTTTTTTAAAATATCTGGTAATGAATCATAGAATTGCAGAGTTGGAAAGGACCCCATGGGTCATCTAGTCCAACCACCTGCAATGCAGGAAACTCAGCTAAGAGTTGGCGTAATGATATAACACCAATGTTCTATGGACAGAGTGTGTGTGCCTATGTCTTTGGCATCCATGCCTGGTATTTAGGCCAGGCACCCCCAACCTGCGGCCCTTCATATGTTTGGGACTACAACTCCCATGATCCCTAGCTAACAGGACCAGTGGTCAGGGATGATGGGAATTGTAGTCCAAAACATCTGGAGGGCCGAAGGTTGGGGTGCCTGATTTAGGCCCATTTCATGATTTAAAACAGGCATGGTGAGACTGCAACCCTCCAGAAGTTGTTGGACTCCAAATCCCATCAGCCTCAGCTGGCATAGCCAACTATCAAGGATGATGGAAGTTGAAGTCCAACAACATCTAGAGCCACAATGGGGCTCTAGGCATCCCCATTAGGCCCAAACCATGCCCAACTGCCCACTGCCCGTGTCATGTGACTTCAGGTGAAGGTAAACCAGAAGAGGCCTGGAAAGGAAGGTTCTGCAGTACACTCTTAAGGGTGCTGCTAGTTCTTCCTTTCCAGCACTTTTTTATTCCCCCCCCCCATCGCCCTGCGGTGATGGAAAAGGGCACCGGATTCAAAAAGCACCAGATTAAAGTGGGAAAGGAAGAATGAGGAGAGCACTTTGCAAGCCACAAGTTCATGGATGTCATGGGATGCCAAGTGAGTGGCAGGTGGACAACACTGCCCACTTATCAAAGGGTGTGGTTCTGGATCTGCACATCCCTGATGGTGAGTTAAAACGGGTAGATAGTGTATTGCAAACAGGTTTCTTTCACTGATCAAAGGAAACTAACACCGGACAGAAGTCACCCACTCAGAAAGATGGGGGGGGGGTCTTCCCCGACCCCCACCAGTTTAAGGAACCTGATTTCATTAAAAATCGGTAGCAGCATGTTTGGGGACCAAAATTTGGGGCAATAAGCTGTATGCTCAGAAGCCACCTGGGAGCTCAAGATCAGACTGGCCTTCGCAGCATCTGTGCCAAAGGAGCCGATTGGAGACTTCTTTTGCCGTCCCTTGATATTGCAGGTGCCTTGTTGTTTAGAGAATCTGATGCACGAAAGCCAGCGAGGCGGACGCTGCGAGTCCCAGCCCGTCCCGATCCACGGAAGGGGGGAGATAGAGAGCGGGGGTAAGAGAGAGGGGGAGAGAGAAGCGCCTTTAAGCCGCTCTAAGAGCCCGCGCGTCTCTTTGACGCGACCGTCTGAAGCCGCCCCGGCGAACGGGTGTCCAAAAATTTGGCTCGCCCAAGTGAGGCCGGATCCAAACCACGGCCCTCCTCCTGCGTAGCGTAGCGATTTCAAGCCCAGCTGAGCGAGCCACTGAGATCTGGGGCTTGCAGAAAGCTGCAGCCTTGCCAAGAAGGCTCAGTCCTCCTGCCCATGTGAACTTTCCTCCCGGGTCGCAACACTGTGTGCCAAACTCGGTTAAAATGCGGGAATGGAAGTTTCCCTTCCCTTCTAAAGGGACTTGTTTGGATGACGTGGAGGGGGACTCCCGGCACACCCACCGCTCCAAGATTTGATTTCCAGGTATTTGTGCTTAAGGACCGAAGCTTAAAGCGTGACTCAGAGGCCGGTGACAGTTCGACCATTCCCAAGCCAAAAGGCGCACGCACTCTGCGCTCCTGCGCTCTACGGGGCTGCAAATCAGAATCCCGCAAACTTTTGCGCTTGAGAATGGACTGGTTTTCCCGCCTCCGAGTCCCACGAAGAAATCCGGCGGCTAAAATGGCAGCACTGAAGAGAGAATCCTGTCGCTGATGGAAAGGCCGGCAAGGAGACTCGACCGAACCGCCCGAAAACAATATGCGAAGCCTCGACGATCGTGACGAGGGATCTGCTGAACTGAGACGAAGTCTGCCAAACGGGGTTAGTAGAAGAGGTCGTGAAAATGGTCGGGTCCGTTACTGGCAGTCGCTACAATTGCGATCGAAATCGAGTTTGGAAGGGAAAGAGGGACGGACGGGACTCCCTGATCTAGCCTTGCTGGTGTTGAAAGCAGGAGACACTGAGCAGCTCACAAACCGGCGGTCACTTCTTGATCGTTTTATCCAAGTTAAGAGCCCGGTTGGCCGTACCAGGCAGTCCTCCCTCCCGCCCTCTCTCACACACGTGTCTCTTCCTTTCTCGGTTTGGAAGGAGCCACGCAGCCACAAGCAAGCAAGCAATTCATCCAGGAAGAGGCGGCGATGCAGTTTAAAGGACCTGGCTAGGGCATCTTTAGAGAAACCAACCGAGGACTCTGGGCTTGCAGATTTTGTTCACATCTGATCCAAAACAGGGAGGTAGCCCCAACGAGCCCTGTGCAACCTACTTCTAGGAAAAGCCGTGCTTCGCCAGGGAGCCTCTTTCAGGGATGCTTCCAAGCAAGTCCAAATAGCTCTGCTTATTAGCATCTTCTGCCCAGACTTTCAAACTGTTTCTCTGTGATGCACACACCGCACAGTCCATTAAAAGCACTTAGACCTGGAGAAGTCCAGCTAACTACCAAGGAAGGGCCCGATCCAGCCCAAGGGCCAAGCAGGCGATTCCATGCCCCCTTTGCTTCGAGGCTCAACCCACTGGCGTTTACTTTGGAATAGCGGCTTCTGCGATATTATGGGTAGTAAATCAGGATCAGTCCTCTTGAGCTCAGTGGGGACTTCTAAGTAAGCGTGGACAGAATCTGTACGTAGGCCCCATCCGGATCCTGACCATGCGGGGAGAATGGCAGCGGGTGATTTCCGAGTCTGCGCTGTGAAAGTGCTTCATATTGGCTGGATTGTGCCCACTCAGGCAGATTGAGCGCCCTTCTCCTTTCAGATAAGGACTCCTGAGTTTCTCTTCCTATTACCCACAGGGCATCGACCCTTTAAGTTTTGTCCATCTTTTCCTCAGAAAGCCCTATTAGTAGATGGCAGACATGGGCAGCAGCTGACCCTCCCTAAATAAATAAAAAATACTTAACTAAAAGCATAAACAATCAGAATATTAGAAATCGAAGTGACAGATTTTTCTGACCACTTGGTGTCAAAAGAAAGCAAATTAAATCAAGTGTTGTTGAGACGTTTCATTCCGAATCTGCTAGGCGGAGCCAGACAGAAGATGATGACAGGCGGGTGTCCTGCCCCCCCCGCCCCCCCCCCACATAAATCCTGGCAATGCCCATGATGACAGACCCGAAGTCCTAAGACTTAAGAGAAGTTTACCCATCTTTCTTGCTCGCTGAAGTTGGCTACGTTCCCAAACTAAAACGAAAACAAGTGCCCTGAGCCAAGGACCCAGGAGAAGGCGCGCGCGCAGAACTAATGCGCGCGGCCCAAAGCAGAGCACTTGCAACTCGTTGGAGATGTCAGGTTTCCCCGCGTGCTGACGAAGCGCAGATGCCTCTCTAGCCGAGAGGAAAGAGGCGCGAGGCTGTGTGGGCCGCCTGCAGGGGGGGCACAGCCTGGGCAAATGATGAGGAAGGAGGCGGCATCTCTGACACGCAGCCCTTTGGGAACCCTCAGCGAGGGCGGGGAGAGAGGGATTTCTGAGCAAGGGTTTCCTGGAATCGGAGCAAGTCACGCCGCCCTCCACCCTCTTAACTCAGGGTCTGGGAGGTCTCCCAATTCGGTGTGATCGCTGGGAGGAGGAGCTGGAGCAGACGAAAGGTAGGCCTACCGGTGGCTGGAAACCGCAGGTGGTGAGAGTTGCTCTTGCGCTCTTGGCCCTGCTCGCGGGCTTCCCACAGGTTGGCCACGGTGAGAACCGATGCTCGACTAGATGGCCCATTGGCCTGAATCTGATCTAGGGCTCTTCTTCTGGGCTTCTTCACACGCTTGCAGAATATGATGGTGGCCCCTGGATGTGGGTGACCTTTAGCAATTTTTAATTTTATTTTAAATAATTCCTAGAAAAATTGGTCTCTAGCTCAAGGGCCCATGGGTCAGAACAATTTGAAAGAACCTCCTTGGACAGGGGCAGCGTACCCCCTGAAAACCACATGGCGGGGAAGGCTGTGCTGGGTCGGAGACCCCCCACCTGATCCTGGAGGGCAATGCTTAAGAAGGGAGTAAACTGCTGATACGGAGGTGAACTCAGCAGCCCACACCAAGCATGTTCTGGAGAGAGAACGATCCTCCTGCTCATTAAGTGGCTGTCTCGGGAGAAAACACGCTGACCTGTTAAATCTCAGCGCCCCGCTAGGCAAATTAACGTGGCTCGTCCTGCTGGTCTCCTAATTTATTCTCCGTCGCTTCCGTGGGTCCCTATGAACATGATTCCACTCAATCCAAACAGACTTTCCCCCTCCAAGTCACACCCCGACCCCATTTTCTCCGCTTGACGGGATTTCACTTATTCAAAAAACAAATGAAAGCGCCGAAGCCCAGTGGCAAAATGACCTGACCCCATAATGTTAGTGATGGGTTGTAATACAAACGTGTAGATATTCGCCACACTGACATACTGTTGCGTTAGGGCTTCGGCTTATTCCCGTGAAACCTATGGATTGCGCGCCGGCGGGATCTTGCAGCTGGATCGGCAACGTTTACAGGCGCCGGATCCTATTCAGCCAAAAGCAAGCGTTTCGTCGACCCTGTTGGTTTCAATGGGAGAACGTTGGAGCCTCTCTTTGAATTTAATGTGATTTTTAAAAGTGCTTTAACTTCCTTTGACTGAATCGTGCTCGAGGGACTAGCTGTTTCAAAATTAAAGTTTCCTGGGTGTTCAAAAGCGGGTGGGCGGGGAGTGGACAAGAGAGAAAGGCTTGCGCGGCTTCTGCACCGCGCCCGCGCGCAAAGAGCAAGCAAGCGCTTGGTGCCAGTAAGGGCAAGCGGCTCTCTGCCGTCTCAGCAGTGAGCGCCACACTCCCTGCTAAGCAGGCAGCCAATCGGAGGCCAGCAGAGGCGCCTCTCGCGTCCGACCTGGTCTTTGCAGCCGGTAGAGAAGCGTGCGGCGACGCGACCGCTGGCAGATCAAAGTCACCTCTCCGCTCTGTCGCGTCTCCGGGGAGCAAGCAAGCGCGAACATGCATGGCACTTGGCTCGGCTCCGCGCAGCCGCTGCCCACCCTCCAGTCGCAGCTCTCGTCAGAGGGACGCAGGCTGCAGCGCGATGGGATCCAGCTGTTGGTGGCTGACTGGTTGCTTGCCTTCCCAGAAAGGACCCGAGGGAGGTCGTACACCAGAGAGAGGGCGCAGAAAGCGGGCAGGGTGCCCGGGGCGCGGTGGCAAAGCTGTCCTAGGAATGCCATGGCTGGACACCGTCCCGGCTGGCTTCACCCAGTCAGCTTCACAATCTCTCTCTCTCTCTCTCTCTCTCTCTCTCTCTCTCTCTCTCTCTCTCTCTCTCTCTCTCTCTCTCGATTCTCCGCTTCAGTCCGCAGTATGGGCACAATCAAACGCGCACGCCTTGCCTGCTCTAAAGGGGGAATAAGGCACGTGGAAGAGGCGTGCACGGTGCCGGCTCTTTGGACACTCGGTGGAAGAAGTGTGCTGCGCAGGCGCAGCTCGATCCTCCGTCTGCTGGTGCCTAAGTCAAATCAAGTCCCCTTGCGTTCCGCAGAACCTGCGTGCGGATAACTACTGGGGCCTTAAGCACCTGCAATCCTTACAGTGGCGTAAATCCCTCGAAACCCGAATGGGGCTTAACAGCCGAGCAATTTCGGCTTTGAGGTTTTGTGACGATCGAGCGGTGTAAGAACGTGAGATGAAATCAAGCGTCTCGCGGGGAGCCTCCTGCTCTGGTGCTCCCGCCGAAAGCAATGGGTCGGCCCAACGTTGTTTAGAGGCTGCATGGAAATTATTCAAACTCCTAGCGACTTTTAACGAAGCTAACGGATGCTTTTCACCCTTCTGTCTCAGAGGTGTGGCATAGTATTAATTGATATCAACGCTAATTAATATTATAGCACGAATGCTGATAACAGTACAGTAATGGTACAAATAATGCCAGGGTACTGATACTGATCGCGACCTTCCCTCAGCCACTAAGCCCTCTGCTCACCTTGAGCCAATCACAATCTCTTACCCTACCTCGCAGGGTTGTTGGGATAAAAGGAGACTTGCTACGTAACCACTTAAGCCGCCTTGAGCTCCTTTGGAGGAAATGGGGGATATGAATAAAGAAGTACAATTTAAAAATCCAATACCGTGAATAATTGTAATAAGCATTTATATAGCGCTTTCATGCTTCAGGCGCAGGTATCAAGTTCCAACGAAGACCTTGTGACTTGATGTGACTGATAGATAAATATACAGGGAAACTGAGGCAAGGAGAGAAAGAGAAGATTTCCTCCAGCCACACGGCGATTTAATGGTAGAAATAGGAGGATCGAGTCCCTTGTAGTTAACAGTCCTATTATTCTGTGCATGTTGCCGCAGCGCTTTACTCTCAGAATTGCAGCTACCACACCAAATCTTGCTACTACACACCTATCAAGTCCCGCCCCGGGCCCTTCCTTTCTCCTGCTGTCGCCTTTTCCCGTTGCTTAGCGCGGCGCAGCGCCTCCATTTCCCCAAGTCGCATCTCTGTTTGCACCCGAACCCACAAAACGCCCAGCGAAGCCGATAGAAACCCGGGTCGAACTACCCAGCAAGGGACACAGCCTGGGAAACAGCAAACAAATTGTGCATCCGTTTTCTTTTTTTCTTCACCATAATATTGACTTTTTAATATACGGCTATAGTTTTCCATTATTGTAAGCCGCCTTGGACGGGCTTCTCCAGGAAAAGCGGCATACACATATTTATTTATTTTAAAAATCCACGTCATTTACTTCAATGAATTTAAAGACCTTTGGCGGCAATCGTGCACCCACTTAATCTGAGGGTGAACTCAACGGAGCTTCTTTTCTAGTAGACATACATAGGCTTGCAGTGCTGGAAGTAAATCCTATAGCAGGTAGAGCGCTGGTACTGTCTCGCGTGGGATACTAGGTTCACACGTGCATGTTCATTACTTTATGACTTCGACATCCATTCAACATGACACGTGTTTGCGTTTCACTTTAGGACGGTCTTTGCGCCTGCACCAAAAGCGTAAGCAACCATCAAATGCACACACCCTCTTCTGCTTTTAACTAATTCCCAGAGTGGGGTAGCCGTTTAAAATAAATCCTGGCACTCCGGATTAACTGGTTATGTTTAATGCAACCCCTTGACCCTCAGCCCACCTACTGAGGAAAAAAAGACGCCTCCGTGGTCATTTCAGCAGGCAAGGGCTGCGCTCGGCCTTTCCATGAATCCAGAGTAGTTCCTCCGGTTTACTCCCCTTTCTCAGCCAGATTGCTGTCCCCAGCACCGTTTTCTATCTATTTCAATAATACAATTCCATTTCTTCTTGCGATCCTACCTGAACTCAATAGGACCGACTTCGGAGCAGTCTCCTACAGTACAGTATAGGATTGCTTGGTGAGGCGACGCGCGGCCTTGGAGGTTAAAAAGCCCCACAGGAACTTGGGTCCCAGTAATGTGATGATAGATGATAGATAGATAGATGATAGATAGATAGATAGATAGATAGATAGATAGATAGATAGATAGATAGATAGATAGATTAGGATCGGGCTTGTCAATAGACGTTCCCTCTTCTTTCCCGTCCCCTTCTCTCCAGCCGCCGTCACGTGGCCCTGATGGCAAAGCGGGTGGGAAATACCTGCTCGTCGCCTAAGCAAGCCTGCGCTGCCCGTCCGATAGATCCCTGGAAAAAGTGGGAGCAGCGAAAAGGTAAGAGAGAAGAGAAATTTGCCGAACTTGGCTTCCTTGCTCAAAGGCGTCGCTTCTGGATCAGGATCCAAAGCAGGTGGCTTTGCCCGGAACGGACCAGAAGCAGGTTTTCTTGGGAGTAAAAGGCCACGCAGGTCAATGGAGCTTACTCCCAAGAAAGGCCACCTTGAAGCAAGTCTCACTAGCAAGATAGGAAGGCGACTTCCGAGCAAAGGTGTCTGAGATGGCAGGCGCAGCTTTATCCCAGGTGTGTGGGGAGGTGTGATGACCCGTTTTGTTGCACATTTCACACGTGCTGGGTCCGGAGCATAGCTGCCAAGTTATCCCTTTTTTTAAGGGATTTTCCCTTATGCTGAATAGGCTTCCTCGCGAGAAAAGGGAAAACATGGCAGCTATGGTCCGGAGCCTCTTAAGAGACAGGCTTACGAACTCGGCAATGTCTTTCCCGGAGCCCAGTTGATTTAAACGGGACTCCCGGCCTTCATTCCGGCGCTCTGCCTCCATGGGGGTCTACCGACTTGAACGGGTAAGACTTTGCCAGGATATGAGCAAACCCCGCGCACGCCCAACCACCACAGACCCCCTTGGCCCCGCGACCACAACACAAGCACGTTTACTTGGTGGTAAGCGTCCTTGGCTTCAACGAGACCCTGCTGGGGTGTTTCTGGGGTGTAAACTCCGCCAGGCTGGGTTCTCGGCAAATTCCTGCCGAAGGATCGGGACGGTCTTTTGCGCAGGAGACGCAGCGAAAGCATTGGCAGAGCAATCCTGACTCTGCTTTCTCAGAAGTAGGTCCCACTGAGTTCAAATCCGGGTAGAATTTTGCAACTTCTCAGAGCAAGCCTAACCATGTCTACTCGGGAGTAAGCCCTGTGGAGTTCAATGGAGAGTTTGCTCCCTTCGATTGCAACCGAACTTTCTTCCAGGTATGGGAGGGGTGTGTGCGTGTGTCGGAGTTGGGGGTGCCGCTACCCTAAACCGACTTCCCTCCGAAACGTTCCGGCTTAAACCAGGCCGCCTCTCTCACCTGTCTATCAGGTCTCTTTCTTCAATCAGAGGCAATAAAGGTGTCGCTGGGGGAGGGTGGGGGCTGGTCTCTTTAGCGGTGTGGCATTAAAAGGCAGAATAATTGCCGACGAAGGAAAGACAGCCAAGGAAAAAGAAGGAAGGAGGGAAAAGGTGGTGGGGGAGAGAGGGAGAGGTTGAGGGAAGAAAGCCGAGGAGCAGGAGAAGAAAAGCAGCAGACGAGCCCCGCCGCGAGATGGGGACACCGGAGTAGCTCTCTCGCCTCGCTGCTTCCCGGGAGAGAAGCGAAGGGGGAAGGAGGCGGGCGCTTCGTGGACTAGCGGCGGGCGGCCGTGGCCTGACCTGG
Source organism: Zootoca vivipara (assembly GCF_965207765.1). Taxonomy (NCBI): domain Eukaryota; kingdom Metazoa; phylum Chordata; class Lepidosauria; order Squamata; family Lacertidae; genus Zootoca; species Zootoca vivipara. The sequence continues at coordinate 11,175,076 of NC_142582.1, forward strand.
TCCCGCGTGGGTTCCTGGAGAGCGCGCCCGCCCGCGAGGAGGAGGCCCTGCAACCGGTGAGCCCCCAAAGGCGAGTGGGTGGGTGGAAGGCGCCGTCCGGGGGAGGCTCCGTCGCCTCCCTCTGCTAGCCAAGTGCACAGAGGGCGCTGGGGGGGGGGGTTCCTCGGGAGGAGGCGCCCGAGCTCCTCGGCTTTTCGCCACCATTGGGAGCCCCTCGGGGCAGGGAGCCGGAGAAAGAAGATTCAGAAAGTAGGCTCGAGAGCAGGGAATCCGCGCGCGCACTCTTCTCGACACGCAAGGGCTTTCCTGAAGACTCCCGCATAACAGGGTCCGGCATTTGTGTGTGTGTGTGTGGGGGGTGTTTCCGGAGTCCGGAATCCGGACCCCCTCCCCCGCTTGGCAAAACCCGGCCCTGTCATTCTCCCTGGTCACTGCCCCCTCCCCACCCTGGTCGCTGCCCCGTCAGCCCCTCCTCACCCTTGGAGATACTCGCGTGTCTTCCAGTGGGGAGGGGGGGGAGGTGGATTGAGGAAGGCTGAAATGGAGGTGGGGGGAGTGAGGATCTAAGCAGACTTTGCACCGCACCTGTGGACCTTTGAACTTCATTCTTGGAACTGCTCGGTTTCCTTTAACATCCAGGGTTAAGAGAGAGTGTTAAAAGGTCTTTTTCGCACTCTCTCTTAGCGGGTGGGGGTCAATTTGCCTGGCACCACCCCATATATTTGGGCCGTAAAAAAATTCAGGAGGGATGCTCGCAGAGGTCCCAAACTTTGCCCAGCCGCCTCTCCAAACTCTTCCCTGTAAAGTCCCTTGAGATTAGGTGTAAGCTTTGAGGCGATCCGATAGCTCGACTTTTGCTTTTCGCGTTTCCTTTGAGATGTTTTCGCCCACCGTCGCACAGATTTATTTGTTTTTAAGCCTAACGTTATCTTTGTGAAGTGCCTGGGAGAAAATGAAGCACGTGCGGCGGGGGCGGGAGGTTGAATCAAGATGTTGCTGTTTTTGTTGTTTTACTGTTCATCATGCTGTTTCTGAAACTTATTTGATTGATTTGCGTATGTGGCAAGGGGCATTAATGAGCGATCGGAGATAATTATTGGTGCAAATCGAATTAAGAAAATAACATATTTGCAAGGTCATATGTTGAGTTCCGTCATCGGGCTGGCGAAGGGGACCCCCCCTCCCAGTTCAGGGAATCCGCTATGTGGGTTCAGATAAGGAATCAACACGTGTTTGGGTGTATAGCGTCCTGTATAAAACGAGGGTGCGTTCAACATCCCCCGCCCCTAATGTAAATCCATGTAGTGGTCGTTTCGACCTGTTAATTTTCCTTTAAAAAATAAGAAGCGAGGGTGGCTGAGACGCGATTTTGAAATGAAATAGAGGCGCAAAACAAAACAAAACCCCTTTCCCTCTCTGCTTTCTTTCACCCCTGCAGATAATTAAGAGTGTGATACTTTACTGAAAATCTATAATTAAAATGAACCATGGGGTTAAAAAAATTCGCGGCCAGAAATCCCTGGGAGCAAACGGAGCCAAAGGACTTTTTAAAGGTTTGCGCGCGACCTACTAATAATGTCCATAATATTTCCAGCCCTGAAATCCCCCTTGGTGTAAATGCGCGGACGGCGTGAAAACAAATTCAGGATCTCGCCTTTTTGTCTCCTGGCGATGCAATTGCGGCGTGAATTTCTTAGCTTCCCGTGTTGTGCTTCCAGGGTCATTTGAGGGAGAGCAGAGTCTGTGCGTCATCAAGGCTCGGCTACGACCTCAAGGTCTGAGAGCCAACTGTTGAATTGGAGTTTAATTTGAATGGAACTAGGGTCGACATACTTTTTAAAATCGAAGGCGTCTGCTTTATCGGTCACGAGGGCGTCTATTAAACAGTGAGAGTTGGAACAAACGAAATGACACCCCCCCCAATTTTTTTAAAAAATAAAAAACCATTTAGATCTCTAGCGCCACACCCTTGTTGAGACATTAATTGTGTGCAGTCACGGAGAGGATGCAGTGATGTGTTTATAACATTTGTATCCCATCTTTCACATTTAAAAGCATAATCGCTTACCTGCATCATAGCAATGTTTAAAAATATTTGTGGGACTTACAACACCAGTTAGGGCAAACTGAATGATCTTCAAAACTGGTCGACAGGGAACAATTAATTTAAAACCAATTGGCGTGTAAATAAAACAATACGAGCTGCCAAATTGTTAACATCCAAGTCTGAATTAAATAGATTGGTTTCATTATAAAGCGTAAAAATAAAAACCTTGATATTCCCCGGCCTAGACACACTTGTTTATCTGCGCGTGAACCACCATAGATATGTGGTTCACGCGCAGATAAACAAGTGTGATTAGGCCGGGGATATCAAGTTTTTATTTTTACGCGTTATAATGAAACCAGTGGAAATTACTTAACAAGCTAATGGATGGACACGCAGGATTTCGGGGCAAGTGTTATTAAACAGCTGGGTGGTGATAATTAACATTAACAACAACTTTTCCCAGGCTCAGGTAAATTATGTGATGGGTTTGGGGATCTTCCTCGCTATTCAGATCGGATTACGCGACTTCCCTTTCCAAAATTCCCTAGCGCTGGAATGTTTTGATAGATCGAGTCTGGGTGCGGGATGCGTGTGTATTTCAAATTCTCCGAAACGCCGAAATCGCACACGCAGTTGCCGCGTGACTGATAAACAGCCCGATCCTGTGCTTACCTGGAAGTAATCCATAGAACACAAAGGGATTAACTGATCTGCAAGTGGGATTTCATCCCACGGTGTAGCAGAGGTATTCCTTTAAGAATGATCTAAAAGCAGAATTTAATAAAATTCTGATAATGAAAACAGGCTCCTGCAGAATCCCCCGGTTAATGTTTACCATTCTTTTCTCCTCCTCCTCTCTATTCTGTTATAGTTAAGGCCTCGCGATCCATAACACACTAGGATGGAAACAGTTTTGATTTTTATGGGCTGTTTGTTGAAACGATGTAAGCCGCCTTGGGCGTCTCTTCGGAGACAAAGAGGTGTGTAAAATACGCCAAATACCGGTAAATAAATAAAAGTATTTGAGAATCTCTGCCCAAATTTGTGATTAATAAGAGATTGCCCATTCGTACTCAGTTAAATCAGAATCTTCCTTCCTTATCACCTCCGCTAATCCCCTTTTAAACGACCTCCTTTGCAGATCAGAGGCAGGCAGTACTTGGCACACTTCTCTAGAAGCTCGTTCCATACCTTTTTTTTTATCTTGTAGGAGGGGGGTCAATAGGCTTCCCTTCTTCCTTTAATAGGGTTCTAGCACATCTTAACAAACGCGATTCAGTTCGGGATGTAAGCGAAGGCAGTTCAGGGGGAGGCTGCAACTCAGATTATACAGTACAGTACTAACAAGAGCAGAAGAGGGCAGGCCAGCAGGAGAATTTGTCTCCAGGCTTGCTGTTCTCCTTGCTCTGCTCTTAGAAGTTTCTCAAGAGGTTGCGCGCGACTCCCCTAACCCTTTTAGTCTTCTCCAGCAAGGAGTGCTCCCTTTTGCCTCCCTGAATGGGTGTTATGCGTGCGTGTGAGTGAGGCCAAGCTGTGTTAATTGTGTTCATGCCTTGAAATTCGCGTTTAACGCACAACTCAGCTCAATGCTGGCATTTGGCATTGTGTAATCTCACTGTATACAAGTTGCACAAGTGACAAAGTATTTCAATTTCAATTTCAATTTGGCCTTTAAAGTGGAGGCGTCCACGGCCTCTTTTATACGCCAGCTGCCACAAGCCATTCTTCGTGCCCTCTTGCAGAAATGTTAAGGATGCGGCGGGGAGAGGACTAATAATCCTACACTCCTTTAAGTTCCGGGGGGCTCGGTGGGATTGTAATAGTTTTTTTATTGGGAGATCAGTGCAATGCATTTCAGCTGAGTTTTATTTCGAAATAATAGAGACAGATAAAATCCCAAACGAATCCCGAGTCTCTTTATTATCTATTATACCTATTATATTTCAAGGGGTGGGGTGGGGGCTTCTGCGTCACACCCGTTTCCTAAGCACATCCAGGAGGCGAAAGCCGTCTTGAGAACTTTAGCAATAAGAGGGAGACGCGATGAAAGATGGGCATTTTCGCTTGCTGTGTGCAGACTGACTGCGTTAGGCGCGTGAGACTTCTACCTTGCCGAAGCTAAGCCCGTCTGGTCAGTGCCTGGGAACCCACATGTAAGCCGCCTTGCGTTCCCTGGTAGAAAAAGAAAGGCGGGCTACAAATGTAAGAAAATGAAATTAAACGCAATTTTAATATTTGGGATTAGCTCCCATTAGGGACTAATGGAAAACGCGCCCAATGTAGGGTGTGAATCAAAGTGTTCCCAGTAATCCGATTTGACAGCATGAGACTGGAGATTTGCTCCTTCTGGAATGTAACTATGGGCGGAGCAAACCGGGTTCCTTTCCACTAAGGGCGAACCCAACCTTTCGGCCTGTTTCGACCATTGAAAGGTTATACAGCTTGGTGGGCTCAACTTCCGAGAGAAAGCGCAGAACAGGATGACATTCCAAATCCGACGAATGAGACTTATATAGCGCTTGCATCTGCCCAAAGCGCTTCGCGTCCATACTACTACTACTGCTTAATCGCCGCCTTTAACACGGGCTGGTATTTATAACTGTGTTGCTTGAAGCAAGTTAGTGATGGAATAGCAGGGGGGGAATATTTGAGCCCGGGGTTTGTTGACAGGGAAAGGGCCCCAGCTCAGCGGTGGAGCCCGCTGCTTTGCATGCAGGCGGTCCACTCGGTACAAGACCGATGTTCCGATAATTCCCAGCTCAGGATGTGCACTCCTCCCCACCCACCCAGCACTTTAGTCTCCTAACCTTAAACAAGTACCTTTTAAGCAGACAGGGATTCTGAATATGTACAGGTCCCATTGGGCTGATGTAAGGAAGAAGTATAACGCCCCGCGCTGCTTCATCTGAGCTCGAGGAAGACGAGGAATTCATCTGCACATCTTTCGTACAGAGATGGGGAAGCTGTGAGCCTGCGGCCCTCCAAATGTTGTCGGACTACTACAGCTCCCCTCACCTCTGACCACTGGTTACCTTCAGCTTTAAATGCAGCCCCCATCCCTCCCTGCAACAGAGCACGTGAGAATTTGCAGGTTTTACACAACCGCCTCCCGGTGAGTGAGAATGCGGTCGCGGCGAGGCAGGTGAGCGTGCTCGGTAAGCAGCACCAGGGAAACTTTATCCTTCGGGCTCTGGAGCTGAGCGCAGATAGGCGAGAAGGAGGTTACTACTACAGCGGGCAACCCTAGCGACGCTCCCTAGTCCTTCGGCGCGCGTTACCCGGCCTGAACGCGCGGGGGCGCTGCTCGAAGGCGAAGCCTTTGGAAAGCCGCGCAAGAGCCTGGTCGCCTTCTCCGACTTGCAGCGCCGAGTCTTTCCCTCCGGATTATTGCTTTGTTCAAAGGCAGGTTCGGGACCAGGACGACCAAGCCCCGTTTGCTCTGAACGGGAAAGCGCGGGGATCCAGTCCAGTTAAGCTGGGGACAGCGCGGGGAAAGGAAGCCCCGTTTGCGCCGCTATGACGCCGCGATCCAAAGGAACCTCGTGTGCAAAGAACAAGCCTCCTTTTCCCGCTGTCCTTGCCAGCCCGCTGCGCATCCCCGCGGAGGAGCAACAATTGTTGGCTGGGTTCAAGGGCGGAAAAGGGCCGAGCCAACAAGAGTTCACACGGTGTGTGTGTGTTGACTTGATCCTTGTTTCCAGTTCAGGAGGGGCGCCTCCCGCTTGGCCACAGGGAGGTAGAGAAGGAGGAGGAAGGCCTGCAAAAACTCACAGCCTTCCTCTCTGGAAGCAAGAGCGGGACTGGCCCGCGTTATCTCCTCCTCGTCTCCTATGCTTCAGTCCAGCAGGCATTTATTTCCCACAGCCCTCTCTGGCCCATTTAAAAGCAGGGTCTTTTTAAGGGCGCACTCTTACAGACACTTCCTTGGGAGTTAAGTCCCATGGAATTTAGAGGGAGTGGCATTTCCGAGACAGTGAAAATGCAAATTAAATGTGCATAGGATCTATGTTTAGGATCGGCGGGTCCATCTCTCTCCGGAGGCGTTCCTCCGCTTCTCACCTTCGGGAAAGTTCATTCAGTAGGCTTTGTTGGCAACTGGGAAGTGTTTTCCCCCCCTCTATCTCAAGAGGTGACGTTCGGGCCCTTTCTCACGTTACACCGAGCCAAATTTAGTGTATGCCCGTAACGGGGAGTTGCGGCCAGTCTCAGGTGCCTGAGGCGCACGCGTCTCTATGATGCGGGCACTTTCCACATTCGAAACGGACATTTTTGTACACACACACACACACACACACACACACGGTGTACATATATATATATAATGTGTATATTATAAAAGGTGTATATTTCAAGCATCTTAAGTGAAACGTGTGAATTGGGTAAAACACAGACACACTGCCTTTCTCGCACGCAGCCCTTCACTTTTAAATATGTCCTCCAATCACATGAGCACATAGCCTCCCTCTTCCATAGACTGTCCATCCCCCCCCTGCACTTTCCCTGTATGACTTTGACACATACACACGCAAATTCTAATGAAAACCTAAGGTCTTTCCCAGGAATGCATTCAGATACACCCACACTCACGCCCCAGCTCCCCGCAGACCCTTCTTTGCTAAATGCATCCCCAGGTTGCGATTCACAGCCTATTTACTCCCAGAAAGTTATGTAGCCACAGCTTCTAACCCTCAGCCAGTGTCGCTGCCCTGCCAGTGTCGTCACTGCGGGACTTCTTCGAGAGGTCTCCCGGTGCAATGATAGCCATCCTGACTCGGAAGCAAGCCCCACTTGGGTCAGTGGGCCTTTCTCCCAGGCATGGGTTGCAGCTGAAGGCGCAGGGCCCGGCCAGCTACATATATTCTCTTGCTCTCCATAGAAGTCAAATGGCCTCTCCTCTCCCACTGTGCGGGGTTCCCGGGGTTTTTTCCTCGGAGGCCGCTGCGGCTGCCTGGACGGTATTATTCTTGGGCCCATTCCGCAGAGCCGGTGGCTTGAGGCTGCGGGTCTCCGCCCGTTCATTGGAACGATGTTAATTCACTTCCATCGTGGTTTTCTTCGCCTCCCCTAAGAAAGACACTGGAATTCCCTCTCGCAAAGAGGGGCTTTCCCCGACGCCTCTGCTGATTTTTTAAAAAATATATATGTATAAATAGACTGTAAGCCCTTTGGGCGAACTATTATCCTCTCCCCGGGCAGATAAAGAGACTATTTTAGCCAGACAGAGGCGCCTCAAGGCGCAATTTGTCAGCCAGGGCGCTGGAAGCCGAAGCCAGCGAATAATTTGGAGGGTTTGCGTGACCTTGGCTCGAGAGCTTGTTGCTTCTGCAGACCTCCGAAGTATGAGCGCTTGGCTCTCGAAAGGAGATGGAGAGAAAGACGGACTCTGTAAGACAAGAGTTCGGATGTCAAAAGAAAGCATCAGAGAGGCTCTCCTTTGGGTTATTAAACCCATATCGGAAAGGGGGTGCAGAAAAAGGGACCCCCGCGATTCTTACGGAAGGAACGATGCTGCAAAAGTACTTTCAAGAATGGCAAATGCTGTGAGTGGTTTGACTGCCAAGGGAGACCCCCGACAACCAAAAAGGGTCCTAGTTGGTTCAAATCAAGCTACAAGACGTTTTGACCCGAAATGTATTTAGAACTCTTTTAAAAGACAATCTCAACTTTCTGCCACTGGATTTGCCCTGCATTAAAGAATCCTCTGTCTTGGTTTTCCTTTTCAACTACTCAGATATTCCAAAGAATGAATGCCTCCTCGAGTTGGATTTTATTTTTTAAAAATGCTGAAAAAGTAACGTTGTTAGACAATGCAAATTGATTTTATATTTAGCAGGAGAGGGGGAAAGTTTCCCCTCCTGTTCAAATAAAGACAATATGTGAAAACGATCAACTAAGAAACCATACATAATTTGAAACAGAAAACGCCTTTATTGAGCGGGGAGGATTTGTAAATTTATTAAAAACTCTTGTGCCCATCCATTTATTCCACCCTATGCAAATGTGCTTATTTCCGCAACGGAAGCATACGATATTATTATTATTATTATTATTATTATTATTATTATTATTATATTAAAAACACTTCGTAAGAGCCACTTGGTAGACGTTAAAAGGCAGTAAATTCAGTTTCATGCCGTTTTACAGTAATCCGAGTTTAGGAATAACAACGCTTAAAACCTTTTGGCGCTCGGACAGTCACAAGGGTTTACTTTGCATAAGGGGTTTCGGGCGGGGGGGGGAAGTTTAAATACGTCAAAAGAAATCCAAACTGAACGAGGAAGGAAATGGCGAAAGAATAGAAGCTAGATTCGAAAACCGTTGCGACCAATTTTATGCACGTATTTAATTGTATGCATTATTCAAAATGATCCCAGGAGCAGCTGAATAATTTAAAATCAATAGTTTCCCTAAAATCTTTATAAAATATTAACACTTTATAAAATATGAATAAGTTAACAATCCGGTTGTATTCGCTGCAAGGAGGTTGAACTTGACCGTCCTGTGATCAGGCTGTTCACACAGAGCAGCGGCGTGAAACGCGATCAGGGACCAAATGGCAGTCAGGTTCTTCAGCTCGTGGGCTACATGAAATCGCTCATTTAAGGAGCTTGGGCTGACTCTCTCCAGCCATCGGTGAGAAGAAGAGTGACGAACCAACCGGGGAAAGGGGAAGATCCTGCCTTTAAACCTAATCCTACCATTAGAACGACTCCAGCCCTAAAAACCGCGCGTTCTTCCAACTTTGGCCACCAGTCCGGATCCTAAAGGTAAGAGGACCATTGCCATTCTTCTGCTACCCTCTGGCTTGTCAGATAACGCCTCCTGGCAAATTAAAATCCTACTAGAAAATATCCTACTAGATTTAACTTCTTTTTTTAAGTTCTCACACATTAAGATCTTTTCCAAATCCGCACAATTTACTTCCGCTAGTTTGGGCATGGTTTTGCCAATGCTTCAACTTCCAGTTGTTTGCAAAGAACACTACAGACACCAAACAACATGTCCAGGACCAGGGCAAGAAGATAGAGACATCCCCTCACCATCAGTCGTCGGAAGCTTACACCCGTGCCCCCAAAGTTCAACTGCGCACGCGACCTTCGCCCCTGCCTACCCCCCCCTTCTTGCTGCCAAAGCAAGATGAAGACGTCTGGACGAAGGTCTTCAAGAAAAGATCTCTTAAGATCAAGAAAGAAAGAAAGAAAGAAAGAAAGAAAGAAAGAAAGAAAGAAAGAAAGAAAGAAAGAAAGAAAGAAAGAAAGAAAGAAAGAAAGAAAGAAAGAAAGAAAGAAAGAAAGAAAGAAAGATCATCCTCAACCGCTGCCTTTCCCGGGATGGTGGGTGGGGCCCTCTTGCTACCTACTCCGATTTCAAGTGGAAACGATCTGGAGTTAATCTCTTACCCGGATCAGGGGCTTCTCCGTGGTTCCCAGACTGTCAGCCAGCAGCACTTCCTAGTGCGGGCCGAAGCCCGGAAGAGAGAGGAAAAGAGAGTCGCGAGCCCTCCGCAGTCTATAATGATTACCATCCTTTGGAGACGCGAGAAGCGAGAGAGCAACAGCCGCCGCCGCTTCGCTTGCAGCGCCAGGCTCCAAGCTCCAGCAGAGCCCAAACCCCAAGAAACAACAAGCGCCCTTGACCGAAGCCCAGGCATCGGCGGGCGGCTGTTACTATGTTTCTTTTTCTTTACGGTTGTGCGCGCCGGCGCGTGGCAGCGGGGAGCTGCTCTAGCTTTGTTTCCAAGCCGGTGAAGGCAGGCAGGCCTCGGCCCAGATTGTCACGGCTCTTCTCGACTCTCTCCAGGGCGAAGCTCGCGGGTCAACTTGACCTTCGGAGCAGCACGCACCTAAGCGCAAAGGAAAACATCAAACAAAACAAAACCCACCCACACCGCTTTGCTTTTGCTGCAGAGATGGAAGGAGTCGACGCCTGCTCTGGGTTCCGATTGCCCCAAGTGTCAGTGGAGGTCTTGCGGGACAAAAGCCGGGCGCGTCGGCTTCTCTCAACTTTCTGAACTTCGGATATAGGAGGGCCAAGTTAGGCTCTGCGAATGCAGCGCCTAGCTCTGCATAGGGTCCCTGCGTACTTATTTCGGAGCGACTGAACTATAGGGAAAGACTGAAGTTTACAAAACTTCTCTCCCCCCCGCCTTCCTCTGCGAGGATGTTCTGGAGACTGTTCCACAACAATCGATTTTTATCATTTTTTACTTTTGTATAATAAACTGATAGTGCAACCCCAACAGAGTGGCTGGGGCAACCCAATCAGATGGGCGGGGTACAAATATAATAACATAATAATAAAACAATAACAATAACAAAATCAAGCAAGCAAGCCCCTGGGTTGTAATCTAAACTGTCTCGTATGAGCTGCAGGATCCCGAATTGGAGGTTCCGTCACTATTACTGCCATGCCCCGCTCCCCCCCCCCCAGCGCCACCATTTATAACAAATATAAATTAAAAGTTGTAGTGCAAAAGGTCGGACTAAACCGCTCCCTTCGCAAGATTGAAACGCGTCCTTCTTTGGCCGCAACCCCTCCCCCCAACCCCACGCATGCTTCCGAAGAGGGTGGGTGGGTTTATTTTGACCCTCTAGCGCCACCGTAAAACAAACAAGCCGGGCTCTCTTAAGGTGGGCGCGCCAAGTTCCAGAGTTGCGGTGCTTCCCCGGCAAAAGCAGAGCTTTTTGGGTTTTGTGTAGCCGCGGTGCAGGGGGACGACTGGAGGATGTGGGGAGAGGAGGAGGGGCCGGGGTGAGCGGCGACCCGCCAACACAAGAAGGTGCGGGAAGAGAAGAGGAAGTTTTAAAAAAAGGGGGAGGGATCCCTTCCGCGCCACCTTAAATGCTGCGCGGGTGCCGCTTCAATTCTGAGCCAGAAGCAGGTCCCCGTGGCCTGGCCCGGGTGGGGCGGAAGAGGCGAAGGGAGCGGCGCCCCCCCCCCAGGAAAAGGAGGGTGTAGAGCGGCTTCTTTTCCCCCTTCAGTCTATTAAATACCCCCCAAAGGGGCTGGGGTGGGGGCAACGGCTCCCGCGCCCCTTCACGGGGCACCGCAGCCGCTTCCGTCCGTCAGGGATGACAGTTTCGAGCGGGAGAAGCGTCGTCTCAGCTCTCTAACCACCGAGCGACACCACCATAATCTCTCCTCACGGCCGCCCCTGCTCGTTCCCGAAACAACAACAACAAAAGACCAACCCTCCCCCCCCCAACAAAGCGGCTCCCCAACCCCGGAGGTTTTCGGCCGCCTCACGAGCCGAGCCTCCCTCCCCCCCCCACCCGACCCCTCACTCCACCCGCCGGACTCCTGGAATGCGCGCGCCGAAAAGAGGCACGCGGCGGCACGCGCGAACGCCGCTGCAGCCGCGAGATAGACCGTTATCAGGCTAAGGAGAAGGGGGGGGGGGTTGGTTGGTGGGAAGAACAGAAGGAGCGGGCGGCAGCGAATGTTTGTGTGTGTGTGGTTATTCCCTCGCGCGCTTTCTCCTCAGAACTGAGGCGGCGGTTGAGGCGGCTCCCGCCGCCCGCTCTCTCTCTCCCCCACCCCCTCATATACTCGGGGCGGTGGGGGGGGGCACACGCGGCTCCCTCTCCCTCTCGTGTGAGGGGTGGGGGCGCTTGTTTTGAGGCCTCGGGTCGCTGCGGGCCGGGGAAGGAGGCGCCCGGAATGGATCCTCCCGCCGGCCTCGTTTCCCTTCCGCCTCCTCGGGTGTCCCGGGCGCCCTCCCGCTCGGCGGCGGCGGCGGCGGCTGCTGCCGCTCTTCTCTCCTCGCTCGCTCGCTCCCTTCTGCCGACCCAGCAGCCAACCTCTCTCTCCCGCCCCCCCCCCGCCCCACCATTTCACACGCCTCTCCCTCCAACCCGGCCCCCTTCCCTTCGCGTTACTTCTCTCGCTCCTTCTTTTCTCCTCCCCACCATTCCCGCCTCTCCCCGCCCGTCACTCCCCGCCCGGCGCCTTAAGTTTGCTCTTCTTCTGCCTCGCCCGCCTGTGTGCTTGCGTGAACCGCCGCGTGTCTTAAATTTATTATATATTTATTGGGCTTTAATTTCCTGCCAGGCGAGCGCCTCTCTCTCTCTCTCTCTCTCTCTCCCCTCTGCCTGCCTGCCTGCATGCATGCAAACGGCAGTGCTGGCCGGAGCAGCAGCAACCGCAATTTGCGACCCCCCCTTTTTTTGCAAAGAGGAAGGGCTCTATCCTGCCCCTAAGCTAACGTAGGGAGACTATTTTAAGGGAAGAGAGGAGGAGGAAGAAGAGGAGGAGGGGAAAAAAGAAAAGAAAAGTAGGAGGGGAAGCAGAAGAAGAAGAAGAAGGGAGGAAGCTGAGCTGTTATTTTGGATTCCAAGAGGAGGGAAGGAGGAAGCGAGCGAGGGAGGGGAAGGCATCACCACCAGAACCACACCAACCCTAAAGCGGGGTGGGGGGTGGGGAGGAAAACAAAAAACAAACAAACCCCAAAGCGAGGAAGGACAACCCCAGAAAAGGACTCACTTTGCTTGATGACTCAACGCAACTAATAATCATTTGTCTCCTCTCTGGCGAATCCCTCGTGTTGCTGCTTCTGCTGCTGCTGCTCTCACTGCCTGGCTGAGGGAGAGATTGAAAGTGACACATCGGGCGCTGCTTGCTTGCTCGGCGGCCACCAGAGCACCGGCTCCTGCTGCCTCTTCTCCTCGTTCGGGATAGCTTCTCTCTCTCCCCTCTTTAGAGGCAGCCTCTCCACCCCCTTCCCCCCTCCCCTCTTTGATTTCTCTCCCCCCACCACCTTTTTTTTTTGCTGAAGGTGAGAGAAATTAGTGTTTCCCTCCCTCTCTTCCTCGTCGATCCCACGGCTCTCTCGCGTCTTCTTTCGCATTCACTTCAACCTCGGGTGCCCTTTCGGGAAGAGCTCTTTCCTCAAAGCACCCAAGCCGACTCTGGCGCAAGACGGCGAGGCATCCTGACCTGGGAGCGCAAGCCTCTCCCCAAAAACCGTCGGGACTTGAGGTGGCGGTGGGTTGGGGGAGGCGAAATAGACGAGAAGAGAATAATAACGTGCAGAGAGGAACCAAGAAAACTTTCCACCCTGGATTCTCTACTTTTGATCCATGGACAGAGCCCAACTCAGCCAAGTTACGGACAGACTATAAGCAGTAAGTACTCCAGGAAAGCTCTCCGATATTCGCGGTGGTTGTCCTGAAAGATTTCTCTTAAGCAGCTAGGTCAAAGCAAACAAAATAATTTACGGATGTCTCTAGCTGTGACTGAGGTGCTTTTGGCTGAAATGTTGCTATTCTACATTACACTCCCATTTGTTTGTTTCTGTGTGACTCCGCAAACTGTTCTAGCCGTGGCTTTTCTCTTTTTTGGTTTTTGCTGCGCTACGTTGTGTAATCAAGCTTGAAAACTCAATCTGCTTGAGATAGCAGTTCGGCACAAAATATCGAACCGACCTGCCAATGCACATTCTAGCAAAGGGGAAATCCCGGAGGATGCAGGGATTTGCTCCTTGCCGAGCAAATTTGTACTTTCATGTTCCTTTGCCTAAGAATAAACAAAACAAAGCGGGAAAGAAGCAGCAAATAATAGACTTAAGGCATCGATTTCTAAGTGTGTTTAAAAGCAGAGAGGAAGATGCCTGGCACAACGCAGTATTTTTTTTTTAAAAAAATGCTTTTTAAAAATTAAGTTTGGAAGTGGGGTTACATTTTTAAGTGTCCTTAGGTGTCAAAATAGGTCTGCCTGCTATTCCTTCCTAGTTCTCCCGGTACAGGACCCATTTTTAAATGTATTATTAGGTACCTAATTGAACCTCTTTACTGGTTCACACACCATCTGAAATGCATTAGTCTATTGAATACAGTACTGCGTACTCGCTTCTAAATAGATTTGTTTGCCCAAGCCCCTTGCTTTTCTAAATTGCACTCAACCCCAAAGACCGTAACCTGTAAATAGCTTCGGTACTAGCAATAGCTTGGTTTATAAAGCTGAAGTTGAATGAATGATCAACTTCCGTGACCCTTACTTGTTAGCTGCCGGCTTGCAAGCAGCAGCATCGGAAGCGTGTTCACAAGTCAGGTGCAAAAGCGAAGCCTTCTGGCTAAGGTCCTCCATGCTTATGCAGATCGTTTTAATTCTGGCTTGAAGTACTCTTCCTTTTTTAATGTATATGTGATTAATTGATACATTCAGTTTGCATACTTATGAAGTAGTACTGCTCATTTCTTTTCTCCCTCTTCTTCTCTCTTTCTAGGTCCTTGCTCATTTTATTGTGATCTGCCTGTGGGAACATTGTCTCCAACTCAAAGTAGTATGGACCGGAGAAGTGAGAGTCCCTGTCTAAGGGACAGCCCAGACAGAGGGAGCGGCAGCCCTGATGTCAAAGGTCCTCCCCCTGTGAAGGTGGCCAGACTTGAACAGAATGGCAGCCCTATGGGAGCCCGAGGGAGGCCCAATGGCTCTGTCACCAAATCAGTGGGAGGTAACAAAACTAGTAGAACTAATGTATACATAACAGGCTGACGGCTGTGTTACAATGGCACAGGGTGTCAGGGTTCAGGTTGGTGAAGCTTGAGTGTCTCTTGGTGTAGGGTTACAGGAAGAAAGTCAGTGGCAGACTGCTAATGTCCCTCTTGCTTCTTTCATCAGTAACCAACAGCCTCATTATGGTTAAACAGGAAAGTGGTTTATACAGAAGGTGGCATATTTTGGGCATGTTGCCACTGTGTATGAGGTGTTAGCTGGTTATGTCACTGTTAGAGTTCTTAGCTTTTCCTGGAAAGCTTAAAGGTGTTCCGTTCTCAGCCCCTGTGTTAGAAGGACAAATAAAATGTTTTGGGGTTTTTGTTTTTTGTTTTGCTTTTGTTCTGGGTTGCTTTCTAAATACTGTAGTGGCTTTTTTGCATTGTTACTGTATTTGGATCATGGGACAAAGATATTAGTTCTTTAACTCAATTAAAAAGGATCTTAATTATATCCCCAGTATTTTACAGTATAACTGGAAGCTAATTTATAATATTTTATAGAAGTTTTGGAATTGTAAAGTTAAACTTATCTTACTTGTATCTCAGAAAGCGGGTTTTTTTTAGTCTTGTAACGGGGAAAATCTAGTCATTTTCGTAGCTAAGAATGCATGGAGAAAAAGAATTCGTTCTTCAATAGTTTATGAATGGCGCGTTTCCAAATAGGAGTAAATTGCTGTACTATACACCTTATGAGTCTAGTTTATTTGCCGTACTGTTACAGTACCTATTACTAGTCTAGCTTATTTGAGGTTTATGGACTCTAGCTGAGTAGCTTAATGATGTTCTAGGGTTGTGATCCCAACATGCTTACTTGGAAGAAAACTTTACATAGCAATCAGTAGAATATAATACCAAGTAAATGTACAAGATAATAACTTTAAAGAATACTCTCCGAAACAAAATGATATATATTTTTCCTTTTATGGACGGTTGCTAGAGTGATTTTTTAAATGCACTGATAGAATTGTTGGACAGTGTATATATCATTTTTTTCTAGATACTCTTTCTTCCTTTTTCTGTGGTGTGATTTCAGTGTCTCAAGTAGATGACTTAAAATCCCAAACATGCAGCTGCTTAAAGATCTTTAGTTCTAAATGTCATGATTTCTCACTTCTTTTACCTTATCTTTGGACCCAGATATAAGTGCAGGATCTAATATTTCTGCACAGTTTCTAAAGAAGAAGAAATGCATATAAAACAGGTTGTTCTGCAAAATATGTTAACATATTATAATGCTTATGGTCAAAAATCTTATTGCATAGGAAGAAATGCAAGAAAACAGAGCATAATACCATCACACTGCTTTTAACTAAACATTTCTTGCCCAGTGGGATTAGTAATCGCCAAAGATTGTTAAGAAGCTGTAGCTTGAGGTTATCTTCTTCCCCTAAGTTAGTTATCTGTACATTCTAAGATAATCTTGAGTAAAGACAGCTAATAGTGGATGCAAAAGTTTAGACAAAGCTTAGAGAGTTGGTGAATGAATCTTTTTCTCACTGTTGCTCTTATCAATTTGTGTTTAATTAAATATTATGTTAGAAAGAAAGTTTAAAAAGTAATAATGGAGTACTTGTGGATTTACTGCTGACTAAATCTTTCTGTAAATCTTTCGAGATATGCCCTGCAATAGCAGGGGGCTATTTGAAGCATTATTGCTTTTTAAGAAATGGTTTGCGGGTTTGCGTTAATGTCTTTTGGGCTTCTAATTTACCCTGAGGTGTGTGTGGGAGGCTTATTTTTAAATTTTGGCCTATGTATGTTTCCAAATTGTTTCAGTGCTTTGCCACAAGAAGGTTACAACAGTTTGTGATATCAAACTGTTCAAACTGTAGACGTTCAGTCTTGTGATGTTGGATAGGGGATTTTATTCAGTTTTACATGAAGACTTTCATTACTCAAGGCCAGCTCCTAAGGGGTTATCTTTTTATGAACTGCTGATACATTTTTTCTGTTAACTTCTTATTTCATAAAGTTTCTTGTAGTCCTTGTTGGCTAGTGTTCCATTTTTATGTAAGAATGAATTTTTTTTATTTCTCAACTCAGCAATACATATTTTTAAAAGTAATTTTAAGTCCTACATCTTGGTATGGCAATGTTTGTTTTATATTGATCATCATTTTATATTAAACTCTTTTAGGATAACTAGCTTAACTGTCTCATGAAAGGCTTTTTGCTACAGCCCTTTATAAAACTATTTTAGAAAAAATTGACCACACTTTTCAGTACAAATCACAACATGGCTTTAAAAGATGTATTGCAATGGTATGAAAGTTGTACCTTTACTGTAACTGTAACACTCAAATATGATTTTTATAGAGGTGAAAATAGTTATACCAGAAAGGAAAACTAAGGCCATATGTAAAAATCTCTGGCCTATGAAAGTTAGTTAACAAGATAATATCTAGTTATGTTAATATTCAACATGTAGTATAGTTAAAAGACTTTCCAAGATTTTTCATCTATGGTGGGTTTGATATTTAATGAAAAGCTGAGGAAAGTTCCTGAATTTCACATTAAAAATAGCATGACTATAGAATCTTAGTTCTCTTGTGTCTCTTTGGGGGGAAAGTAGATAACACATGGATTATCACTATGTTCTATTTGATTAATGAGTTAAATGATCTGAAGACACAGCCAAGTGATGAACTTATATTGCTAGACTTATTATTTTTAGAATTCCTTATTCTTTATAATGATATCTCTAAGCAAAGGCAAAAACTGGTAAGGATATGCAATTGTACTTCACTGTTTTTTTGGGAGGGGAAGGCATGGTAAATGAGATTTTACGGGAAGTTGTTCTGAAACTAGTGGCATAATAGCTGTTCTAGAGTGAAACATTTTTTGACATTGGGAAGAGAGATAAAAGTCTTGAAAAATCCTAAACAAATGTTAAGCAGGGTGTGGTAGAAGTAAGTTTTCCTGGGGGCTTAAAAACCTTTTACTATTTACAGTGTTAATTTTAGTTGAAGTAGTCAGGGTTAACTTTTTTTGCCTTAGGTATTCTAGCACGTCCCGCAGTTACCTAAGTAGTCTGTTTTAAACATCTATGTAATAAAACAGAAGTGCTGTGATACTCATGATTGGCAGTTTTTATAGTGAGACTGTGGGAGAAAAAGGCGAATATCTCTTTAAAACACATATGACGCCTGGGAGAGAGGTTAAAGCAAGCAAGAGCTCTGTGGTGTTGACAGCTTTATATCCCTGCTGGGTAACATTCACTTACTAGAATTGGCGTCCCCTCTCAGTTAGTAATTCGCTCCATAAGGATTTTGAAAAAGGATGATTAATGGCCAGGAAACTCAGATTTGTAAAAATCCTGATTAAAATGTATCTGTGTTCACGATTCTTCAATTCTCATGTGTATTTACATTTTATTAGTCTTTAAGAGATGGAAAATCAGTCTGAAGAACTGAAGTAAAAACTGTGCTTAATAATTAAGGCTATGATCCTAACTTTACTGATTTAGAAGTGAGTTCTGTTAAAATCAGTGGGGGTTACTTAAGACAAATCTTCTATTTTGTCCTTTGGTGAAATAAACTGAAATATAGAATCCACTAGCGCCAAATGCTGATAGTATATAGTATATAATAGTAGGATATTTCACCTGTATCAATTGATTCCTATAGTGGTGGTAGAAGCTTGAAGTGCATCTTTTTTACAATGTTAATACTGATTAAAAAAACTATTAGAAATTTACCTAAATAGAAGTTGAGGGGCGGTTAATATTTTATTGGAAGACCAACCTTTTGTGATTTCTCAGTGGGCTATATAAAATAAATGATATCCTTTACAGTTTAAATGCTAAGAGAAATACTGTACACCTATTTTGATACAGCTGTTTTGATTCAGTTCCTGTCTTTTTGGAAGTTAAATATAGGTACACTTCTTAATCTGGTTCAGTGTTTATCAGATAATTATGTTTTAAAAAGCTAGCAGAATAATTTATAGCTAGGCCTTATTGGTGTTAACTCAGAATAAAAGTCCCAGTGCATTCAGTGGGAGTTACTTCAAGAGAAGTTTGAACATGGTTGCAGTGTTAGATACCAAACATGAAGCCCAGTCTTATGAATATTTCCTTAAGTGTCATTGAAGCCAGTGTTTCTTACATCCAAGTAGAATTACATCCTTTGTTTTCAGGCCTAGCATACTACTGTTGACAGCAGTAACATATAAGTAATTACTACTACTAGTAGAACCAGGTGTAGGAGTAGGTTGTGACCCTTTATTACTGTTGACAAATATAATGATGGGGAAATCAAGGTTAATGTTTGAAGCATTCATATAGAACACATTGATCAGAGCATTGATATAACTTGTGTGACAACTGTTAATGTGATTTACTGGTAGAGAATAATACTTTGTATTTCATTACTGTTCCTTCTATTCATTGTAACTGTGTGAGAGGTCTATTGCATTTCCTTATATTTCTAAAGGTTGAATATACCTTGATAATGAAAGCTAGTTCAAATGACAAAGACAGATTTACTCTTGCAGAAATCTGGATTACATGAATTTTATATAATATAACGTTTTTGGGTAATACACATTTTTTTTAAAAAATAGTGCATGTTAACATTTTAAAAAGTATTGATTCATATATATATATATATATATATATATATATATATATATATATATATATATGTTACAAAACTAAACCCTCTAAAGGGTATTGCTCTTTAGATAGTATAATGTGTTCTATACTTTTTTACATCCGTCTTTCTTTTAAACATGAACATTGCATACACTTGGTGTCACCTAGTATGCCATCTTCTTTCTCCCAGTGAGAGAATAGTTTTCTGTGATTTCTGTACTAATAGCAAATCTGTAGTTGATTTGGTTTCAAAATATTTGCAGCTCAACATCCACAGAAATATAAAATATCATCCAATGAGGAGTCATCTAGGATCATTTTGGAACATTTTACTTGCAATGTTCTTCATAAAGTTGTAACCATAAGAGATTTGAAACATTAGTATGTTTGCTTATACTTTGGGAAAATTGGATCAGATACTTACTTGGAAGTAAATCCCAGTGATTTCAATAGAATGTATGACTGTTAATGTTTTGAGAAACACAGTCATGTTTTGGATTTAGGTGCAGAGTAAATTGTCTAGTCAGGCTTTACATTGCTTGTCTATCTGCATGTGCATTAAATTCACGTGATTAGAAGTGTAGCTGAGTTGACTGGGAGAAGCATGCTTAGGATCAAGACCATTATAATATTTTTCCAAACTTCTCTGTTAATCAGAGCCCATTAACTCCTTTATTTCCCTAGAAAGTGAGCAGATCTGTAGGGTATTTTTGTATGGATAGCTGTAGGAAGAGGAGTAAGGAGTCCAAGTCTACTGTTCATGCATTCTGATGCTAACATCTATTTTAAGTTTAAATGATTTCTTAGTACATAGCAGTGGGGCTCTAGTGTCAGCAGAAGTACATGGAGTAGACTAACTCTGTGCCTTCCACTCTTGCACTAAAAAATTAACTCTATTAGTAGCTTATCTGCTGAAAAGTGGTCAATGTAGCCTATCTGTGTATACAATAAAGTATACAAAGGGTAACATTTTCTCCAATGCACATTAACGTGATAGTGGAATGCATTGTATCACCTGTGCAAGTACCGGTAATGTATTTTAATAATGCTTTATAAATCTTGATGTTAATTTTTTACACTGAAACTGTGCACTTAGAAGTTGGAGAAAAAAAGTGGTGCTTTGTAAAAGGTATACTGTATAATATTTTGACAGACCTATATTCTGTAGGACTTCAGAGCTGGGCAAAGTGCGACAGTAATGGCAATATAATGTAGAATGTATGCTGTTATAATTCTGAGCTAATTTATTGTTACCAAAGCAAGCCACAGAAAAAACCCCTGACGGTAGTATAGTAAGCATGAAAGTGCAACAATGAAACAATGCATCATCATTATTGTTAATGAAATTCATTTTCTCTTTGGGAATAACTGAAAATTATGTGGAATAAGTGAAAATTATTAGGAAAGCATTAGGCCATTATAACCGAAGACATTAAGTAGACTAATCTAGTTCCATATCATATGACGTTGGGTTACTCCTACGGATTATTTACCGGGTGCTTTTCAGTAACGGTCAACAGCATTTTAAGATTAAAATACCATCTTTTAGGGTACTAGGGCTCAGCTCTTGCCTGTCTAATGGTGCTTTACAATCCAAGATAGTGCTCAGCTGACACAACGTGTGTACAGTATGTGACAGCACCCTCTGAAAGAGAAAGTGCTCATTTGGCAACACAGAATATTAACTTTGAACTATAGTGTGTGCTTAGCTGCCCCCCCGATAAATGATGAATCAATCCTATGTTAATTGATTCCTACTGTATAAACTCCTCAGAAACAGATGCACTTTCATATGAAGACATTCTATAAGTGAAACTGTTTTAAGAGTTAAAGCCGCAGCTGACAAACATTTGAGAAACTAAAGATTTCAGAGAAATGTACTTAATTATCTCTCCCCTGCTGCATTTTCCCACCATATTTAAGTTGAGCATTCATCAGGGAGTATTAAGCATTGATCTTGTGTTTGTGAAGAATAAGTTTCAGTTAATTTGGAATGCAGAAAAAGAGGATCCGCATTGTGCAAGGCTTCCTCTATTATCATATCTTTTTAAAGATTAGCACTAATATTTTCTTTTAGGGCCTTCATTATGTCAAATGTATTAACAGTATCAATTATAAAATTAGTATATTTATGTCAATTTTGCAACAGTATTGGGGAAATAAGTTCAGTAGGCTTTCTATTCTCTAAACTTACTTTGATTGCTTTGAACGTATTGTCTCTGCTTGTTCATAGCAATGCATGAGTTGTCCAACAAATTGATTCCCCAAGTGATATAATATTTACTTTGTACCAAATAATTCCCCCCCCTCTATAACTTTTAATTTTTACAAGTGTTTGATGCAAAAATATTTAAGATTAAAAATTAATTTTGCTAATGAGACAAGTAGAGGATATTTTTAGAGGTGTTCTGCTCTTTAGGGATTTAACACAACTGTCTTACAGTAATGTCAATAATTTAATGAAAATCTGTGCAATCTTAGACACAAAAGCCGTAGAATATAAGTTACAGGTAGGTAGCCGTGTTGGTCTGGCGTAGTCGAAACAAAATAAAAAAATTCCTTCCAGTAGCACCTTAGAGACCAACTAAGTTCGTCATTGGTATGAGCTTTCGTGTGTCTGAAGAAGTGTGCATGCACATGAAAGCTCATCATACCAATGACAAACTTAGTTGGTCTCTAAGGTGCTACAGGAAGGAATTTTTTTTATTTTGTTTACAATATAAGGACTGTTTTACATGTAATGGGTTAGGGAAATGAATGAGTTTACCACATGTTTTAGTGAGTAAAAAGTAAAGTGCAAGGCAGCTGTGTGTGTATACACATGTGCATGTTCTGTGCAGAGCTACAGTTAGCATTGTGTGTTAGTGGTAGTGAAACTAATGTAGGCATTTTTCAAGTTATGGCATTCACTGGAAAAATGCAGTAAACTGGTTTGTGTACTGCTTTGAGATACAAACCATTTATTGGTGGATGTTTGATGCAGTTAGAATTGTTTACATGTCTCAATAAAAAATGAATTGGACCGTTTCCCCAGGTTTTAGGTTGTTAAAGATTGCTGTGCTGTTAGAAATTGATAATTCTATGTGTGTTCAGTAGGACTAGAAATATACTTGCTATCATATGACTTGCTTCTTTGCAGTTTATGAGCAGTCATTCATGCCTTTCAGTAGTTATTACTGAAACTGTGGTCAAATGTTCCTATGTTGTATCTAGAGATAGCAGGATTATGCATAATATAATATAATATTTACAACTGCACAAAATAGAATTTCAGTTAAAGATGAAACATACAAAAGGAGTCTTAGGGTGGTATCCAATAATGCACTTCCATTAGTACAATATTTCCCACTCATGCAGCACAACTTCCCCTCCCTCTCCACTACCCATGCACCCTTCCTAAATTTGGTACAAATTTAGGGAGTGCATAGAGCGGGGGAGTTTTGTTGAATAGACGAAAATCTATTTGCTAACAGAAGCACATTGATGCATTCTACTCCTTAAACAATAGCTGGTTGACATAATACATCACCCCCAATGATTCCAGATGTGAATCAGGTAGATATGGATATGGAAGACATTTGTTTTCCAGCAGTTTTTCTAACTGGTTTACTGCCCTGTTCCCATATTAGCCTGGTTTGCGTATAATGCTAAACCATGGTTTAGAGCAGGCATCCCCAAACTTCGGCACTCCAGATGTTTTGGACTACAATTCCCATCATCCCTGACCACTGGTCCTGTTAGCTAGGGATCATGGGAGTTGTAGGCCCAAACATCTGGAGGGCCGCAATTTGGGGATGCCTGGTTTAGAGTTATATATGCATAAGCAGGAAGGAACCTTGCTCTTGCATAGTTCCTCACTTCCTGCCTCCTGTGCAACTGCAAGAAGGACTTAACAGGTATTTAGTTTCAATTTTCAATTTATCCTGACTTGTGTCATATGTACCAGAGATAGTGGTTTAAAACAAACTCTACTTAGTTAAACAAGCCAGCTTCAAAACCCATAGTTCCAAGTTGGTTTGTTTTGATGCTGACCAGAATTTGTTTTAAACCATGAACGTTGGTTCCTCTGATATGACAAGCTAGGATTAGTGGAAAGTGAAACTAAACTCTGTTAAAGTCTTCTCCCAAGCTCAAGGGAGAAAGAAGGAAGAAAGCATTTGAGCCTGAGACTTTCCTTAGGTTCCTTCCTGATTGTGCAAGTGGTGCCAAGCTGTGGTCATTATGTTGATCCATGCAAATGTGCACCCATGGGCAGTCTGTGTACATGGAGAACAAATGTATTGTGTGAGCTAACTCTTAGTATCCACACCCATATTTTATATAATCATTCTGCATAGTAAAATTGGAGATGTATGGAGACTTCGATGAAAAGAAACTTGAGTCCTAGGAAATATGTTTAAGATCATAACCTACAACCGTATAGCTGGAAGTTAGTTACATTTAAAACAATGGAAATAGGTTCCCACATCACATTTTTAAAGATACAAGGTGTCATTGTTATCTGGCTAATATTTACTTGATACATGACACTGTTTCTTTGGTAAACAAATAAACTTGTTTTCAATAACTTGATTTGCAGTTTTTCATAACATGTAAGTGTTGGGCCTAGAAGCTACTTAGTTTAGCTCTAAGATATGTGGTTTAGGCTGCAAACCTATTCACATTTACGTAGGTGTAAGACACATTGAAATTAGTGTGGCATTAGTTCTGAGTTTATGTGGGCAGGATTGCACTGTTAGTTGGACTAATATTAGACAATATAATAAAAGTATTGTGAGAAAATTTTCTTTGTTGTTTAGCATATTTATTTGTCAATAGGTTTCTGGGTTTTTATTTCATTCCATGTAAAGGTATTTAGGATTATGTTTAGGATCTTCCTTTTAAAAGATAAATATTGCTGATGCAGTCATACTACAAATGAAGCATGCCCTTTGAATAACCTATATTTTAAAAAGGAAAATAAAATCATATTTTTATGTGATGTGCCTTTCCATTATTTATATGTTTCAACTGAATATGCATCTCTCTTAGATTTGCTATTTTGTATTTTATTGGCTATTAAGGAATAAAATTCTCACTTATGAGTTATGCATTACTTTGCAGTAAAAGGTGCCTTTCATAATGTCTTTTCCCAACTTACAAATAACTTTTTTGCCATAATACTCACATGCTAGCAGAGCAACATGATAGATGTCTCCTTAAGTGTCGTAGTAAAAGAAAATGACTTGAATTTTGAGGCTGTGGATAGTTTATGTTGTTTTGGACCAATTTCCCAAGCAGTGATCGAAAACAGATTACAATAACAATTATACAGTCAGAAGATGCAATATCCATTTCTGTTTTAATTGGGTGAAAGAATAATAAAAACATCATTAAGAAAAATGAGATGGACCTGTCACATAGTCTACCAATTTTTAGACTTTGAGAAAATACAGAGTAACTGAACTGATGTTTAGTTTACTTCATCTTGTTAGCTAAAATCTGTATTTATGGTAGAAAATATGTGACGTGCTCACAGACATGGACAAGTTTTTAGTAACTGCTGTTATTAAGATTTTAAAGTAGAGGTGAAATAATTGGGCTTATGCCTTTCACATTCAGTGAGAGGAAGCACTTCCTGTTGCCAGTTTAATTCCCCCTCCCCTTTGTTCATTACAACTTGATCCATTTGTTATCTGCCAGCTTTATGAAATGGAAGGAATATCTGAGTGGTGGAGACAGTGAAGTTTTCTTCCCAAAATGTTTGGATCCTAACTTTTGTTCCATGAATAGAAAATAATTCAAATTCATGGGACAGGGCTATTCTGCCTTACCCATCCCTCTGCAGACTCCAGGTCCCTGAAAATATGCTCCTGGTTGTTGGATGGTGCAGGATTTGGTGCAGCAAGCTACAGATGGATGGAGAGTTCATAAAAACGTATCCTTATTACACAAACAGAGGAGCAACTAGGATGTAAACTATTGTACACTATTCTTAGCTCTTTGTACTAATTCATGCAGGTACTTTTTGTGCTCCATCTCTCCACCCCACCACTGCAACCTTTCTCTCCACAAATGTACAGTGTGAAAGCTGTTGTCTGAGTGGACTCAGTTCCCAGTTTAGTGGGCTCAGTTCCCAGTTTAGTATGGTATTGCAAACTGTTGAAGTACTGAAGCTGCGCCTGCCTGTGGTGTAGCATTCAGCTGACCTCTTGACCAGTGACTACCTGCATTTTTCCTCTGTGGGGATAGAAGAAAAGCTCTCAAAGTGGTGGCTATAAACAAGTCCTGCATCTAGATCAACTGAATTAATAATAATTAGGCATAAAGTAAGTTCCCTGGCAAACTGTAAGCTTTGTTATGATGAAGTTATTTGCAAACTTCCCAGTAAAGTGGGTGTGCTTGCTTATTTCAGAGATTTCCAAACTTTTTATGTTGGTGAAACATTTTTAGACATGCATCATTTCATGACACAGTAATTCAGTTTTACTAGCAAATCGGAGGTTAAACTTACCCTTTTCCAGCCCCAGGAGGAGCATGGGGAGCATTCGCGCGACACACCTACACACTGCAGCCGACAGACAAACGTGTCTCGACAGACTGTTTGGAAAGCTTTGGCTTATTTGTTGGTTGAACTCTGTAAGCCCTTAAAACTGACATGATCCTCCCCAATCTCTTAAAAATAGTATTTGCCAAACTGTACACCAGAAAATTGTAATACGTGCAATATTCAGTTATGATGCAATAATTTACCAGTATCATACAGCATAACAAAAGTGTTGTGCTGGAAATAAAGGGTGATTATTTCTCATAAAATAGGGAAAATGAAAGATATTAAAGCTATCTTATTACTAACAGATTCTATTAATACCACATAAGGATGTAGTACATCTTGTACTTTATTGTACTTCATTATTCTAATACAAAATAAAAAGGCTCAGTTTCTCTATAAAGGTACAACTTGCTGCCTGCTTTCTCTGACTTTTGCTGTGTTTTAGTTTGGACATGCACACTGTATCCCAAATTCTTATAAACTATTAATCAATATCAGATCAATAGGGTTTGCTTTTCTCCTAACTAAGAGATTGCCATACATGTTGCTTTTGAGAGATGAGTCTTTTATATACCAATTCTATCCCTTTTGAGATTACAAGAGGATCATTTGGAATGTTATATCTAGTAGTATTTTGGATTTCTGTTATTTCCAAATTTCGATGTATTAGTCTAGGAGTATGTCCAAAAATGTAAAACATTGCCCTCAAAGCCCTAGAGTGTCAACATTTATCACTGACATTTGGGAATATTGTACTTAATTGTGTTGGTGTAAATACTAACTAAATAACAATGTGTAGAAATTCCCCTTAAAGTTTATAAGCATTTTCCCAAATCCATTTTCAGATTTCCTGTTGCATTTCTTTTGCAAGATCCCTTTTGTTTGATCTGAATTTATAGTTGGTTCCAAATTAGCTTGAATTTTATCCATACAACCTAATGCATTGTTTGATTGCCCAGAATTATTATTTCAAGTTCCGTGCAGTATCACAATAAACCCATATATTACTAATGATTGTATAATTATGTATTTGACTTGATATTGAAAGGTGAGGTATGTGTTGATTTCTTCCTGAATTGACTTTTAAGTGTTCCTGCCACTTAGAAAAATGGTGCCATGAGAGGGCAAGATTAGGAAGAAAGGAGCCTTCCCATTGGGGTGTTTAGACTGCAGAATATATGGTGGCTCAGAATATGATTTAGTGTAGCGTTCCTTGGTTCCTAGGCTGGCAAAGTATAGAACCATATTTTACTTGTGATCTAAAATGAGGCCTTTCAGAATACCAATTTCCTTGTACAGTAATCCAAGATCTTTATAGCACAGTTCAGGTGGAGACTAGGCAGAGATAAAAGCAGGTTGTATAGTATGAAGGTGATCTCATGGAACATTTATCCTTACATTTCAGGCTAGGAGCTTTTGGAGTCTAGAAACAGAATTGTTTAGTGTATTGTGCAGATGATTCAGATCATAATGGCAGTACTTTGTGAGCAAACTCGTCACAGTTAATTTGAGGATATTTCTACAAGCAACAGCATTATGCACATACCAGCAAACTGATTTTCTGAATGTTCATATACATATCGTAGTTCACAATATGTATGTTGCTGTTCATTCAGCTTGCATAGAACTGAACGATAATAATACTTTGAATCCTTTGATGAAAAGTTAACTAATAAACTTTTGTTTGCAAATTCAAGGACTCTCACAAGTTAAATGAACAAGGTGTGAAATGAATGTTATTAACATCTGTTGCTGCAAGACCATTACCTATAGGGAAAATAGGGTAATAGTCTTCGAAATTGATTATAGTAGCTGCCATATAATGTCTGGCTTTTTTATTTTTCATTTTGGGGAAGTAGACATAGAACATAGTGACTGATAGGCAAATACATGTATGTTTGGAGTAAAAAAACTTTTAAAATATAAATTCTTCAGGATCATGCTTGGCACCATAAATATGCAGAGCTAAGACTCACCTTGGTAAAGTATACAAGAGTGCCCCTGAGGATTTATTTTTTATATGCATTGGACTCAATAAACCTCTGTGCACCTGGAGGCTTTCTCCCTTCTTTTCCTGTTCTTGATATCTTCCCATGTTTTCCTTTTTCTCTGTTAGGTAAATATAACCTAGTTTACATATGTATAACTGAATTGTGCCAAGGCAGCCATAAGCTTGGGAGCAATGGTGAGAGGAGAGTAGGAAGAGATAAAGAATTACTGCCCAACCTAGGGCCAGACCCTGGTAACCATGCAGTTCAGATGGCTTAGAAGCAACTCAAGGGACAAAGCAAAATAATTAGTATTTGGAATATATTAATTGGGTTGGTTTATATGTAATGACAAAAGCACTTTGAGATTTTTTTCTTTAAAATATGAAGCGGTACTGTATAGAAATGAAATGGGGGGGGGGATTGTAGTATGGCATTAAGTGATCAAGCTCTATGCTTATGTGCTTCTTTCTTCCCTTGGATAGGTTGCCCAACTTTGGATGTAATGACAGACTCTGGTTTGACACTAAATTGGAAGGGAGGAGGGAGGGAGAGGGAGAAAATTGGAGTATGTGAAGAGAGAAGGGGACACATGTGCTAAGGCCAACGATGTGGGTTTTCTTGAAATTTTTGGATAGAAAAAAATGCCAGAAAACCTTTCTTTTCAAATTAACATAATTAATGTAATTTGCACCATAAGTTTTTTAGTTTGCATCAGAAATTTTTCTGATGCCCTAGAGCATGAACTAATTTAGCATGTTTATTTTACTTGTATTCAGTAAACAAAGCTAAAAACTTTGAAACTCGTTAAAGTTAAGAACATTGCTACTAACAATATACCACAGTTTCTATAGCCTACATATAGTAGGGGTATTTAAAATGAGAGCCATCATAGCAATCCACAGTTAAATGTAGAAGTTTGTAAATATGTCCTCTTTTTTCAAAGTATAGCAACCCTAACACTGGAAAATCTTCCACTCCACATTGCTGACTATAGCCTAATGATAAAGCTCTGTAGCCATCATGCTATGACTGTACCAACATGCTCCAAATCATGCTTTATTGTTGCATTTAAAATGGCCCACAGTGCTCTAAATTAATAGTGCTTCCCTTCATCACTTCACTTACCGGTACATTTCCTTCTCATGAGCCATATGCCTTCATTAGGTTCTATTTTACTGCTGGGTGCTATGTAGTCATTGGTCAAATACAATCAGGTATTTAAAGCAGGAGTGTTTTTAGAAGTCCTTAATTGTTTTTAAATATGTTTTTATTTTATTGTTACTTGTACTGTTTTACCACCATGTTTTGCCGTTGTGTGCTCTTTTGGAAAGAAAGACAGGATAGAAGTTTAATAAAAATAAAATAAAATACCCTTGGTTTTGGAGCCTGAACAAGCCCCCTCAGCTAAATTTTCTGCCTCCCACCCCAATTTTTGTGATAGTGGGAAAAGTTATATTTAAAAGTAGACATATTGGTAGGGTGTGCTAATCTCAGGGCCCCAATGCAGTTGTAAATCTCTCTTTCCCTCAGATTGATTGAGTAGAAAGGGGGCAATAGCCCCCTCAGCTGATTTGCACAGGATTGTGTCTCTGTGTGTATGTTTACCTGTGTATGTGTTTGTGTGTGACCATACCCACCCCTGGCATGTGGCACCCAGAGGGTTGGTCAAAGACTAATGTTGTTCTTAGACTAAAAAGGGTTAGCCACCACTGAGTTAAATCACCATTTAAAAATAATTATGACAAAGGATATGAGTTGCAAAACCAAATGAAGTTGATTGTTTTGGAACAATGAAATCAAATTTCTGTACTTTTGTAATCAACCATTATTTACATTTTTTGTAGCAAATAGAGCTTGGTTTTTATTAGAATGGTAGGAGATACTTAAACAGCTGCAATTTTATTTCAACTGAAATTCAGCTAACAAAGCACACAACATCCATAAAAGGCTTCAGTTTTTAAATGTGATGGTGTCTTAAGGCATAGAGCAGAGGGTGCCTGCTCCTAAACAAAGTGTGTATACATGTATACATACCCAGATTCCTGCAGGTATGGAAAGCAAGGGACCCTTAATCTTGCCTTTGTTGAGGTCATATCATGTTAAAAATAAATAATTAGACACCAATGATATGAGAGCATTATGACTAAGATAAAATACCACCAAACTACAGTACATCATGAGCAACACAATGCTCTTGGACTTGGGGTAGCAGGCCCACATGGAAGACAAGGATGAAAAGAATGTGTGGGGGGTGTTGTGTGTGAATTATGGGTTGGTGAAGAGGGGGATTTCCATTTCAATTGCTTTGGAAGGAGGAGCAGGGATGCTGGCTCTCCCTCTGACCTTGCTGCGGAGTTGAGAGGGCTTTGATCAGTGGAGTGGGGAAGCTGTTGCAGTCCTGTTGCCTGGAACCAGGTGCCACGTTTGCAGATGGGAGCAGACCCACCCACCCACTTGAAAACTCGACATTCCCACAAGGCAAGAGAGCCTCATGAGTGAACGTGTCATACCTTGTCTTTAAAAGCTTGGCAGGAGGGATGGGGAAACTTGGTGGGCCATCTTTGTCATTTCCCTTCAGTTTGGAACTTTCTGCCCTGCTCCTGAGTGCACTGTGTCTGCTGCTGAGCTTGTGCCATCACTTGCCTGAATAAAGATCTATTTGTTTTGCTCTTTCAGGTAAAACACCTGTGTCTGGATTTGTTGGGTGGGAGCCAGGACCTAGTATTTGTCTGGGGAGTTTGGTAGTTCAGTCCCCCAGATTCTCTACTTGTTGTTGGACTACAGCTCCTATCCTCCCTGACCATTGGCCATGCAGGCTGGAGATGTTGGGAATTTTAGTCCAACAATACATGGAGTGCCAAAGGTTTTTTTCCCAACCCTGCAATATAATATATTGTATAGTAGAAAAATCTGCTAATAATAATAATTCACTAAACTTGCTTTTTAAAATCAACAGGGTATTCTAGTCTCTTAAGATGTGGATAGTTTCTTCACTTTTCTTTCTTTCGGAAAAAGCTTTTACTGTAAACTTACATATGATGACATCCTAATATTTCAGTACAAGGTCTATTTGTAGTTGCACTTTTAAGACATTGTAACATGACCATTAAAATTAATTGTGGGTAGAATCTGGCATAGAAATTGGCATTTAAAAATTATAGCTGTGCAGGGAATTCTCTTTAATTCTCTCACCCTGAACCATTTTTTTAAATGCCATGGGCATCAAAAGCACTAGTATATATTAAATAGGAGGTTTTATAAAAACATCTAAGGTACGGTACTAGTTCTAAAATGGCGTCACTCTTTTGAAGTGAAATATTAGTATATTTTCCATTAGTTCATGTTATTATATATAGTAGTGTGGGATATTTGTAAAACAACAAATGAAATGGCTAAGTTGTATTAAGAAATAACTAATGTTATGTTATGTTATGTTATGTTATGTTATGTTATGTTATGTTTTTAACATGCATTTTTTCAGGGCCATAGCCTTCCTTTGCATGTGGAGACCCTCTATCCCAGGCCTAGAAATAAATTCAGACATGACTCGTATTTTTGGTTTGGTTTTTGGCAGAATTTAGGCCACAACTTTATTGATTACAAATCAAATGAGTGGTTGCATAGGCTCTGGTTCGACTAGCTACCTAGGGTAGCACTGACTCAGGGCACACCTGGAGTCAGCAGCCAGGTACACACCTGGGGCGGGGTTAACCGATTGGCGTGCGCCAGCCGGACCCTGATTCCCCCACGTGTGCCCAGAACACTGGATTAGGGCACCCCTGCTTGGGGGGATACCAACCATCGGTCCATGGATTCCCTTAAGAGGAATACCTGAATATATAATTATAGGATGGTAAGGGATCATACCGCCCTATCAGCATGAACCAGAGCCTATCTGCCAACCTTACAAGTTGTGACAATTTGCTATGCGGCAGGTGAAACCCAAATGGCAACAGCCAATCAGCCAAGTGGGGAAAATTCTTGTCGTGCCCCTGCAGCAATGGCAGACGACACACGACGGCATAGCAAGGTCAAGCGAAAGCCCTAAAATTAGGGAGCGGTGGTCGGGTGTTCTCAACCGGAGAAGGAGGGTCTCTACGGTGAGCTCAGCATTTAAGTACTGGTCCATCTGACTCTTTGATTGGCAAGCCCTCAGCCCAATTGCACCCTGTCAGATGGACCACCAATAGGGTGTTGTGGCTGCTCCAATTGTCCCGCCCCAACACCTAGACCTGGGACCCACCGCAACACGTGCCCTCTCTTGCAGGGAGGACCTGATTTAACATAAATGGAGAAGTTGGGTTTGACAGGGTTTTTTTTTTCCTGGTAAGGAATTACATTTTCAGAGGAAAATAAAGATAGTAGCAATATGTATGCTATTTTTTCTTTATAATGATGTTTTTTATCCAAAGGTGTAGCACAGTTGATTGTAAGGCTTCTGTTAGCAGAATGGGGTGGCATGCAATTTTTAGCAATTTCCTCTGTCCCCAGATTCTGTTTTACAGCATCTTGCAACCCTCTGGAGTTGGTGAGGGAAGTGTGGAGGGCTGCAGGTGGGAGACATATTGCTGAATATTGCTTCCATCTCTGTTCCGCTGATGGAAGTCATAATATCAATTGAGTGGAAACATTGGATATACAGTATTTTCCTGTGTGTGTGTGTGTGTGAGAGAGAGAGAGAGAGAGAGAGAGAGAGAGAGAGAGGAGAATGAATGGGTGAGGGGAAGGAAGAGAGTGAGCTAGTAAGATTTTTTGCACTAGTCATATGGAAAAAATCATGAGTGTGTGTTTTCTCAGATACTAAAGTACCAGTATGTGTTGGACAGTACAGTATCTTAAAGAGCAGCAACTTTTCAGTTTGTGAACCATTTGTCTATGAACTTGCTTTTTTAAAAGAGCTATGGCTTGCCTCTGAGGCTGATTAGCTTGAAACAGCTGAACATTGCCTTGCTTTTGATCAGGGATGAAATAATTAGGAAAACTGAGACTATCATTTATAGTGTTGTCACTTTCTTAGTATGCAGTGCTATGCATGACTGTCTACTTGTGTGTGGACAATGCAACTGTGACCTTGAGGCAATACCTCTTCTCCATTTGGCTCTTACAGGTTCTTTGCTTTTATCTTTTATCTTTGTGGTAGAAAATATGTGAATCTTAATAATAATAGAAGATAAGTTAATCATTTGACACTGAATTTTCTCTTTATACAGTACTAGGAAATAGTGTTTTTTCTCTAACAAGTGCCATCCTGTTGTCTTACCTTTTTTGTCCATTTTTTTGGGTACTTACTGAGTTGTTTTTGGTTTTTATTTGCTTTTGCAGGGAAAAAAAACAAAGGGGGAAAAAGCAAATCCCATCGGATAAATGAGCTTTACTTCCAGGTTTATAGGTCTGCAATATCAGGCTACTGGACAAAATGAATTATTACTTGCCTTGGATTTTGGCTGCTTCTCATAACTACGCATACACTAAAGATACTAGAAAGAAAAATATTCCCCCCATTTCAGTTATATTAAAGTTACAATTGTAGACTCACTTATTAACAAGTCCCACTAAATGAATTGTGGCTTAATTCTGAGTAAACATGTACAGAATTGCACTGAAAGTGTATTTTTTTTAAAAAAAGAGTAAAACCTGAATATAGCCAGCTACATTAATGTCTATATTTCTCATCTCTTCCAACTAAAGCCATGACCTCTCTGTCAAACCCATTGGACTCTATGGATACAACACCTAGACACATAGACACATTGCTCAATCATTTCTCCATCTCCACCTTTGACCTATATGTATGCAGTGAGAATGACAGGCTCTAAGGGTGTATTGAGAAGTTTCTATATGCCCTCTATTGCCCCCTCCAGCCCTCTTATCTACTTAGTGCATGTTATTCAGTTCTTTATCCTCTTTTACCCTCTCTGATTCTGGCTTAGACACCAGATGACTACCGTATATACTTTTTCAGAAGTAAACAGGAATATCAGCATTTCCTGAGATACGGAGCCTGTTGTATCCCCTTTATTCCTATGCTCTCCCAATCTACCTTTGACTTGTTGATTATGTTTTTGTGTTGGCTTTTATAGACAGAAGAGTCTTTAGAAAACACATAGCATTTGTTTCAACTTGAAACTTGTTCAAATAATATGACAACCATATTAATTTGCCAATTGATAAATAAGTTGTTCATATTACAGATGATTGACCCAAATAATTTTGTAATATATGGCTGTTGTGTAGTGCAGTCCTATCCATGACTACTCAGAAGTATGCTATGTTGAGTTCAGTGGGCCTAATGTGGGATGGTACCCCTAATGTCATGTGTCAAAAGTGGACCAGCATTGCAGTGGACTGCTAGTATAATCTCTGGCTGTTGTATTTCTAGAGTGTTATTGGCTGAGGGAGCCGGTGTACAGCTTCCAGGTCATGTGGCCAGCATGAGAAAGCCGCTTCTGGCGAACCAGAGCAGCGAACGGAAATGCCGTTTACCTTCCCGCTTGGAGCAGTACCTATTTATCTACTTGCATTTTGATGTGCTTTCAAGCTGCTAGGTTGGCAGGAGCTGGGACCAAGCAATGGGAGCTCCCCCCGTCACAAGGATTCGAACTGCCAACCTTCTGATCAGCAAGCCCTAGGCTCTGTGGTTTAACCCACAGCACCACCTGCGTCCCTAGAGAAAAGGGTAGCTGTGATTTAATGGAAAACACATGATTTTGACCTTCATAATTCCTATGAGAAAAATGATAAGGAATGATAACTTAATAGATCACAGGAGTGGGTGCCCGGCCCCTTCATGGGAAATTTTGTTGGTGCTCAGGCACTCAGGCACTCAGGGCTCCTGGGAGTTGGAAAGCTTTTGGGCAATCATTTAAGGAAGCCACACTGGTGGTGGTGGTGGTGGTGTTAGTTGAGGCATGTTCAGGTTCTGCTTCTATTCCAAACTGAGACCCTGTTACAAATTCTTGTTGTTAACATCTCCTCTCTTTAGGCAAACATTTGCACTGCTGTATTTGTCTTAAATTTATCATACATTGGTATTAAACATAATTTTAGAATTGGGTACAAGTGTGTGTGTGTGTGTGCGCGCGCGCACGCACGCATTGCCTAATTAGTTGCTCTGCTTGTGAGGTTCTCAAATCAGCATTGTGAGCATCTCCATTCCAATTGAAGGTAGCATCTCATGGATCAATACTTTTCACTGGCCATTTTAATAGCATGAAGCTATATCTTCATGCAACAGAAGTAAGGGAGCCATTGACCAAACTTCATAACACATGGCTGAAAATTTCTGAAACTGACCAGTGTTTGTGATAAACCACAGCAAGTTCATGTAGCTCATAGTTATTCTGTTCTGGGGACTTCTATAAGCTTGGCCTTGTGTACTTGAAAAACCACCTGGTTCCATATAAGCCTACTTGACTGTTCAGATCCTCTTGGAAGGTGCTCCTCAGAGTGTCTCTGTCTTTTTGAAGGTGGCAATGTAGTCTTCTCAGTTGTTGTACCTTCTTATCTTTGTAACTTCCCACCCCTGTTGGTTTGTTAAGTGCCCACCCTAGCTGCTTCTAACCAACAGTTTAAAACATTTCTATTCTTTCTAGATTTTAATGGAATTTGATCTTATGGCTGTTTGAACTGATTTCTTGTTTATTGTTCTTCTTTAGTATAATTTTAATAGATATGTATAAAATGTTTTATCTGCCTTGGGAGTCCTTGACTGAGAGGTGGGATAAGACTATTTCAGTTTGGTGATGAACACTAGCTTAGATTGCTTTTTTAAATGGTTAGAGAAAATCCATAGATATTATGTCTGCTAGCGAAATGGAAACTCCAATGTTAAGAGGCAGTGCACTTCTGAAACCTCAGTGCTTCTGGGTGTACAGCAAGGGAGGGCTGTTTCTTTAGGACTTGCTTGTAGGCCTCCCAAAGGCATCTAGGATCCTGGATTACCTGGAGCTTTGGTCTGATACAATAGCTATGGTCTCTAATTGTGGATTCAACCATCTTTCCCCCTCCAGGTTTGATGATTCCTGTCTTTTGTGTGGTGGAGCAGCTGGACACTTCTCTCGAATATGATAATCGAGAAGAACATGCAGAGTTTGTTCTGGTTCGCAAAGATGTGCTTTTTAGTCAGCTGGTGGAGACAGCACTCCTGGCTCTTGGATATTCTCACAGCTCTGCTGCTCAGGCACAAGGTACTGCATAAAAGTATTTGATTGTTTGGTCACTAGCATGCAGTAAGTTCTTCCATAGTCTCAGAATGTATTCTAAAGGCAAATAAGGAAGCTAATAGTAAACCTAAAAACCTGCTTAAACGGAGGAAATCCCACTGAACAAAAGCCACTTTTCTCCTTTTTGCTGCTGTGCAAAACTGAGCAATGCCAGCTTTTAGTTTAGTTTGTCATCTGAACCCAGGCTCATGCTTAAGCTCCCTGCATTCTAACCATGAACTGTTAACCAACGTTTGTTCTTGGTTACAACATGTGGTTAGTTTGGAGAGGGCATAACCATGGGCCCAGGCTAAGTCAAATCTTGGCTTAGCTGGTGGTGGCAGCAAAAAGGACTGGAATGAATAAAGTCACTGTGAGCATCTCTTCAGGAGTCCACACATGCACTCTAAGCCAAAGTTTGGCTTTACAGTATATGATATGTAGACCAAGCCATTAGCAGATGTTCGTGATAAATATAAAGACTTTATAATAACATAAATTTATTCCTTCAATAGAAACGTTATAGCTAATTGTTTCCTAACAATTAGTGAGACAAATTAGTGAGGCAAAGGAAATCTACTTCAGTTGACTGGTTAGATTTAGATTATAAAAATACTAGATTTGAGCGACCTTTCTATGAAGGAAAAAATGAGTAAGAAACAAAGCCAAACTTTGAAACTTACAGTCCAGAACTGAATATATTAATTGTTGTAACAGATGAATGTTTTGAACCTTATGTGTTATGCAGATTGACGTGCCTTTTGTTTTCAGCGTATGCATTTACCTGGAGAGAAGCTGAACATTCCCTTACAATTTTAGATGTCTTTCTTTCTTTCTTTCTTTCTTTCTTTCTTTCTTTCTTTCTTTCTTTCTTTCTTTCTTTCTTTCTTTCTTCTCTCTCTCTCTCTCTCTCTCTCTCTCTCTCTCTCTCTCTCTCTCTCTCTCTCTCTCTCTCTCTCATCTGTCACCCAGTTAAACAAATCTTGGTTGTTCACAACTGATTAAATTTTCATAAATTGAATGAGTGAAAACAATTACAAGAAGCATACTTAGTTTTTAGATGATGTATAGATGTATATGTGTATTATAGCCGGCATCCTATTAGAAAAGGCATTGCCTTCCATGAGTGAGAAAAGTGAGAAAAGTGAGAAAATGTTTATTTTAATCCGTAGCTTTAGAAATACTTTAATATATATGGTATTTTTAAAGTCTGCTACCCAATTTATTCACAGTACCTTTTTTGTAGACCATAGGTACTGTTTATTCATCCCTGTTTAGGGAAGCTTTTAATGTTTGATGGATTTCTGTATTTTAATATTTTGTTGGAAGCCGCCCAGAGTGGCTGGGGGAACCTGGCCAGATGGGCGGGGTATAAATAATAAATTATTATTATTATTATTATTATTATTATTATTATTATTATTAATTTATTATTATTTATTTACTTACTTATTTATTTATTATTATTATTATAAATGATTAATCATTTAACAGTATAATCCTTTACATCTTTATTTGGCGGTAAGTCCCATTTTGTCCAATGGGACTTACTCTACTTTTTAGGATTGAAGCTCTAACCAGCATCACCCCACCCTAAAAAGAAGTTGCTGAAATAATTTATCTCTGCATTTTAGTAGATTATTTATAAAGGAGTGGAATGATACTTCTTGAGTCAAGAAAAATCATTGGTCTTTGCTTTTTTTGATAAATAATTTGGATGGTTTGCACAGTTATACTAATTTAAGGCTGTGATTCTAAGCATGTTTACTTGCAAATTAATTTCACTTAATTCAGTAGGAATTGCTGCTTAGCAAAGCTGGTTAGACTTGGACTACAAGTGGTTTATAAATAGTTTTGGGGCACAAACTAGTATTTTCATTATTTACTTTAAAAATGCACCTGAGAAATTTGGATATATTCTGTAAGAGTTTTGGTTGCCAATAAAATCTAGCTATTCTGGAAAATGGACTACTAATAAAACAGAATTTGAATGATTTTATAAAAATCAAAGCAGTGTGATAAAGAATATGAATCATCACCAGCTTTATGAGCGAGCTTAAGGGTCTAACTGGAAATAAAGCATATGTGTAGTAATAGTCTAGCAATGTTGCACTCAGTTACCAAACATGAAAAAGCAAGGAAAGTGTTTTAAAAGAACCACTTCATGCCATTTTAAGGACATTTCTTTTTGAATATAAAGGTCACTATATCCCACTGCTTCTGTCATGCTGAACCAGCTTCCTCTTTGACAGCACTATCCATCTTGGTTAACACAGTTGCTTAACATGTTGTGAGCTAACATGTGGAACATTCTGAATTAAGCAGCCAAGGCATCATTCTTGGCATCTACAAAGGGAAGGAGATCCCAGGAAAGGGTGCTTTATGGAGGCATGCAGCTTCATTCACTGACCCACACACTTGCTGAGCATTTCACTAGGGGAAGTATATGGGAACTCATGTGGAGGAAGAGAGATTGACTCAAATAGGCTACTGCCTGTTTCATCCTTAGGAAACAGTAGCTAGGCCAACAGGTTAAACATTTATTTTCTTGGCTTGCATATTTTGTATCTGTCATGGTCCAGAGACTGCTCTGTGTTAATCCAGATGCTTCTACGCACATTGGAGTTACTTAAAAAAAATACTTGGAGGTAAGGCTAAGTGCTACATTTTATTCTGGGGCCTAACATTAGTAGTTGCCACCACATCACACTTTTAAAAGCACTTTACTTCTAGGCATCCTCTGTGAAGCAGCTGCTTTGAGTTTCTGCAGAATTTGCTTACCATATAAGCTGACTTTCCAATTCACCATTTATCTGTAAATGGACTGTATGCTATTTTTTCCATGGATAAATGCCTTTCAAAATTTCAGTACCTTTTTTTGAATGAGGTGTGGAGTTGAGAGAATAGAAACTCAGGTGATATGACTGAGCTGCTGGGTTAAGAAGGGAAGATATTTCAGTTTTGATACTTGGTTTGTGGTCATAGGCAAACTGCTTGTCTCAATCTTTCCCAGAAGGCAGTTTCTGGTAGGCCAGTGCCAAACACCTCTCTGGGAAGTTTACAAGCAGTCTCAATAGACAGGGGAGAGGATCCAATAGTTAGCTTGGCAGTGTGAGTGAGACTGGCACCTTCACCTCTTGGAGGGGTGTCCTGATTCCCCCCCCCTACTTGCCTGCAGGTAAAGGATAATAATAGCTATTCAGACAGTACTAATGGGAATGTTTAAGGTCAGGTGTCTGATGTTTCTATCTAGATAGAAATTAAAATGTGGATTAAAATGACTCAATGAAGAGTTTTTGCTGTCCCAAGCAATTGCGTCTATCTCTGTAGGGAAGTCTGCTTCACATATTATGAAATTCCTGGATGGAAGACACATCTGAATAGGAATTATCATTACATTCATGCAGGCTGTCACATACAAAGGTCATACAGGGTGAGTCCTTTAAAAGAAGCCCCATGCATACAGAGTACACTTGTTCCATGGGGCCTCTTTTAAAAGATTAACCCTGTATATGCGAGTAGTACATACAGCTGTTGAGAACGTCTTGCAGGGTACACACTGAATACATAATAAATCCCCTGCTTCTCCCCTGAGAAGAGGGGCTGCAGTGGTTGTCCATGGAGCTGTGTACTCTGGTCCACGAAGCTTTGCATGTAGAATCAGGCTTTCAAGGACATGGGTGGATCAGAAGTGAGAGGGCATAAACTGGATAATAATAATAATAATAATAATAATAATAATAATATATTATTTATACCCCGCCCATCTGGCTGGGTTTCCCCAGCCACTCTGGGCGTCTTCCAACCGAATATTAAAAACAGTACAGCATCAAACATTAAAAACTTCACCCCAATACACACCCCAATGTGCATTTGAGTGCTGATGCTCTCTAATCACATTACAGTTTTTTCAATGGATAGACATCTCTGCTTGGATGCATATTTAGATATGCATCCAGTTTTAGCCTGTTCCTGATCCAGCTAAAGAGATCAGCACTTGGATGTCCATTTCCAATGCAGATCTCCTTCGTTGGACTGGAGGGAGGTGTGGGGTAAAGAAGGAAGCTGAAAGGGGATTAATGCATCTTCCTTGTGACCTGGCTTACTTTTCCCTAATTGTGTGGGTTTTTTTATGTGTTCACATTTATAAATAGAAAGGCAATATTTTAAAATTAAAATTAAGAAACAGAAGGAAACATTGTATTTTGATATACCAGATTTTCCATTCATTTGCCGCATTTTAATAGTTAGGGGGTAGGGAGATAGGTTGTAATGTAATAATATAAGAAGATATGAGCAAAATAAACCATGAAATGTTTTCATCGGGCTACATTTGTATATTTTATTTTTTCGATTATTTTGTATGTCTTTGTTATATTCTCCTTCCTCCCAGTGTTAGGGTGAAGGGTTAAACTTCACACAATCTTCCTTTGCATCCTCTTATAGCTGCTTAGGAAAAATGCCCTGAACTGGCATGGGAACCACAGTTTGTTACAATCCAGCCCAGGAATGGGGAGCCTGTGTCCCTCCAAGATGTTCTTGGACTACAGCTTCTATATACCTGATAATTGGCCATGCTGTCTAGGGCTGTTGGAGTTCTACAACAGCTGGAGAGCCACAGTTCCCCCACCCCACCCCAATCTAGCGATAGCAAAGACCTCAATGTTTTTGGATAATTGTTCATGTACAGCAAAGAGAATCTGAGAGACTGAGAATTAGTCTGAAAAAAAATGTATGAGTGCTTCGGCATACTGCAGTCATTTTTATTTACACAATAACACTACGACCGGAGTGTGGATAATGAAATTGTATCTCAAGTGGCATCTGAAAGACTAATCCACGAAAGCCTATGACATTATAACTTTGTTAGAGTTCACTTCATCAAATGCAAATGAAGTCTAGTCTATGAAAGCTCTTGCCATAATAAACTTTGCTCTCTGGAAATTATATCTCAAGCGTCAACCATGTAATGCAAGCAGTTGATAGAGCAGGGATTCCCCCCCCCCAATCAACAAGGGTACTGTTGTTAAATCCCT
This sequence comes from Zootoca vivipara, assembly GCF_965207765.1. Taxonomy (NCBI): domain Eukaryota; kingdom Metazoa; phylum Chordata; class Lepidosauria; order Squamata; family Lacertidae; genus Zootoca; species Zootoca vivipara. Next base: position 11,215,974 of record NC_142582.1, read on the forward strand.
TTATTTTTGTTTATACTGTTTTCATTTTAGTATCAAATGAACACTGATTGAAAAGTCACCTTTATTAACACCCTGTCTAGTCAAGTAATGGTTTAAAAACACTATCACTCTTCAATAGCAAAAAAAAAATTCCTTCCAGTAGCACCTTAGAGACCAACTAAGTTTGTCATTGGTATGAGCACGGCAGATCAACACGGCTACCTATCTGTAACTCTTCAATAGCACATACACCCATTTCTATTTTCCAGCACAACCAGAGTTGCTGATGGTCAAACAAAGGTAGAAAATTATTTCAGGAAAAAAATCATAGAGCCATTTATAAACAATCTCATAAGTTCCCAATCAGCCTCATTGAATGTTGCAGGTGTCCTTGTATCTATTTTACTGCGAGATTATACTTGACACCTATGTATTTGTTGGTACGGAAGAGAAAATTTTTAGTTGTGACTTTTTCTTTATCATAAAATCAGTTTGTAATGTTAAAACAAATTCTTGTTGAAGTAACTTTGATTATTCATGTGCTGTTTACAAGATCCTTGTTATAGCCCCAACCATTGGCCAGCTACTTCAGGAGCTTGTGTCCCTCTTCCTTCCCCATTCCCTTTCCTTTTGGATTGCATGTTTATTAGACTATGACCCTGCTGGTAGGAACTATCTTATCTTCTAATATATGTACACTGCTTAGACAATTTTGGGCCTTTTTATAAACATAGTAATAGACGATACTTAAGTTAAATTTATTATTTAATAATTATAAAGTTTTCTCAACTAAGAAATTTCCCCCCCTATCCTGCATACACCTGAGTAGTATAAGTAATTCACACTGCAATCTTATTTAGAAGCGAGCTGCATTGACCTCAGTGGGACTTGATCCCAGCCAGATAAGTATGGTATGTATAGGATTATAGTCTCACAATAAACCTGCAATTTATGTGTGATTGACTTACATGATTGTAGCTTTGTACGGGTGGTGAATGAATGAATGAATGAATGAATAAATAAATAAATAAATGGAGAGCTGAGGGAAACAGTTGGAGGGGGCTGTCAAAGATCTTGTGTGAACTTCCCAGAGTTCAGTAAGGAAGGTGGAGGGCTTAAAAAGTTCTTTATGCACTAGCTTTTCCTACTGCAGAGTTTTTAAATTCTCCTCCACCTTGCTTACAGGGCACTGGGAAGGTCACATAAGCTTCTTGAAGGCTGTGGGATGCTCCTGTGGGTCTTCCAGAGGCCTTCTGCAACCTTCCCAGAGCTCAGCAAAAAGAGGGATAGCCATGTGGGGGTGGTTCCAGGGGTCCTTCTGACTGCAATTTTGCCTTTGCACATGCCCATGGAACCCCTGTGTAGGTTGCGGGGCTCTTGTATTTGTGTTTGAGCAGCTTAAAGCAGAGCAACTGGCAGGCAATCAACCCATGCTTTTCTTTTCCACTTGGCTTCTCTGCTGTAGCAAAACAGTATATAGTTCACTCACTATATATTTATGTTGGGTAGGTTCTTACTATAAACTTAAACACAATTTTTGTGAAGTCTGCTCAACTGATTCATATGAAATTTATTGACAAGCATGTTTTAAAAAACACTTACCACTACCCACTACCTCTGCAAACGGATGCATTAATTGACATTGGTAATAATGCACCCTGGATGGAAGGTGTCAAGTGGGTAATTGGTTTAAAATTACAATACTAATACTAATAAATTTCTGATATAATCCATGAAATGAACCTTGTGTATTTGATCTTAACAATAGGCACTATAGCTTTTTTTGGGGGGGGGGAATGAGAGATTTTCATGCTGATCTTGTGCTGAACACCAGATTAGTATATTAAATACATACATATTTAAAATGCATTTCCCTGACAGAATGCTTAAAAATAGTTGGATGGCTTAGAATTTTAAGATAAACTTAAGGCTTACTACTTTAAATATATTTGTACACTTGGAAAAAGGTTGGTCTCGCACTGGGGAAAATAATGTTTTAATACTGTTCAGCCACCATATTTTCTACTCATTATGTTTTCATGTTAATTGTACATTATTCTTACTCAAATGAGTTCAGAGAAGTTTTAACATAGTAGTTTGGCCAGGGCCAGCATGTTGCTATATAATTTTAAGCTCTAAAGTTTTGTAAGTGTACTATAATTTTAAGTGATGGTGTGTGTTAGTTTTGTCAGTTATCTCTAACCATTTTTTTGTACGTGTGAGGTTGAAAGAGAATGTGGGTGCCATTCATGACTCTATGTTTCCCCTATTTTAAGACACCGTCTTATATTTATTTTACTCAAAAAAATAAGCCTATGGCCTATGGCTTATTTTCGGGGGGTGTCTTTTTTATTATTATTAAGCAATCTACATTTGGACCTCTTGGTGTGAGATTGACAGCCCCGGCGTTGAGGGTGGTGGTGTGGAAGCGGAGGCACCTTATTCCCTAAATGTATGGATTTGACAAGCTCTGGCCTTTTGAACATAAGCTTTTTTTTGTGTGTGTACATAACCCTCTGGAAAGTGGGGCTTCTGCTGCCTCTTCCTCCTAGATGCAGAGATATCCCGGGGACTTGAAAGGAAGCTGGTGGACTCAGGGGAGGGAGAGGAAGGGCGAGCGCCGCGGGAACGGACAGGGAGGGGTCACGTGTGTCGCATACCTTTTCACTGGCTACGTGCCCGGCAAGCGCGGCCAGAGCCAGGAGTGCACACAGCGCCACCTGTGCTCCTCCCGGGGCCACCATGCCCAACTCCCGTGCCCAGCCAACCCAGAGACCCTCCCCTTATCGCCGCCGACACCGCGGGGCATTCCTTTCCCGAAAAGGAATGCTGCAGCAGCCGCCGCCGCCAGTTCCGGGCGCCTGCCTCCTCCTGCCGTGCCTGGCATTGCTGCTGCTGGGTCCCACTGGCTCGGGGCGCTCGGCGCTCTCTTCCGCACGGCACTGCTGGGTGCTTTGTCGGCCCCGAGCCAGCAGGACCCAGCAGCAGCAACGCCAGCCACGGCAGGAGGAGGCAGGTGCCCGGAACTGGCTGCTGCAATGCCAACAAAGCGCCCAGCAATGCCGCGCGGAAGAGAGTGCCAAGTGTCCCGAGCCAGTGGGACTCAGCCACTGCAGCAGCAGCCGCCATTTCTGGCTGCCTGCCTTCTCCTGCCGCGGCCGGCCTTGCTGCTGCTGGGTCCCGCTGGCTCCTACTCGTGCGCCTATCACTATGTCTTATTTTTGGGGTATGGCTTATATTGCACGAATGCTTAAAAACCCTGCTATGGCTTATTTTATGACTATGCCTTAAAATAAGGGAAACACGGTAGCTTTGTCCCCCCCCCTTGCATATTTTGTTTTTGTAATATATTAACTGCATAAACATGGTTGGCAGAGTTCTCCTTCAGCTCCAGATAAAAATCATTAGTGGACTAAGTAGTAGATACTTCCTACTTACATTCCTAATGGAAACCCATGCTAAAAATGTTGTTCATCCCAACAACCGTTAACAGGGTGTTGTCTTTCCAAGTCTGTAGCTTTTCAGCACCCTGAATTGTGTGAATTGTGTGAAATACTTGTGAGAGAAACGGTGAGGGAAAATGTTTATTTTAAACACTATCTGGCAGAGATCAAATTCTGGGCAAAGAGGGCTTGCCAAGTAGCAAACTGAGTACCATAACAGGGAAAATCTTAAATTTTTACTATTACTTAAATTTTTTAATACTTGAAATAAATTATTAATCTATACACTGTTTAGTGAAAGTAAAATTGTTGTTTTAGCAAGCAGTTTCAATTCAACAGCCCCCCTCGCATGCAAGTCATGTGCTTTTAGTGTTTCATCCTTATAAATAAATAGGTAATTTGGCAGTAACTTGTAATGTCGTTACAGTAAGAGTGGCATTTAAAAACATTATTTGTGAAGCATTTTGAGATTCTGGTTAAAAAACAACAACATGCATCTGGTGAAGTGGACTCTAGTCCACAAAAGTTTATGCCATAATAAAAGTTGTTCCAATTTAGAGCTAAAGATAAGGTTTTCCCTGGGAAGGGAGCGGGGCAGGGGGAAAACCACCCAGACTGTCCCTAGAAAGCATGGGTCAAGTGGAAAACCACTTGGACCAGCACTTTCTAAGCATGGGATAAGTAGAAGTGTAGGTGAGCCCCAATCCTGCAATCCAAACCCCTTTGCTCCGGGATGGGTGTGTGTTGGATTGGGTGGCAATTAGCCTGTGGAAAACCCCTAAATGGGGTGTTCTGGGAGAGAATCTGAGCCAGTCCAGGGTCCACTGGATGCTCAGCAGGCCCCACTGTCATCACTAGATAGTACTAGGCCTGAAATAGGAGCATGCTCCACCCATGCCTTTTGCCCCATTCTGTATTGGTGATGGGGCTACAGATGTGATTATTTGGCTCCTGATTTATTGACATGTATCTATAGAACACAACTTATTAAAACATGCTTTCTGTTTTCAGCTTTGTATTCTTTAGGTGTACACTTATAAGTGTGGTGTGTAATGTAGTCTTGTGATTGTCCTTTTGTACAGACTCCCCACCCCTCACAATCCCCAGAGAACTGAATTATTGTGTGGGTCTAAAGGACCATGTTCAGCAAAACAAGTAGAGTAGTATCTTGGACGTTTAAAAAATGCAAGTATTTAGCAGAAGACTTTCAAATGGTTCATAAATAGGCAGCTTTGATTCACTTTGTTTAATTTCTTAACAAGATGATTATAGGGAAAAGTCACTATGGACTTGAAAAGTCATGTGACTTTATGATGCTATATGATGTCAGTACACCGGAATGCCTGGCTTTCTAAAATTTGAGGGAGACCACCTCTGTAACTCTCATATGAAGAATAGAGCATTTATTCATGTATTCTAAACAGCAGCACAAAATATTCCACAATCCTTAAAATGGGACCACATGATTGCTTATGGATAAGCAGCGCAAAGCATCACCAAGGCAGATATAGCGGTTTATAGAATCACATTTATTTTGCTTATGATACATTTTTAGGATACAAGTATTAGGGTGGGTTTTTTTTTTGCTAACTCTTTCTGTAGGGAGTGACTGAAGATAAGTGTGAAGAACTTGTTGCAACAACAAATGCAATATGTAATTTCTTTCACCCTGAAACTCCATTGTAGATAAGGAGTAGCTTCACAATTGGGTTTGCAGGATTTTTGTGAATGACTGAAGAGAAGCCAAACAGTGCTTTGTTTATAAAGCTCAAATAGTTGACTTCATCAATACTGGGCTATTTGAATGATGGGAGGGAGGAGGAAAAAGCAAACTGAGACACTAGTTCTTGTAATGACCAGCTGGAATGAAAAGAGTTCAAGGAGAAGAGGAGCAAAAAGGTCCTGGTCTCTCAGCACAGCTGATGGAGAGGCTCTGCAGTCACATCTCTCCCTTTGCTATAGCCAGATGGATATGCTCATTCATATCTCCAGAATTCTCCCCCCCCCACCTTTTGTTATTACTCCAAATATGTTGTTAATGGATGCATTGCCCATTTCATCCATTCTTCATTGCATGGGGACATTTCTCATCAACTAAATGGTCATGATTTCAAATAAAATGCCTTGGATTGATTGTATTAACATCTGAGTTCAGATGCATATGAGCAAAAGAAAAAAAATGTCCTTCGGGATTTTGGAGCAATGAAGTCTCCTTCTTTAGTATTTTTCTACAACATATGCCTTCCTGTTAGAAGTGATTACTTGGAGGGTAAGGTGTGTGTGTGTGTATGTTTAATTTATATGTCATGAAGTTGTAGTTTGCGGAGGAGAAAAGCATTTTAAAGAAGTACTTTTTTTGAATGGCAGCCAATTCAATTTGGAATATTGCTTATTACAATTAACCAGACAGATTCTGCTTGTTTCTTTGTCACTGAATCTTGCCCCTCCCAGAGTTGGAATTTTGGTGTTCTCTGTTTAAGCTAGATGCAGACCAGATCCATATGTGAGTTAGAGCAAAGATCTCCCTCTTTATACCAGAGCTTAAAATTTTCCTTTCCGCGGCCCATCCCCCAGGGGCATCCATATCCATCTCTTACTTTCCTAGCAATTTTCAACCATTATTTAGAAAAGATTGATTTCAATGATACATTTTAATGAAATTTACCATTTGTACTTCAAATGCTTGCTTGCTTCCCACAAGCATCTGGTTGGCTATTGTGAGCACTGGATGCTGCAGTAGATGAGTCATTGACCTGATCCAGCAGGCCCCTTCTTATGTTCTTACATATTCCTGACCAAATGTGCATATGAATTGCTAATGTTTTTAGTTTAAATTAAATGCACATTTTAACAATAGTTTTTGTTTAATTAATTAATTGTATATATTTTACCCTGCCATTTTGAAAAAGAATGTTTTTGAGGTGGCTTAAAAATAGTAAAAGTAAATATTAACAGACTAATCCTAACTGGGGCCAGTGACAATCATAGCAGTGGAGTCATCACTGCATCCAAATCCCTGTCATCCTCCTGCCAGTAGAGCAGAAGTTAGAGGGATAGTTTTACGTCAGTTTTTGTGGCGCCAGCTCCAGGATGGGCACAGCTGAAGCCCTACAGATCCAAAGCCTCTGGCACCCTGTCCCCAAATAACCGACTATGGGGCTTTGCATAGGTTATTGCTGGTGGGAGGACTACCAACAGTAGCTTGCTACCCACTTGTGTAGAGTTTTGACTTTCACCTCAGTGGACTGCACCCCCCCACCAATGGAGGCTGGTAAGGAGGCAACTGTGCTCAGTGGCGGAGCTTCATGCGTGGTGCGTGTCCTGGGGTGGGAGGCACGTTCTGGAGGTGGGGTGCCCAGCATGGGCGGGTGGGGCAGCCGTGATGGAACCCCACTCGGATTGCGCTGCCGGGGCGGTGCACTTCCCCCGCACTCCTCTTCCTCCGCCAGTGACTGTGCTGTTTTCTAATCTTCCTCCGCTGTCTCTAGCATCATCAATATTAGTGGAGTAGGATTTCAGCCTAAAACATCCAATAAACCACTGCAAAATAAAACACCAGGAAGGCATTAAAAATTGCAACAAGGCATTTAAACTTGGAGTATACAATTTAAAAGAGATAAAATCAATCTGCCAAATCTCAAATTCTAAAGTGGCAACCAATAAAATTAAAGATACATTATGAATTTTTAAAACCAGCTTGAATAATATAATTTATATTTGCATGGACTCAGGAGTAGGAAATATTATTTATATTTGCATGGACTCAGGAGTAGGAAATGGGTGTATGGAACAATATGGAGCCTTCCAAAGATGGGGTGCCACTATGGAGAAGGCTTGCTTTACTGTCATTGTCTGGCTAACCTCCACAGGTAGTGGTACCTTGCATAATGGGTGGGGTCATATTGGAAAAAGGGACCTTGAGGTGTCTTGGTTTCAGATTGTGTACAGCTTTATAGTCAAATACCAACATTTTGAATTGTGCCCAGAAATGCATGGGAAACCAGTGTGATTCTTGTAAAAGTGGTGAGATTGCTCTATGTAACCCAAGTCTCAAAATAGAGTCTGAAATATTATTTGTGTTGTCTCTATATCTTGGCCAATATTTTGACTATTCTTTGGGGACAAAACCTTTGAAATTAAATAACTGCTCCTAAAATAAACAGCTTCAGAAAGCTTTATTTAATTCTTGGACTAATTGTGTTCTCTTCATAGAGTATTTATTAATTCAGTCTAGTTACTTAGATTAGATTAATTTAATATAATCTCTGAGTTAGGGCTCTGTCATAATATTTCCCAAATGTGAAGCGGCATCTATTACATGAGACTAATCTTCATGCAACAAAATGCAAAACTTCTATATAAAGTTACATGGCACTGAACTGAGACTGATAGTATACATTGGTTGAAGGGGATGGTGGAAAAGAATGCAATCTTCTATACATGCCTACTCAGGAGTAAGCACCATTGAGTTTACTATTGGCTAAATGCATATTTGATTGCAATGTAAGCCATATATCAGTGCAACTGTGAAAGATAAAAGCAGCAATGTTAAGCACTTCCCATTCCTATGTGGAGATTTCAAGAATTGAGTGGAAGACCTTCTGTATGATCTGTGGTCCTACGTGTTATATATGTTCACATAATATTAACATGAGTAGGCTACTCTGTTCTCTTCAGCTTTGTGTTACTGTCAAATGAGCATTTTCTTTAAATAAAGGAAATACAGCTATGTGGGAACTACATGCAAACCAGAACTCAGCTTTCTTACTGCTTCAGAACTAGTTATACCACAGCAGAACTGTGTTGGGTTCCTCAGCAGGCTGTTCATTCAGCTCATGGGTCAATTTGTGTGGGATTGTGGGAATATTCCACTCTGTTAATGACTTGGAGACATTGCAGCTTGCATAGCTGAGCCAGTTTTTCTGTAGCTTTCTTCTACCTAGGGGTAACAGCTATATTAGGACATTTCTTTGAAGTGGAAAGTCAGTGAGACCACAATCAGACTATTCCTCAGAACTTACAACAGAACCTCTCTTGCATGGACTGACAAAGTTGTCTAGGATGAGAAGGTTTTGGTTCTGCTCAAGGCTCATTGTTTACAATAGGAAGGGAGGAGGTGTCAAAGGAGAATCACATGCCTATGCCTGCACACACCCCTCTGCAGTATTACAATCATGATAAACATCATCTTAACATTTGCTGCTTTGATTATGATCCACAAATGTGTCTGTAATACTCCCCTTTAGCACATCAGCTGCCTGCTGGCCTGTATCTATGTGTGTCATTATTTAAATTGTGATCCATTAATAAAAGAGAAAAGACAGAGAAGGAAACTATTTTGTAGTTGCGCTGACCAGTTTGAGCAATATGGCAAGCCCTTTGCTTATTGTTTGCATTTAAATCTCTTCTAAAGTTTATAACATGATAACTTGACATGCCGACATATCTTGGCAATCTTTAGCCAGTTTGGCAGCAATTCTATCTTTTATTGAAATTTTGATCAGAAATGAACTCCGACAGGATTCTTTTAGAAGACAAAAAACAAATGTTAAGTTTGGGATGCTTAACCAAGTGAAGGGCCTAGTTTATTGATTCATAATAAAACTGATGGTTCTAGCTGGAGAATGACCTGTTTTTAATCCTTAGAATTTAAGTTCTACTCAATAATATTGAGCCTAGATATATAAAAGTATACTTTAGAACAGCGATTTAGTGATTGGAAGAGAACCAAAGTTCCCAGTCCAACAAAGCTAAAAGTATCCAGGAAATGAATGCTAAATACTTATCCTGTAACTGAAGGTCACCCTTCTGTTCTGTTCATAAATTGAAGCCTCTGAGTCAAGCACATTGGTTAAAGTGTAATTCACTATGTGTGGTTTTCCAGGTGATTTGTAGGTGCATATGTCACTGTTATCACATTGTTTATTCCTGTTTGTACACTAAATTATTTATTATAGTAGACCTGAGGCTTATGTGGTGAATGTGGGGTGGGGACGGCTCCTTTTGTATTGACATTATCATAGTAATTTGCAGCACACAATAAACATAATCATAAATCAATGCATTGGTGAGCATAATGCTTTCCTTGGAGAGAAATTATGAGGTTTAATTAATTAATGTTGGTAAAGTGTTTTGAGATCCTCTGTTCCAAAGCAGTCTGGAACAGCAAAGCGTTGTTGAAGTAAAACCCTATAATCTATTCTTACCTTATCATCAGGGCCGGCCCTATGATAAGACAAAGTGAGGCAGCTGCCTCTGGTGGCAGATGCTGAGGTGCAGAGAGGGGACAGAGCTATGAGTGCCATGTAGCCTGCCTGGTACCTCCTGCTCCCCTTAAGTACAGTAGAAGATACTGTCCTACTTTCACCAGTATTGCAGTAAGATTTCAACAGTGAAATTGGCTTTTGTACATGCTGGGGGAGGCTGCCATCTTGTCCTTTGCCTCAGGTAGCAAAATATATTGAGCTGGCCCTGCTTATCATGCAGACAGTGCCATATGCAGAATTATAAAGTGCAGATACTTCGTAGCATTCATTCAGTTGCTACACAAGTGCTAAACTCTATCGGGTGCCTTGCTGAGAAATAGTGGCACTTTAAGTGCAGCGAGAACCTTTGTGGCAGTTCATGAGTGTAGGGGAAGGAAGTTGATACTAACCCTTGCTTTCCTGATCAGCAACACTGAGCCAGGTAGTATAGATTTATTATTTGCTATGCATTTTATAGTATGCAATCAACCTGCTAGAACTGTGAGCCCCTTAACTGATATAATGAACATTAGTTAGTTTTTGTACCATTTGGTGTAGTACTGCCATGTAGTGGCTGCTGGTTATATTGTTGATATTGTTGACATGTGATTCTATTAGAATCAGAGGTGCCATCTTGCACCTAAGATTGGGGGGCCCTGGCATGTGATGTTGCATCATTGGGAGGAGGCTGAGCACGGAGCTCAGCGTGGAGTGGCTTCCTCTCTCATGCTCGGGAGAAGCTGGCATAAGAGTATTATCTTAAAGATGTCAAAATAAAACATTACAAAGGCGATCAACTACAGAGTATCCTATCTACATTATCTATAGAAGCAACAACACTTTTTGGGGTGTTCAGGTTATTACAGAAAGCATAATCTTCTTTTGTAGCATATCTAAAGTAAGAGCCATGTAATTGAATGCTGCACTTACTGAACCACATTTATTTTATGTTATTTATGTATTTATTTATGGATTCCATTTTACAGCAAACACATTCAAAACTTAGTTCCCCAAAGAGAATTTAATATTAATCTTAAGAACTTTCACAGGTATGGTACTTTTGCAAGGGAAACATAACAACATAATCAATGGGAACACTTAAAATGAAGTGTACTACTATGACTTAAGCAAATGTTTAAAACAGAGTAGACTACCCTAAACTTGTACAACTGTAGGATACAATCTGCTTATCTTTCAAATTTGAAATGGAAAGAGGTGCTAAAATATCGTTTGTACATTCTTCTGCTATGATAAAGTCTTAGACTGAGGACATGCAATCGTCTGCTATTTTATGAGAATCATTTGCAGTAATGAGTGGCCTGTGATGATTAAGAAGTATTTGAAATTCATTGATAAACTTGTATCTGTTGCTTGAGTATGCTGATACTACTATTCTAATTTCAGACCTGTTCTTCACATAGGTCAGGAAAGCAGGTATTTTATTTGTATTTATTTAATTAAAATATTTGTACCCTGTCTTTCAATTCCATAAGAAACCCTAAAGGCAGCTAGCCACAAAATTTGAAAAATAATGTGTCAGCAAAATAAATCCAGAATGGAGAATCACCATTACAGTATACTGTTCATCAATCAGATCTACAGAGAATGGCAGAAAATGAATTCGATCAAAAGGCTTGCAAAACAAAAAGCTATTTACAGCATGCTGGAATCTCAGTAAAGATGAGGCAAATCAGGTCTCATGAGGAAGGGAGCTACACAATCTGGGTATCTCAACTGAAACAGCGTATAGCAGAAAGGCTGAAAACCAGCTTTAAGGCTAGCTTAATTTCGTAATTCTTACAGGTTTAGTATGATTTGGACCAAAATATGCAAACATGCACACATACCATATCACATGTTGTGATAGGAGTAAAGTTTGAATGACGGGAGTTTGGAAAATGAACATCTCAAGAAACGGCCCCTCTCCATTGCAAGTTGTGCCTGGTCACTTGGAGTTTGTCGTCCTTGCAATGGAGTTTGCTGCTGTTCTTCTTGCCAGTCCCTTGCCCACTTCATAAGTACTAAAAAGTCTTACATTGGAGAGGTGGAGGGGTTCCCTAGTAAGAAGGAGGGCAAAGCCTTCACAGCTCTCTGCTTAACTGGAGATCCCCATGTCCAGGAACATGATTTCCTGCCAGAGAGCATGCATTTGTACTTTCCTTAGCCTTCCAGGGCCAAGTAAACTATTGTCCCATGATACAGGAAACCTATGATGGGTGGTTTTAGAAGCATCACTTCTAGTAAAGAAGAGGGCTAGCAAATCCTTTTCTGACTCAAGCAGGTGATGCCTCCTGTTGATGACTGCCTCTTTCTTCTCAAAAGCAAGGGTATTTTTGTGCCTGAAAAGGTTATAGGGTGGGGGAAAACATTCCTAACCCTCATATTTTTTTCTCGCTCTTCTTGTGAGCACTTGAAAGGTCTGTCAGATACTTAAAAAGATCTGCAAGGAAAGCCTGTAAACCATAACTGAAAATCAGTGAGCTAATCACATAGCACTGGCTGAAGGAATAGTATGCATTTTCAGTACAGTAACAAAGAGAGAGGACTTGGAGCAGGTGTTAATGTGCAAAAAGCACTGAGCGTTATGGTAACACCTGTGTTTCTGTACTGTTAGCCAATACAATTTCTTCTTCATTTGTAAGGAAGAAGAGGAAATTCTGTCTTAAAGCACTGGTAGCAACAGAAACTAGCATTATGTCTTCTGCATTGCTTTTGTGCTAATTTCATAAAACAGTTCTTAGTTCTGAAACGTTCACTGTTTGTTTCCTCCCCAGTGTTGTTGCTTTAAACTTTATGGATAATATTGCCACAGAAATTTCTTTTATTGACTTAAGAGAAAAGCCCATTGAGTCATATAACCACAGAGGCTCTACATACTGTATTATTATCCACATGCACTATGTATTTTAAATATAGGAAGTCAGGTGTCTTCCAGCACTACACAGTTTTATGATTCTTTGTAGAACTTTTTAAAAGATTGTGTTGCTTACTCTAGCAAACATAAAAAGTAAAACAGCTCGAATAATTAGGAAGTCAATTAGTTGGCATACGGTATATAATGTAGCAAGTGCATAGATATGTCACTCTCTTGGTTCTATCTTATTTTAAATGTAGTGTACTCTTTTATTACAGAATATGTTATTGTTTCTTCTGTCCTGTTAAAAGTCAAGATCAAACCTATATTTTACCCAGTAAAGTATATGGATTTATTTCAAGCTGAACTTTATAATTCCAATAAGAAATTGAAACCTTCAATTTATCTATGCACTTGTCTTATCCTATTTTTTAATTTGGTTGTATAGGCTATGTCCCATATTCTTTTTTAAAATGATTTTTTGTTAAAAGTTTTCAAAATAAAGTACAATAAAAGACAAACTAATCTGGAGAAAATAAGAAAGAAGCAAGAATAAGAAAAAAGAAGAAAATAAAAAGAAGTAATAAAATAAAATAAAATAAATACAAGGCCCTCTATCACAATTATATCTTAACCCTTATTCTACACACAGAAGAGTGAACCCTCCCAGCTCTTACCTGGGAGCTTCCCCCTCTTCCCCCAGCATCCCATTCTAGAGATCCTCTCTCCCCTGCTCCTTATGCAGGGCCCTTCATCTACTATGCTCCATATTCTTATTGGCCATGCACCAGTTGAGGGTGGGTACATCTTTAAGACATCTTTACTAGGTAATATTCCCTTCAGATATCCAAGTGTATTGCTAAGGGATCGTTAGATAGGTGGCAGACAATACCATAAGTTCTTGATCTTTGGTCAGGTCCATTTCCCTCCCCCCCAAACATTCATCTTTATTAACATATATTCATCTTGCTTGATTATTACCTACTAGAATAAGAAAGTACTCTGTAATCTATCCTTAGGATAATATTTTATTCTTTGCTAATTATACTATTTTAAATGTGCATTTTATATTTGACTTTCTTTAGTAATGTTTTCTTTTGAAATCTTTAAGATGATTTTTTTTGTTAACTTTGCTGCACTCTGTAGTTGACCTCTTTAGTAATGCTTTACAGTATTTTGAAATCTTTAAGATAATATTTTAGCTCCCTGTTAATTATGTTGCTTTGAACATATACTTTGTATTTGCCTTTCTTCAGTAACATTTTATTCTGGGTTGTTTTATTTGATGTTTTAATGTAGGTTGTGAACCACGTTGAAATTTTTTTCTTAAAAATTTAAAGTGGTATAGAAATGAAATGACCTGATGATGATGATGATGATGATGATGATAATAATAATAATTAGTATAGACCCTTAGCAGTCATAAATGAAGCATATACGCATATTACGTTATTACAGTTGTGCTTTATGTATTTCTTACTGCCCTAACAAGATACAAAGGACTTTCTTCCACAGTCATATTGAGTTATGAAAATGCTATAGTTGTCTGTAGTCCAGACCTTTAACATGTACAGAGCAGACCACATGTCAATACTCACCAAGATGGCTTTCTTATTTACTTGGCAGATCTTCCTCAGTCTCATAGTGTAAACAATGTACTTGGGAAAATTAGGTATGAAAACACTGGAGGGTCCTCAGTGACAAGTGTTTCATCTAAGTAGAAAGGGCTCTTGTATCACTTTTTTTTTTTGGTCCTCAAAGTAGGTCAATATGGAACATTTGCAAGTGGCACTGTGCTGGCTGTTTTTTGGGTGCTGGGTAGGAAGAGAAGCTAAAAGCCAGTTTGAGGATTCTTTCACCTGTATGTGAATAAGTGATGCGCTAGGAAATTGTGCCCTTTAAGAAAAGCAGGCTTTATGTTGGCAAATGGAATATGGTATAAAGAGCCAGCTCAGAAGACATACGGTATTGTGAATGAGTTTTGTGTGTTATTGTGCAGGATCAGAGTCTAGGCACTATTTATACTATAGCATATTCAGCACCAGATTGTGAAACCTTAGTACTGTACTGGAACAGTGGCATGATTTTAATGTTTTTGTTCCCTTTATGCCTGTTTTAAACACTTTATGTCAAGCAAGATACTTGTTTTTCTTCTCCTTGGCAGTCCTTCCAGGAGTGTTTTGACCCTCAAATACCAAGGAGTTTATTCCAAAGCATTTTGTTATGAGGTGTCTGTTAATTTAGCCTTCTATGTCAATGGAATGTGCTGAACTAAATCCCAGTTTTGTTCTTCTTAATTTTGTTGTTTCTGAAATGTCATAATTAGCAACCTTTTGTTCCAGTTTTATACAGGAGCGAGTAAAAACATTCCTGAACTATTAACATTTTACTGATCTCTCCCCAGAATCTTAGTGCTGGCCATCGCAACTGGGATGCTTTTAGTTTTTTTTCTGGTTGTGAGGCAGATTGACTACTATTGGGTTGAATAAGGAGGGCTACTGCTCCCTGCTTGCACTAGTCTGTCTCTGATTAACAGAGGCATGAAGCAGAATTGGTACTGGAGCAACAGGGACCAGTATTTGAGTTTGTGGCTGTTTCTGATGGCATTGTTATACACACATTTTTCTTTTTTTCTTTTACCCACTTAAGTCTACAGAGTCTAACATGTCTAAAGTGATATCCCGATTTCTTGAGGAGGAAAAATCAGGATATCACTTTAGACATGGTCCAGACCTAAGTGGGTAAGTGAGATGTGTGGGGTAAGGTCTGTAATTAATTGGGAGAAGGAAACTTTATGTGTATGAGCTAGAACTAGTGTAATCAAAATCTTGGGCTCATGTATTTTCCATTCCCTCTTTGTCCCACATGGCTGGGGAAGAAAGACTTCTGCAGCATTTACTTTCAGTTTCGAAGTATCTTGGCTTAGCATTGCATATGAACTAGAGCAGGGGTCAGCAAACTTTTTCAGCAGGGGGCCGGTCCAATGTCCCTCAGACCTTGTGGGGGACCGGACTATAGTTTGGAAAAAAATGAACGAATTCCTTTGCCCCACAAATAACCTGATATGCATTCTAAATAAAAGGACACATTCTACTCATGTAAAAAAACACCAGACAGGCCCCACAAATAACCCAGAGATGCATTTTAAATAAAAGGACACATTCTACTCATGTAAAAACATGCTGATTCCCGGACCGTCCGCGGGCCAGATTTAGGTGATTGGACCGCATCTGGCCCCCGGGCCTTAGTTTGGGGACCCCTGAACTAGAGACTGTGGTTTAACATAAACTTTGGCCAGTTTCTAAACAGGCCATCTACAAACCATGGCTTTTGAAATTTGTTTAACTAGCCAGATTTTGTTTGAATCTTTAATCTTTGGTTTGTTTGTAATGACAGGCCAGGATACTTTGAAAATGGAAGTGAACATTGCAGGGATATATGGATCTACACATGAAGATAGATCTACAGATTAACTAACTAACTTTCTGCTGACCAGGCAGGAGAGGGGGAAGCTAGTGCACGAGCCCAGGGCTTCACTCTGGCTTGTTCTAGCTTAGGCATCCCCAGACTTCGGCCCTCCAGATGTTTTGGACTACAATTCCCATCATCCCTGACCACTGGTCCTGTTAGCTAGGGATCATGGGAGTTGTAGGCCAAAACATCTGGAGGGCCGCAGTTTGGGGATGCCTCATGCATAGTTAGCATTATATGCAAACCAGCCCGATATAGTAATAAGCCTCAACTCCCAGAACAAATAATTGGATGACTTGGTAAACTGCAAATATACATTCATTTGTGTGTTCCATTCTTTCATTTCAGGTATAATCAAACTCGGGAAGTGGAATCCTCTTCCGCTCAGTTATGTAACAGATACACCTGATGCTACAGTTGCTGACATGTTACAAGATGTCTATCATGTTGTGACATTGAAAATTCAATTACAAAGGTGGGTATTTCTGAGCATCTGCCTTCCTCTGAGCTGCTCTGCCGATCACAGCATTACTACTGAGATTAGCACATCCTGTCTTCATTAATTTCTGGGCTTTTGTTGAAATGCAAAACAAAATGCAGGAAGAGTGGCTCACCTGGCAGCTTTTCCTGGCCAATGTTCTAACTGTTTTGATATGATATTGGAGTACAGACAAGCTCAGTCAATCATTTAAAGAGCTTTTCCTCTAAACAGTTCCCAGTTTAATAGTTCCTCAAGGCCTGGTCAAATACTTAGCACATTATATTAGTCAAATAAATCCTTTTGCTGTTTCTTAGACTTATTCAGAAATTCAGAGTTCGAATTTGGACTGTAAGACTTGAGTCATGTTGTCTTTTGCTGAAAGCACAATGGCAGAGAGCTAGCAATCAGAGGTAGGGAATGTGATAAGTAATTGTTCCAAGTTCAGGCTACAGTCCTGCATTCAGTTATCTTTGCTTAATCCTATTCAGTTCAGAATGTAGCAGGAGGAAATAGCTACACCATGGGAGGGAATGCTCACATTAAAAGCCTGAAAGACACAAGCATGGGATTCTAACTTGTGTCTTGCGTCACAGAGCTTTATAGCTCTTGCATGTAAAGAGCAGCGATCCTTGCAGGTGATGTTTTCCATCTGTTTTAGTCTTTTGTTCTCTGTTTTCACAGTTGTTCAAAGCTGGAAGACTTGCCAGCAGAGCAGTGGAACCATGCCACAGTCCGCAATGCCTTAAAGGAGTTGCTCAAAGAGATGAATCAGAGCACGTTAGCCAAAGAATGCCCTCTCTCTCAGGTCAGTGCTTCTATCAGTGGCAGAGGTACTCATCTTTATGAAATCCTAAATTTGTATCACAACACACACAGATACATTTCAGGGGGAGGGGATATTGCATCCTAAAAACAGAGGAGAATCTAAGTTGCAGGGATTGTTAAGGACAGGACCATAGCCAGGTGTGGTGGTGGAGTGAAAAGAGTATAAGCTGGAAGATAATTGCTCTCATCACTGTTATTTGGACTCCATCCCATGTTTGGATTTGAAGCATGTGTTGCCTGTTTTGCCTTTAACCTTTCTTCCTGCTTGTTGTGTTCTTAACCTCATCCCAAGCAGCCAGCATGTGCCTAGTTATCTTTGATATCGACATTATGGTCTAAGATATGCGATATAAAACTTCAAATAAAATGTGTAAGTTAGCATTGTCAGTGTTTATAAATTAAAATCAAATCACAAATATATTGTCTCTCATACACTATGCACTGATTCACCAAGATTAAAAACATTCCAGTTTGGATTGTAAACAATGTATATGTGGCAATAGTTGTAGACAGGATTAGTAAAATAGAGGCTTTTGTGATTTTGCGGCTGCCAAGGGGGGAGGGAAAGGGAAAGGCAGTAGGGTACAAATGCACTGGAAGGAGCACCAGATTGGCTTCTCCAGCTCATTAGCCTTGTCCTACTAGGACTAATCTTGGAAACAAAGTTGGGTCAAGCAAAGGCTACATTCTAACAGGTAAGATCAGGCAAATCCGAAGGTCAAAGTTCGCAAGGCAAACAAGTAGGGTGGGTAGCACACTAGATAATTGAGTAGAGCCCAGGCTGGAAGTTAGACAAAGCAGGGTTGAATGTGGCTTCTGTGTATAGCAAACCCCGACTGAACCTCAAATAGGACCGTGGTTCCTCTGAGCAGCTAAGCTCCACTCCTGATAAGCAGATCTAGTCTACAGTGGTACCTTGGGTTACAGATGATTCAGGTTACAGACGCTTCAGGTTACAGACTCCACTACCCCAGAAATAGTACCTCGGGTTAAGAACTTTACTTCAGGATGAGAACAGAAATCGTGCGGTGGCAGCGGGAGGCCTGATTAGCTAAAGTGGTACCTTAGGTTAAGAACAGTTTCAGGTTAAGAACGGACCTCCAGAACGAATTAAGTTCTGAGGGTATGACTGTTCTGAGGACAAATTATTTCCTGGTCCAACATGTCCTCAGTATCCATGAGGATTAAGGGCCAGGGCCCTGAGTCACGATACAAGGTATGACACGATCCACTTAGCGCCTCTGAAGTAGAATTCAGTGTTGTGTTTATGAGAATCACCTTTTTGTTCACAGTTGAATCTGAATTCTTTAACAATGCAGAATGAAACACAGTTCCCAGATGTTATCACTAAAGACAAGGTAGATCAGCTGCATATTGTATCAATTCAGCACAAAATAGAGTAAACAAGTAAAGTAGTGTAGATTATTTTTTTTCTTCAAATGTTTTTATTGCTTTTATGAAAACAAATATATAAACAACAAATAACACACACACAAAAAGAAAACACAACATTACAAACAAAAACAAGAACATATAAAAGAAAATATACGTTTCACAATTTTCCATCCTTTCTAATCATTTTGGGGTGACTTCCTCATATCCCCCCATACTGCGCTTCACTGTATTTCAACTTTAGCAATTTCTATTTCCTAACTTTTAAAACATATTATATATTTATCTATACTTATTTTACTCTGGTTTCTCTTCAGATCATATAAATCTTTCGCCTTTTAACAAGTACAGTAGTGCAGATTAGCCCTGTCCCATCCTGTGGAACTAAGCATACACTGTGAAGGATTTATATACAGTTTGTAACAATGGCCCTGATGAAGGCACTCTTTTTGTTTTACAATGTTAGTTTCCCCTTCCCACTTCTTTGTTGTGACTCATGTAGTGCAAAAATTGGGATGTTTTTGATAAGCTGTCTGTTGCCATCATTTGACTCTGCCTCTAACACAATCCCTTCTCCCAAATCAGTTTTAAGAAAATATTGTGCCAAATGTGAAATGTCATTACAAACCCCTTGTGATTAATATATTATTGACAGCAGCAAATTACAGAGCTGTCTCCTAGGAGTGAAACTGCAGAGTAAATGCTGCTGTTTATTAATGTGCTCACAATGCATCAAGTATTCCTCTGTAGAGAAGTGAAAGGAGGCAGCACAGGGAGTCCCTTTCCCACTGGTGACAGTTTTCTATCTCTTGTTCTAGTGCATGAGCTTTACTTCCAGTTCAGATGGGGATTCAGATTACCATTAAAGGGAAAAAAAAGTGAACTCTTGGTTTGCTTTTTTTAATAAACCCTCTCCATTAGATGTATTTTGTATCTGTAGCTTGGCTGTTCTTAGTTTTAGGCTGTTAATAGAGCCACAGGAAATCACCTTAACCAAGGATGGAATTGTATTATCCAGCCGTGTCCTGCTTACTAAAAACTGTGTAAATTACTTCAAACTTGTTCACATGGTTTGCTTTCCTCCAAAGAGTTAATTCTTTTGAAGAGCAGGGTATAAATACCTAACTACATTTTAAACAATTAAAAAATACCCTGTTTCTCATATTTTAAGACATACCCATAAAATAAGCCATAGCAGGATTTTTAAGCATTCAAGGAATATAAGCCATACTCCGAAAATAAGACATAGTGATAGGCGCAGCAGCAATGCCGGCCACGGCAGGAGGAGGAGGAAAAAAATAAGACATCCCTTGAAAATAAGCCATAGTGTGTTTTTTTGAGGAAAAAATAAATATAAGACATGTCTTATAATATGAGAAACACGGTAAATAAAGCTTGCAGCTTTTGTTCTAAGGAACTCTGACTGAGGATTCAGCTAGATGTAATGGCTAATTTTTAGCTCCAATGACTGCCTTGTTCATGTATAAAGGGGAAGGTGTGTATGTACAGTAGATATAGTTTTACAGCAATAGGGGTGTGTGCCTTAATTTCTTGTGGTTCATCAGCCAAACTCATATTTTGCCCATCCTGGTAAATGAGCGAGGCTGTGATGCCTATGGTGATGGACCAGAAAGAAGTGGGGATGGAAAACATTCAGTTGCCACCACCCACATCTGCATTTGCATGATAAAATAAAACAGCTACTCATATATTTGTAGATATGTATACAAAGTAAACTTTGTGCCTTGTTGACACTAAGATCAGGCTGTATATTACAAATTTACCACTATTATAGTAGGTAGTGGCTTGGAAATTATGTAATGTGTGGGACTGGCTAAGAGCTTTGAAGCAGCTTACTGATAAATACTGATTCAGTTAATTAATAGTCAGATGTCATACCTGTGATCTCTGGAACCTAGGGCTAGCCTTCCCACGAGATAATGTGAAACAAAGCAATTATTGAGAGGAGACATCACTTTTCTCCCTCAAATCTTCATTTAATATCACCACAAAGTAGCATGTCTAAAGGGAGTAGGGTGTTCTTTTTCTAACTTTTGCTTCAGGTGTGAACATTTCTTAGATGATAATGGCAGAACCCCAACTTTCATCATTCAGAGAAATCATTTTTCAAAAGATACTCCACTTTGTGAGGGAGATAAAACATCCACAGCCTTGATTCAGATAATATAACCATGATTTAGAATGGCAGTGAAAAAGCCACAGTGAGTTTTTCCAGTTCTACTTATCTATATCTTATGTGTGAGAGGATGGGGGTAAAGCTTCTGCTTTCACTTTAGAACAAGCTACAGTTTTATGTTACGTTCTTGTATAAACATCGTTTTCTCTAACTAAAGGTAACTCTTTACAATGTCAGACCACAATATGACACAACTTCTTTTAAATAACTGGTTGAAACAAATCACAGTTCCCTGAGTGTTCACTTAATGTAGAATTGTGATTTGTCAGTGTAGCTACAGGCTTCATCTAGTTCACATGTGATCAGCTCGACTGAACCGTAGTATTCACAAGTTACTATCTGAACTCCTGAGCTTGAACACTTAGACCTGCTACTTCTCTGGCATTTCAGTTCCAGTGTAGAGTTCTCCCAAAATCCTCTAATAGAAGAAGCTTGAACCTGTCTACAGCTTTGTATCTACATGGATTTGTGGTCAAACAGGCCACTGAGTGGCATCTCTTCTCTCTTGTGTAATCTTATCTTATTTCTTTTAAAATATCAAGCTAAATTCACTAGTCTTAATATATTGTGTTTTTGTGTGCATGTTTTTCAAGTTCTGCTATCACAGCAACTGCACACGTTGGCTCTCCTTATTACTTGTCCTAGAAGCTTATCAAGGCTTCTCTGTAAATAATAACAATAACTATGGGCCTCTAAATACTGTTGTAAACAAGTTACAGCTATTTAATTTCAGCTCTGCTAAGTATACAAATGATACTAAGATTCTGTCCTCAAATGGTACTAGAGTGGTTTAACCCTCTTGCCAGGGAACTCTGGGAACTGTATCTCTCTGAGGTGAATAGGGGTTTCCTAAAACTCAGCACCCTTACAAGCTACACTTCGCAGCAGTCTCTGGGGGAAGCTATGATGCTGCTTTAAATGTATAGCACAGGTGTGGCCTTAGATTACCCCATCTCCATCCTGAGGTTTGTAGTCACAGCAAGTGCAAATACAGGTTTATCATGTTCCTGTGGGCTGCCATGTGTAGCTGGTGGCCCGTATTTCCCTTAGTCAGGGCATGCATTGTGCTGGCCTGTTGTGCAGAATATTTAACTTAATAAAAACTTATGTTTTCCATAAAGAGCCTCTTTTCCTTAGTTGTCTGGGGGTGGGGTTATAACCTGCTGTCCTAATCCTTGCCTGCCTTGTGGAAACTTATGCACAGCACATTGTAAGGACAGCAGACATAAGACAACTTCCCCTCATCATTCATTGTCTATGCCTTTTTTGTTCTTCACTCCCACTCCCATACATAGAAGCACCACCTCTCTTTGTGTGTGCGTTACACTAGATGACCTGCTAGATAAACCTAAGTGTGTGCCTATGACTAACCATGTTGTCTGAATGTTGGGAATATGTCCATGCTAAGAAAGGTTTCATTTTAAGAGCTGGAGAAGAGATTAGCAGGGCTGGTCCCCATTCTGTGGCTGTGGAAGTGCTGCCTGGGAGGTGGAGTTGGTGGTGGCAGTGCTAAAGATGCCTTTATGAAGATTAGAGGGTAAGCAGGGGAAAGTGTTTGCAGCTGAGCCGAATCAAAAATTTCAGAGACAACTGCTACATTTAAAGTAGTGAATTAACATCTGCTCACATACTGACACTCTCTGAGAGGCCAAAAACTTTCTGAGGGTGCTGTTGTGGCTAGTCCGAAAATTTCAAACTGGATATTTTACTGGAACACCCTCCCTGGGGTGAGGGTGATCTGGATTGGAACCTTGAGTTTAAATACCCCACTTTCCCAAGCTGTTTTTCCCAGATCTATTTATCTTCATTGGGGGGGGGGGAACTACAGATCCATAGGACTGAGAATCGTAATGTTGAATATATTGGATTTCTTGCTTTGATAATCCTTTTGAATATGGTTCTTACTTTTGTACTGTAAAGCACAATTATGCCAGAATCTAGACTTTGGAAATTAGGAACAATTAATAAGGAGTGAGGTAGATCCTTTTGAATATGGTGCTTACTTTTGTACTGTAAATCACAATTATGCCAGAATCTTGACTTTGGAAATTAGGAACAGTTCATAAGGAGTGAGGTAGGTCCATGGTAGATATATGAAGAACCCATTGTGTTGTGTTAAGAAGTGAAATCAATTACGTTGAAAAGACACAAAATAACACAAGCAAAAAAAGCAGAGACATCACCTTGCCGACAAAGGTCCGTATAGTTAAAGCTATGGTTTTCCCAGTAGTGATGTATGGAAGTGAGAGCTGGACCATAAAGAAGGCTGATCGCCGAAGAATTGATGCTTTTGAATTATGGTGCTGGAGGAGACTCTTGAGAGTCCCATGGACTGCAAGAAGATCAAACCTATCCATTCTTAAGGAAATCAGCCCTGAGTGCTCCCTGGAAGGACAGATCGTGAAGCTGAGGCTCCAATACTTTGGCCACCTCATGAGAAGAGAAGAATCCTCGGAAAATACCCTGATGTTGGGAAAGATTGAGGGCACAAGGAGAAGGGGACGACAGAGGACGAGATGGTTGGACAGTGTTCTCGAAGCTACGAACATGAGTCTGACCAAACTGCGGGACGCAGTGCAAGACAGGAGTGCCTGGCGTGCTATGGTCCATGGGGCTACGAAGAGTCGGACACGACTAAACGACTAAACAACAACAAACACAAGCAAATCTAATTTTTCCAAAACTACCCCTCATGGTTTAAGACCAACATTTCCTGATCACTCAGAATCTATAGACAGCTATTAACACAGGTTAATTCTGTGTCCAGGGTGGCTGTCTACCAGCTCCACCTGGTACGCAGGCTGAGACCCTACCTGCCCGCAGACTGTCTCACCAGAGTGGTGCATACTCTAGTTATCTCCTGCTTGGACTACTGCAATGTGCTCTACATGGGGCTACCTTTGAAGGTGACCCGGAAACTGCAATTAATCCAGAATGCGGCAGCTAGACTGGTGACTGGGAGCGGCCGCTGAGACCGCCTACATTGGCTCCCAGTACGTTTCTGAGCACAATTCAAAGTGTTGGTGCTGACCTTTAAAGCCCTAAACAGCCTCGGTCTTATATACCTGAAGGAGCGTCTCCACCCCCATTGTTCAGCCCGGACACTGAGATCCAGCGCCGAGGGCCTTCTGGCGGTTCCCTCACTGCGAGAAGCAAAGCTACAGGGAACCAGGCAGAGGGCCTTCTTGGTAGTGGCGTCCGCCCTGTGGAACGCCCTTCCATCGGAGGTCAATGAGATAAACAACTACCTGACATTTAGAAAACACCTAAAGGCAGCCCTGTTTATGGAAGTTTTTAATCTGTGATATTTTAATGTACTTTGGTATCTGTTGGAAGCCGCCCAGAGTGGCGGGGGAAACCCAGCCAGATGGGTGGGGTATAAATAAAATAATAATAATAATTAATAATAATAATACCACGTTATCATTTTAGGGATTGTGCCATAGCATTTCAATACATTTTATATATTTAGGGGAAATGGTAATAAATTGTGTTTTTTATGTGAGCTGGGTAGAATTTTGATGATTGGAAGATATAATATGTTCTGAAATAAATAAAATGAATAAAAATATACTCCATAAAAGCAGAAGAGCAACAGAAGAGCAGAGCCTGTTTATCACCCTCTGTTCTGTGCGATCAGATGCAAACTAGTGGTGTGTACTGAAATGGTAAAAAGATCTAGCACCTAGTGTCAGTTTCAAGTGGTCCAAAAGTACCCTTTGTTTCAAATCCATATGCTTGTTTGATATTCTACTATTTTTAGTTTCATCTATTCACAGTAGCACTGTAATTTGTCTCCTGTGTGGATTTTCATACAAGGATTAATGGCACGTTTCTATAAATTATATTAATTTAACTTATTTGCCTAACTGTTGTTCTGTAGCAAGTAGCACGAATGTTCCCAGATTCTTGGCTGTGTGGTCTTTGTTGCAGTTGGAAGCAGAAGAGAAACATCTGAAAAGCATTATTTGGATTATGCATGCTGGAGCACTAATCTTACCTTTAGGATCCGGTTCCTAAATCACAACTCATCTTACCCTTTGTATTCCCTATTGTGACAGTGCTTCTAGTTATGCTTTTAGTAAGAGGATTCTTTTTATAATACCCAGTATAAATTAAAGTGACAAGTGGATCTAAACTGGAGACATAAGTCTTAAGTCATACGGGATCTTTCCCCCATAATTAATAATGAAGGTAATTACATCTAGTGATACAAAATAGAAGATAAAGCCAATTTTGAGAGCTATGAAGTAGGGTTTATGGAGTGCCGTTCAGTTTAAGAATTAAGATTTGATGGGTTGAGTCTGCACTTATATATCATTTTCTTTTGAAAGGATTTTGATTGTTTTCTTTGTGGAAACACTTTTTCTTTCTCTCTCTGCTTCCAGAGTATGATATCATCCATTGTAAATAGCACATACTATGCCAATGTGTCAGCAACCAAGTGCCAGGAATTTGGGAGATGGTATAAAAAGTACAAGAAGATTAAAGGTAAAAAAATTATAGCTACCATTCATTGCCATACTTCTGAACAGGTTTCAAATGCTTGAAATTTATTGTGAAATGATGAAGTGACCCAAAGGTGGGTTTGTATACAATATTATCAATATTTTTAAGATACAAAGACTTTCTTTGGTTTAAGCAGACAGTGTATGAATTTGAACAAATTCTTTAAATGTTTTGTCTCAAGGTAAAAAAAAAGAATACTTGAATATATATATGCAATTAACTAAAAAAGAATCAAAGGAACTGCACAGCTTCAAGGCCGTTTAGTGAATCTCTTTCTCTTATAAGAGAAAAGGGGATGGTTTTCCCATTCCATTGGACTGTTGTGTAACAGCATCTTCAATCATGCTGGAAAGCCTTCCCATATGGAATTCTCAGACTTTCCACTACAACCACTAAGTGGGCTTCCACTTTCTTAGCATTCAGTTTTTTAAAGCACTATCTCTCTCTCTCTCTTTCTTTTTAGTTAGTAAGTGTACAGTTAAATTGTTGAGTGCAGTGAAAGCAGAATGAGACCTTGATTTCATTCAAAAGGTCAAGGATGTAAGCCCGAATAATTTTCTGGATAATTGTGTGTGTGCGCTGTTCAAGAGATTCAGCCTGTTTATAGTTGCTCAGAAGTGTGTGTCTGTATGTGTATGCTTGAGGAGGAAGGGAAGGTGAAGGTATGTGTGAAATAAACAAAAGCTGCTCTAAAATGGCTCAAGTGGTGTTGATGCATCAGCTAAACGTGGGAGGTAAAACAACAATAAAAAATCACAGGTATAGTGTACATGAAAAATAGACAAATACAGAACTTTATTATGGTCATCTAAAACCATCTCAAAGGATGATTTTGGCATTTAAAAAATTTCACATTTCTCAATTTCTTATGATTTTAATTTCCCCTTCATAACCAAATGTTTAGAAATAAGAATTTATTTCATGTGTGAGATTAGTGATTGTTTATAAACTTCAATCTCAACACATTCCTTGAAATTTAAAAAAGGGGGCCTAGGGATTTTGAATCTGGTCAACAAGATTACCAAGTTTTCAGGGTCAATCCAGTTGAGGCAGCAAAAAAGCAATTCTAATTTACTATTGTAAATGGGAAGTAGAAGAGGGTTTCAAAATTATTTTATTGGCATTGCAGTTGAACATGATCTGCTGTGTGAAATGTGTTTCTTATTTATGTACTAATGTCTCTTTTAATAAAGCAGTGGGAACTAACTGGTTCCTTCTTAATCAAAACCATGATTTCCTAAACATAAGCTATGTGATTCTGTTACAAGTTGCCACATATAGATCTCTTTGGTCAACCTTTCCCCCTCCCACTCCATCGAAATAAACAAACAGTAAAATAATTATACATACTGGAAGATCAAAGTAAATATGACTAATGCACAGCAAAAAATTTAAAAACTCTCTGAAAGAAGAAAAGCATTAGGTTGCAGAACATATACTTAACATTTAAACAAATATAAGAAACCGAACAATCAATAATTTGATATCATTAGCAACAGATGTAAAAGCTTTATGCAAAGAGAACTTGAAATAAACATGCTCGCTGTATAGTTTGTGAAACCCATTACAAATGCAGCAGAACTATTTAGGCTTGAAATATTTTAAGGTTTTCACACAGCTCATGGCTATGTGTCTTTACGCCATGTATATTTGATTTTTGGAGTTTGATTAGCTGCATCTGCATCTTCATGTAAAGTTCTAAAAAGAAGCTTGGGTACAGTTGTCTATGAAAAAGCCATGGGTTTTTGTGTGTTTGGAATTACTTGCTGTGCAAGATGCACAGGAGAAATTGAATGTACACAATCTTGCCACTTTCAGTTGTAAGCCTCTTTCCTTTTTTACCTTTCTTCCTTTCCTCTCTGTCGTATTTTTACCTTTTAGATTGTGAGTCTGCAAGATGAGCTTGTGGTTGTTGGTGTTGTTCTTATTGTTACTATTATTGTACCTATAATAGTATTATGCTAACAACAGTCATTGAATTCCT
Source organism: Zootoca vivipara (assembly GCF_965207765.1). Taxonomy (NCBI): domain Eukaryota; kingdom Metazoa; phylum Chordata; class Lepidosauria; order Squamata; family Lacertidae; genus Zootoca; species Zootoca vivipara. The sequence continues at coordinate 11,243,354 of NC_142582.1, forward strand.
TTTGGGCTATGTGTGCCATGTAATTATGAGAATTTGTATAACCTTCCTCATGTATGCTTTTCTGTTCAGATGAAAAAAAGAAGCCAATTGAAGCCTCACTTGTAAATAAACCTTAAGTCAACAGTCGGCATAAACAACAGCTTTGGAAATAGTGTGATAGATACCCTTGTTCTTTTTCTGCCTTCTAATGTAATTCACCATTTATGACTGATCTCCATGACAAAATAGGATGGGTGCAGTTTAGAAAGAGTACTCTTTTATTTAGCTGTATGCTGCTCAATTTCAAAATACAGTTGATGACCATTCTTGCGGAGGTTCCTTTTCCAGTTCCTGTGTGTGTCGGTGGAGTGCATATAAGCGTTCACCACCCAGTTATGCGCCACTATGCCCCTGTCACACCCTTTTCATGACATGTTGAGTGGCGTTTTTGGGTCCCTTCCAGATTTGGTTCATGTTTGTGTGTGCACGATCACCTTTTAGACACGTGTTAATCAGTCTTTTCCTGTGTAAATAACGAGACAGCATTCCGCCCCCCGTACACAGTGCCCTGGACAGTTTTGATAGGCAGTTAAATGGCTAAATATGTAAAGTGCAATTGTTAAACCAGCCTGAACAAATTAATATTAATATGAATATTTTCTGTACCTCTCCAGTACAGGGGAGATACTTTAGCATGCCTCAGAGACATTACAAAGACATATCTTAAGTTTATAAATCAGAAGTCCATGGTCAATTTTGGAGTAAGCATATAATAAAGGAGAGGCCAACCCAAGCTGTTTCAGATGTGTGGAGAAAGTGAAGACACACACTCTCTCTGTGTGTGTCTGTCTGTCTGTCTGTCTGTCTGTCTGTCTGTCTGGCTCTCTCTCTCTCTCTCTCATACCTGTGGGCACCCAAGGAAGCTGAATGTTGGACGATTCAGGAGAGACAAAAGAAAGTACTTCTTCACACTGTGCATAGCTCTCTAAATCTGTTAAAGGAAATACAGGGTGAGTCCTTTAAAAGAGCCCCGTGAATACAGAGTACACATGTTCCACGGGGCTAAAAGACTCACCCTGTATAATCTGTCTCTCTGACTCAGTCTCTCTGCTGATCTTTGACTGTTCGACTGCCCTCAACTTTTCAGTAGTTTTGCACATGTATCTGAATGTATTATTCAACCTTGAAAATGTATTTCCTAAAAGTAATGTGCCCAAGTATTGCCTGCAGAATTGGGCATAGGTTCCTTGATATATCTGCTAACATTTTTGCAGCTGCTTCTCAAATATCAAAGATTTTGAAATTACCCCCTTGCTCATAATTGGGTTAAGTGGGTTGTGATGAAAAGAAATAAGTAATTAAGATAATCACAGTTTTTAAATAAGTTACCACATGAAACGCACCTCCCAGGCTATAGAGTAATTCTGTGAAGTAGAGCCTAGTAATTATGTAGTTTGTGTAGCAGCATACCCCAGACTGCAGCAAAACTGCCTCCTTGAGGCTGGTAGTGGTATTGTGACCTCGTAAACCCATTATACCAGTGGCCAAACACATGGGTTCAAAACCTATAACCTGGACAGAACCCTAAGGTATTGCCTTTTTCTATACCTATGTTATGTGAAACTTACAGCTTTATAAATGCTGCTATGTGGCCACCTTTTATGTGGTTGATCAGTGGATAAGTATTTCTTTGATAAAACATTCAATTGCAGATGTGGCAATCTCACTTCCTGTTTAGTATGGCTCTGTTAAACCTTGGTGGGTTGACTGTCCGAAGTCCACAGGTTTAAATACATATATGCCATTGTAACAATGTAGAATATGATCTGGGCTATTAGAAAGTGACATAGTCTGCCAACAGGTTGGAAAACCTATTGGTAACGACATTTTCCATGCATTGGGGAAAGCTTTAAAAGGCTGGAAGTGTGTTTCTGGTGTGGGGGTGCAAAAAATGGCCCTGATAATGAGGGAAATGTATAGTACTGAATACTAGCCGGATAATGTGTGCACTACCGGTATTGCTTTAAGAGTTGGCAATGAAAAGGTTAATGGCCTAGCAACATTTCCATTTCAAAACGTTATTTTTATAGGGGTATATAACTTGGCTCAAAAACTGGGTCTGTGTGGAAACTTGGCAAGAATAGCATCAACCAAGAAATGTATTTTCAGTTTTGCAAACTTTGAAATATATTTGGCTGCATTAATTAACAGATTTAGGTCTCTATTTTTAAGATTCTTAAATACTAATTAGTAAAGAAGGCCAATCTTTACATTGGGGCAAACTTTTCTTGATTTTACAACTGTATCAATGCAGGCATAATTTTGCTCTCCATATACTTTTTTGAAATAAAACAAAATATCAGGTGTTTAATTTTATAGTAGTTTTGATAGAACTAAAAAAATGAAACAAAATAACCCTCTAAAGAAAATACCTCACTGTTCACAAGTACCCTGTCAAATCTGGCTATAATTCAGTAGAGGGCTTGAAAGTTTCTTAGAGCTAATTCGGATGTTACACATTAGCAGGGATTAAGATGCGAGAACGACTTGCACTTTTGAATTCTTACTTAAAATGTTTTATCTAAAGTACTGAGACGACAGGGTGTACGTTCCACATTTCACTTTGAGTTGCCTAACTCTGTGCTGTGTAGTTGGATTCATCTGTGTATTATAGAATACGGAACTACTCATATATTTCTGCATGGGAGATAGAATGATCTAGCTAAAAAATCATTTCCCCCATGAAGAAGATACTACTGAATATTTGAAGTGGTCTGATTTTTATTGGTGTATTGATTTTATTCATATTTTGTGTTGTAAATTGTTCTAATACTATGAATTGCTTCAAGAGTTTATTGAGGAGTGTTAGGCTAGTTGAAGAAATAATAAAGCAACAGCAAGAAGTGGGAAGATAGGAGAGCAGAAGATTGCCATACTTTTCCTTCCCATGTGATGCTGCTATGCATAGCTAATCTAACAGACATGTATGGGGATGACTGCATGTGACCGGATGTATATGCCCATGCAAATATGCATGGAAGTCATATTGTGTGATTCTGATTGCCTCTGCACCATGCAGCTAGAGATGTCCATCCCTCCCCCTCTTCCTGAAAACAGGGCTTGAGGGTGCACATTGCACTCTGGGGCACTGCATGTGATTTTTCCTGGTGTGTGTGTCTTTCCTAGCTGTGTCCCAATCTTGCAGGAATATAGCACAAACAAACTGGAGCAGTGACTCTAGTTATGGAATTCAATATTTTGTTGCTTATATCCTTTTCCTATAGTGTTTACTGCATGCAAAAGTTATGGAGGTAGACATTACTAATTTTATTTCAGCATAGAATATTGTGTCATTAGCTGATTTGGCATTAAACTGGTTGGAATTGCTGGTTGTGTTCCTATGTGTTCCACTCAACTTATGACATAATTATGTTATTTTATTTTTTTGAACAGTGGAACGAGTTGAAAGAGACAACCTCTCAGAATATTGTGTTCTTGGCCAGCGTCCCATGCACTTACCAAATATCAACCAGCTGGCAACCTTGGGCAAAACAAATGAACAGTCTCCTCACGGTCAAATTCACCACAGCACTCCGATCAGAAACCAAGTGCCAACTTTGCAGCCAATCATGAGCCCTGGTCTTCTTACACCTCAACTCAGTCCACAACTTGTCAGGCAACAGATAGCAATGGCCCACTTGATAAACCAGCAGATTGCAGTAAGCCGGCTATTGGCTCATCAACACCCGCAGGCTATTAACCAACAGTTTCTAAACCATCCGCCCATCCCTAGAACAGTCAAACCAGAGCCAACAAATTCATCAGTGGAAGTCTCTCCAGATATCTACCAGCAAGTCAGGGATGAGTTGAAGAGGGCCAGTGTATCCCAAGCTGTCTTTGCAAGAGTGGCTTTCAATCGCACCCAGGTATCACATTTTTATTTCATTTTCTTATTCCAGTCCAAAATTGGGACATGGTTACATTTTAACAAGGATTGGTTGCATGTCATTATAAGAAGCTCATCTAGGAAATAATGTGTTCCCTTACAACAGTTGTTACACATAGGCTTTCAAAATTATCATTTTTTTATTGAAAGGTTTTCATGGAATACAAGGGTATATTTAACATCTCTAATTTCAATTCATAGAGTCCTTTCTACAGGTCAGTTACATTTGGGGTGAGACACTGCTGTCATTGGCCTTGTGAGGTTGCGGGGGGGAGAGAAAGAAGTGGGGGGAAATGATCTTTTATTCTTTTGCACAGTGTATTTGTGGAGCATTTGTGTCAGTATCACGAGGCTAGGTTCTTGAATGTTTACTTAAAGCCTGATCTAGATGATTATGGGAGTGTAGGAAGAGAACCTCCAGATTTCCTACATCCTTTCTCTCCAGCATGGCAGTTATCCCAAAAGAATCTATCTGTGTACTTCTGTCCTTGTCTGTTTGGTTCTTAGTACAGACAACAAGAACTCAAGGACAGTCCTGATCTTCAACCAATACCTCCTCAGGCTGCAATAGTTTGCTTGCCTGCTTACTCTTTTAAATTGTTAGATGTTTTGAGATACGTTAATTTTTCAGTACAGTACTTCACTTTCAAGTAAACATGCTGTTATAGAATATTATGGCCAGGGTATGAGTAAATAAAGGGTGGACGAAGTGAAACTGCTTGATCCTTTCCCCTCTGGCCCATTTCAGCTGAAAAATGTCCTTCCCAAACTGCTTTTTAAAGATGCATCGTTCCCATATATTTCCACTCGGCAATTTGAGGGAGGTGATTTGGAGCTCGGAGTGGGGAGCATAGCTGCCAAGTTATCCCTTTTTTTAAGGGATTTTCCCTTATGCTGAATAGGCTTCCTCGCGAGAAAAGGGAAAACTTGGCAGCTATGGTGGGGAGCAGGGAAAACAATTAAAAAGCCTGTTTTCATGTGCCCTTCTTCTGCTCATACCCAACCTACCTAGTCTGCTAAAGAAAACAAAAGGTAAAAAAAAAAAATCACGGAGGAGGAAATCACAGAATTTTAGGGTTGAACTATATGTGACATGCATATGTGTGTTTAAAAGTGACAGTTTTGTGAGGTGGCAATTTGCAATAGAGAACTGAAGAGGAAGGGAGGCACAACTCTTTCTGCTGCCTACTATTTCTCCATTCCAGATCATTATGCTCCTCCTTACCATGGGCTTCTTTGTATGCCTGTGAGAGATGAAATGTGTCTGGAGCTATTTGTTTATTTGGAGATCTTCGGGTCAATCCAGAATAAAAGTGGCAGACAGGGAAGTGTAAGCATGTATATTAGGGATGGCTAACCTATGGGGCAGATCTGTGCCCCCCACCTACACAAAGTTTTTTCTAACCTCCCAAGGTCGCCCTGCCAACAATTTGCTGCTCATAATTTTTTTTCATTGACTGATCCATGGTTCTGTGTTCACACATTGCCCAAAGGTGGCAAAAAGTTGTTGTCAGTGGTAGTAGCACCACATCATGTAAGCTGCCTGCCACTTTCTTAAACATGAATGCTTCCGTAGTGTAGTGCTCGAAAAAACTTCATTTTCCGCACTTCCTGTTGCTTTGTTTATGAGAACAATATTTATTGCCTCTTCTCTGTGGGCCACGTCCCATTGCAGTGCTGTACAAACTTTTTTGAAAGAGAGCCAGATTTTTTGAAGTGAAGGGCCGTGAGGGCCGTCCAAAGGGCCAACCGAGCTTTTTTTAGGTTGAAGTTGTTGAGGTTTTTTTTTAGGATTTTACCCCAGGAAATAAACTGCCACAGGGGCCGGATTAAACTGATCGGCAGGCCGGATTAGACGCCTGAAACGGACTTTGGACATGCCTGGCCTTACCTTGGCCAATAAAGTAAATGTGGCTGGAGAGGGTGCAGCATTGAGATGGGAAGAAGCCTATCTAGAGAGGCTGTTGCTGTTTGCCAGTACAGTGGTGCCTCACTAGACGAATTTAATTCGTTCCACGGGTCTATTCTTATAACGAAAAATTTGTCTAGCGAATCCCATAGGAATGCATTGAATATTTTTTTTAAAAAAATTGCCCATAGGAACGCATTAATTGAATTTCAATGCATTCCTATTGGAAACCGCGATTCGCTAGACGAATTTTTCGTAAAACGAATTTGTCTAGCAAGGCAACCTCTGCTAGAAAAATCCTTTCTTTAAGCGAAAATTTTGTCTTACGGGGCGTTTGTTAAGCGAGGTACCACTGTACTTCTGAGGGAAAGAAAGACAGTGGTGGCCCAACACCATGAAAACCAGTGAGTTAAAAGTGGGGTGTGGGAATGGCAGGTGACAGTGGAGTCAGCCAAGATGATGATGTTGAACTACAACTCCCATTAGACTCCAGCTAGCATGACCAGTGGTCAGGGATGATGTGATTTGGTTACTTCTGATGTAATAATATATACTTCTAAGGCATGTACATGAAACATGTCCCAGCCTTGCAGTGCACTATATAAATGCTGTTATTTCATGGTGAAATAGCAATCTTATTCCAAAATACTTTATCCCTGAATAAATTGTGTGTGTGTCCAACATTTATGTCTATATTTGTGTGTATGCATAAAAATGGCTGCAGTTCCAGGCAGTCATATAGAACAGCATATCTCAGCTCCATCCTTGCACCTTAGAGCATTGCAAGTGTAGGCCAGGAGTAGTAGCAAAGATGGCAATACTGTCTACTTTTTAAGAATCTCCTGGAGGTCTGCTCCACACACAGTACAGACCAGTTGTCTGTTCTAGTGGATTAATGATTTTTTTGGCACTACCATGCTGAAAATGCCATGTTATGTGGGAACTAATTAACGTTCGCAGCATACTTTTATTACTTCCTTTCTGCTATTAAATTTATAAGATGGCTACAGCCAGCAGAAACATTCACTTTGAATCAAAATGACTGAATTTTTAAGGTTAGCCTTGAGGATATCAAATAAAAATTATAGTGGAATGCATGAGTATTTCCTTTTTAAAATGCTGCTTTTAATTTGGAAAAGGATTTCATCCCTCTGGGACTCTAACCTGTTTTGTTTGTATATGTATATGTATATGTATGCTCAGTATAATAAACATAGACAGTATTGACACAGTAACATATTTTGAACTTGAGGAAGAGGTCAACCGTAATATTGGCTTTGTAGTTTTTCTACTAGTGTTAATGAATAAAACACTATATTTTAGCAAATTTGTTAAATTTGTAATGATAGTACCCAAGCCTACAGTGAAACAAACAAAAGCTATTCCCAGGGTCAAAAGCTTCTGGGTGAAATTTATTTATTTACAGTACTGTATTCATTTTATATCCCATCCTGCCTCCCGAAGGACACCAGGCAAATTTCACTAGATAGTATGTGGAGTGTAGAATTGGAATTAGTGAAACAGTGAAATGTCAAATATTCAGAAGAGTGGTAAAATAAGCATTGCTACAATTTCCCCAAGAAAGTATGTATGCACTGTGCTGATCTATAATATTTAAAGTGGGTATCACTCTTCTTGCTACGTGACTGAACTCTGTAACTATTAAATACTCCACCAGCGCATTAACATTAAGTGTTCAGTGACAGCTCAACATTTTTGAATCTTATTTCAGGTATAACTTTGGTCCACTTACTTGAGTGCTGTTTCTCTTCCTTATTGTTTGGGTTCTTATTCCCTCTGTATTTATCTCATGAAATAATCTGAGGTGCAGGGGTTGACCTTTATTTGAGAGTTTACATGAGCTGGAAGGGCAATGACTTTCTAAATTTAGTTAATGAGCATGTGTATTATATATGCAAGGCCCCAGTTTCAATCATTGTTATTTCCAGATAAAAGCTTTCAGATGGCTGCCACTAACAAATTTGCTCACAGTGGGCTAGGTTCAGATGATCATTTCTCATCAGCCACTTTGATCCTCCCTTTGTGAAAATGAAAAATCGGGAAATCTTCCCAATAACTATGGTGAATGGCTTCAGAACAAGTCAGAATATGAAGCCATGCTTTGAAGTTGGCTTCATATCTTGGCTTGTTCTGAAGCTATTCAACATAATTTTTAAAAGCAAGGAACAATAGTTAATGCAGCCTTCCTAGTTTGTTCACTTGCTCAAAGGTGCTTTGTGTGCAGCCAAAAGCTTGTTCAGAGCTCTACTTCTTAAGCCAGTTTATTTATTTCATAAAATTTATATACCACTTGGCTGGGGGTGAGGGGTGGAAAGAGCCCCTCAAAGTGGTTTACAAAGAGAAGAGAGAAAAAAGAGCCAAAAGAATGATAACCTAAACAGCTGATATTTGTTTCAATGTGGGTAGCGTGCCTAGAAGATGGGAACTTGAGTTAACAGTATATCTGGCAGAGTAGCAGAGAACTCCATATATGACATATTCAGTTTGAGACCTTGATAGGCTGTTAGAATATGATGTTTGCAGATGCAGTATTAAACGGGATGAGAGGAATTGTGATAGAAATATGGGTTGGGGAATAAATATGGCCACTGGAGCCATGGGAATTAACAATCATATCTAGAGAGAAGGATGAAAAGTAAGGAGCAAAGGCTAATTTGCAAACTCACCCTACTTATATCTCTATCAAGTATATATTAAGTACTAAATTTTACCTTCAAAATACATATTTATTCATTTTTTTTAAAAAAACCCTTTCAGTAAACTAGCTAATAGAATTTATTAATCCCTAAATGATAGGCTAGTATTTAATCCTTATATAGTGAGTGGTGTGTTGTACATTAACCTGCAATTAAGTCCAGCTTCATAAAATATGTACTGTGGGGCTTGTTTAATAGATAAACTATTCTCTAATTTATTTTAAAGTCCAATGACCTACATACTTGGAGGCTGAAAAACCCCTTTTACTAACATTATTTCTCCCTTGAGATCTTCCATCCAAGTAAATCTGTTAAATGAAGTAGAGGAAGCTTTGATCCAAACTAGGCTAAATCCATTGGAACAAATTGCTGACACACATGTGTATTGGGGAAAGGGAGAAATCTCAAAATGAATCTTGAAATGTGGTTAGATCTCACCCTAGATGCAGTGCAGGGACCTGTTATGTACCCTTTTGTCCATGGTGTTTCCCCCTTCCCCTTGATCACAGACAATATAAGGAGGCATGTAGCCAGTTTCTGGATACTTTGGTATTGTAACTATATCAGAAGGACCTGCCCATTTCCTCATGAACCTGCCCAAATACTAGACGACTGGAGAAAAGGTCATCACAGTTGTAGTACTCTAGAGAGGCTTGTTGGATGCCAAATCTCCTTTTTTTGGCATCTGGGGATGGCATTAAAAACAACAATGGCTCTGTTATACATTAGATCTGTTTTTAATGCTGCTGTTTTAGCTTGCCCTGCTGCTTTTAGTAATATTCTCTACTGTTGGTATGCATTGATTCTTGTTCGTAAACTGTTCAGGGAGTTGTACAATGGGATTTTTTTTCTAAATAAGTCCACCGAGCATACAAACTAAATAGTTCTTTGTATTAATCTAATGCAAATTGCCTTGGGGGATCATTTGAAGGCAGAGTTTTAATTTTATGAATGAATGAATGAATAAATAAATAAATAAATAAAATTTGGGGGGAGCTCTGCTCTCATTACTTATTAATGGAATTTCAGATAACTGATAAAATTACTACTACTCAAAATTACTTTCTGTTGCTTCCCCATTTCAGCTTTCTATTGAACTCACTATGTTTTTCAACAGTGGTTGGATTTCTCAGCTCCAGGTGGCACTTAACATTTCCCACCTCAAAAGGCTATACTAATGCTGTGATGGAGACATGGAGACAGAGGAACAAGGTCCAGCCACTTTTGATTGACGGAATTTGTGTGGAGAGGGTAACAACATTTAGATTTCTAGGCAATTGAGTTACAGGAGGATCTGTCCTGGAGTGTTAATACAAGGGGGCTTGTGAAGAAGGCGCAGCAGAGACTGTATTTTTTTTGAGAATTTTAAGGAAAAACCATCTTCCACAAAAGCTGCTGCTTGCCTTCTATCACTGTGCCATACAGAGTGTGCTCACGTACGGTTTATGTGTGTGGTACGGAAGCTGTACTTCTCAGGATAGAGCAGGGCTGTGCAGAATTATTAAAACAGCAGAAAGCATTATTGGCTGCTCACTCTCCACCTTAGAACAAATCTACACCACCAGGTGCCATAGAAAAGCACTAGACATATCAAGAGATCCAACGCACCCTGGTCACCATTTCTTTGAGCTCCTGCCATCGGGACGGAGATATAGAACAATGCAGGCAAGAACGAGTCGTCTCAGGGACAGTTTCTTCTCTAGAGCGATTTTGGCCTTAAATGGAAAGCCTGGACTTTGAAGTCATCTTATTTTACTTGTTCTTTTGTATTATATTTACTGTTTTTAACTAGGTTTTGTAATTTTGGATTATGCGGAATGCTTTGTCTGAGTGGATGTAGCAACCGAGTAATTTCGTTGTTCCCGCAAGGGGACAATGACAATAAAGATATCTTACCTTATCTAGGAACTGGGCTCACATTGCATCCGGAACAAAATGTTCCCTTAGTTTAATGAGCAGGGAAACCCCACACACTGTAAGTGATAAGTATCCTGAAATGCCCACCCAATTAAGAAACGTGTGTGTACAAGATAAGCTTTCCCCCTCATGGCCAATGGCAGCACCCACTATGGGGAGGCAGCTGCTGCTGACAGCCCAGTATTGGGGGTGGGGGACTTGTTCTTAAGCAGGACTGACACTTGCTCCCCAGCTTGGATTTATCACATGGCAGCAGCAGTCAATGTTCTGTTGTGAGGAAATGGTACCCTGGACAGCTCCAGAGAAGGTTGAGGCTTCATGAGAGTGGAGCTCAAGTGTTGCTTCAGCAGGAGTCGGCCTCAGGCTGAGCCTTAAATAGGAGCTGCAGCTTTGTCTCAATAGCTAGATCACTGAGAGGAGCCTCTTCACATAAAGGGAGTGGCAGCTTGTTCTAGCAGTTGTTTACTCAATGTCAGAGGAGGACAGCATCACATACTTGGGCTGGAGGGGTACTGGCACCACAGGGTTTTCTTGCAGACATGAGTGTGTTTTTAGTTGTATCTGTTTAACCCCAAGCTGTGAGCTGTCTTGGGTCCTGCACAGGGAGAAACGCAGGATATAAACAAATAAAGAAGTGATTCTGGTTGGCCAGGTGCCCTGTGGGACCTTTCCTCTCCCAATCTGAATCCCCAGCCTTATCCCCTGAAGAAAGGGAGTGTGAACTTAAGGTCATGATAGGCGGAAAGCTGCTATGTTGATGTTCCCTGGAGTGACATGATGTCGGTTTATTGTGGGAGTGTGTAAATATCATAATTATCCTTACTCCTACTTCCTTTATTTAAGCACTATAACATCTTGTTGTTACATTGTGAAATAATTGGGAGCCAGGAATCCTAGATGTCCTGGGTGATCTACCCAGAGATCTACCAGTAGGTCACAATTGGAGTGTGCCAGAAATGGCTATATCAGGTTAAAAAATGCTTGTTTAGAAAATCATCATACCACAAGTAAAATTTATGTGTGAGCGAATCCTTATAATGGATTACCAGGGATACTGGTAATTTATCAAGCCTCTATATATTTGTGTGTGAGAGTGTTTTTTTTTTAAAGAGTGCCCTTTTTGTGAAATTGGGCCCGGTAGCCAGATTTGCTTAGCTAGTTGGATGATTAGACAATGCTTGTTTTATACAACAAACACAGAAAATGGGAATATCTATGGAGCTAAATATTTTTCTTATTGATAAAATTTGTCTTTTGCTTATATAGGTGGAATAGATACTGGCCATCAGAATGGAGAATTGTTGAAAACATTATCTTTTAGGGTCCACACTTTATTTCCAGTTGCTTTGTGACATGCAATAATTTTAATTAGCAGCTGTCACCCACTTACTGTTTGAATCCTTTTTTTGTTACAGTATATCTTCCCTTCCCATTGAAATTTGAATGGAAACACATTTTAAAATTTGACAATGAGAAAGATACATTTTTCGGATCTGTAGGCTGGTTTCTGTTTGTGGGCTCTAAATCACTTGTTAGGTGCTCTTGTATGCCTATCATCTCTTTTCAAAAGAATCACAACAATGGCAGCAAAGAGAAGATTAGAAATACGAGGACAAAGTATAAAATAACTGGAAGCAAGAAATATTGCAAAAATAGATTTTTTAAAATATTGTGAATATATATATATATTTTTCAAATGAAAGGTCACTTTCTATACATTTTCAGAATAAGAATGTATGAATATGAATCTCATGCTAAAGTTGAAGTGATATAGTGGATTCATACTGTATACAAAGGGAAGATGCCATTGGGCAAAACGGGCAAAAAGACTAGTGACTTGATCAGAAATGTCTTTTTTTTTTAGCTCATTGGAAGCCAAATATTATCTGACCTTTGTCTTGTCTGCTTGAAGAAGGGCAAGATAATATTTTATTTTTTTCTGTATTTTTAGGGGTCTGAATCTGCTCTGTATGAACTCATGAGCAGAGGGGGAGGGGATCTGTGCCTTGTCAGAGTGGAGTAGAGCTCCCATGAGGTCTGACAGCGCAGATCGGAGACCACACAGCACATCTCATTGCACTTTGTGACTCAGGCATAAAACAACAAGACTGCATAAAGTGCATACAGTATTGTGCTTTACCACAGGAAATTTTGGGCTCATTCTCTAACTATAAGGAAAATGCAAGGATGGGGTGGATGAAGGGTATAGCTTTGCAGAAGCAAAACTCACAGTGCATAAAAGAAACATCGGAGTGGGGACAAAAAAACCTCTTTTGTGACTAACACATCTTGTTTTCAATCAAAGGAAAAAAATTCCCATGGAATCACAGTGATTGGGGAGTGGGATAAATAAATATAAACAAAAGCACATGCAAGAAAGCAAATCCCTTTTTTTATTATAACCCCCCTCCTCAACTCAAAATCAGTTTTAAAGGTGCATAGCAAAAAGTCTGTGGACCCGTGCGCAGTTTGCCAAGTTTGCTACACAGGGGCACCACTCTCTTGTCTGAAAATTTCAGACCAATTTCCCACAAAATACTAAGTGAGCTTAAGTGATTCTTTTTTTATATTCCCCCAACTGCAACAGCTGTTTTTGTAGGAACTACTGTGGCCATGCTTCTGAAATTTGGTAGGGTTCAAGCCTTCAGAAAGGGTGATTATTACTGCACCCCCCAAAAAATCTCTTTCCTCAAGGTAAAATTAAAAATACACATTTTCCTAAAATATTCAAGGGATTCAACATTGTGCTGTAATGAATGTCCCATCAGCTCAAGCACTTCAGCTTGCCAGGTCGAATGAGCCCCTTTTCTTCCCTGTCACACCCTGTTCTGGGGGTTCTCTGTACCTGCTGAACCAATTTGGAGGGTGTGCAGGGGGAGGAGCGGCGGAGGAGCCCCATTGCACAACCTGAAGCTCTCATGCAGGACACGGGCTGATTGGACTCATTAGGTGAATCTTGTGAAAGGTGTCAGGTCCACTACCCTCTGGCTGTATTTGCCTGTAATTTGGTGGGCTTAATCCAATTTGGAGGGACTGCCATGCCTGCAAAGTCCACCCATTTCTAAATTTACAACCATTATTTTTATTCCCTGTAACAGTGATTGTTAGGAAACAGAGCTTTGTTTTTAACAAAGCTGCTTCAGACTCAAAACATGAATTGAATCAAACAGACTACAGAGTGGCTCGGAACAGATTGGACTGCTTCCTAAAGTGACAGATATAAACCCAGTTTGTAGCTGCTTTACACCTCTAGTACTTTTAAAAATAAAATAAAATGAAATATACACTATAGTTATTGTACAATATGTCTCTTACAAAAGCCATTTTCTGTAGCTAATTTTGCGCAATTTTCTGACTGCCTGAAACTTTTTTCATGCTGAGTTCTTTGTGGCACAAGGGTGGATGGAAAGGGTGTATGAATTCAATAGGACTTATTCTCAGGAAATTGGAGATAGGATAGCAGCCTTTTAAGTTGTTAGAATTAAAAGACTACAAGTAGTAAAGGTAAAAGGTAACGGGTAAAGGACCCCTGGACAGTTAGGCCTTCTGAACACGGCCTTCTGCTTTTCCCCCAGCTCATAAATGTATTCTGGTTCTTGAAAGCAAATGTGTTGCAAGAAATTTGGATATCAAAATATGTTGCTTCCTTTGTGACATTGTTCAAAATGGCCTACTTTATTAAATACAATACTTAGCAGTTGCATGTGGTTTATTTTGCTCTTTCCTCACAATTCCCCTGAGTTCCACAAGCACACACTGCCCTTCCTAAAAAGAGATACTGTAATAAAAAGAGACTTTATTAAGCTAATGCAATAGCAGCATTTTCTTTGAGGAGTAAAACATTTCATTTTTAATAATAAAAATTGAATTCCCATCATTGCACACTGTATACATTTTATTCAAATCAGCCTGAATGCTGCCGTTCCAAGGCTAAGAAGAGATCTCCTGAGATATATATACGTTAAGCATTAGTTAAATTAGTTTTAAGATTCAGACTCAAACCAATATGTGATAATGAATTAAAGTTTAAAGTAATACCAGTATTGAAAATGAGGACATGTTGTGAGACATAATGGTCATAATAGTAACTCCATAACAGTTACAGAATTATCTATTTTATTATATAAGATCAGAGACTAGTCCTTTAAATATGGGTGTTGTGAAAATGGCAATGAGCTAGACACGAGTGCTTTCTATAGCTAAATGCTAAAAGGGACCCCTGACCATTAGGTCCAGTCACGGACGACTCTGGGGTTGGGGCGCTCATCTCGCTTTACTGGCCAAGGGAGCCAGTGTACATGTGGCCAGCATGACTAAGCCGCTTCTGGCGAACCAGAGCAGTGCACAGAAACGCCATTTACCTTCCCGCTGGAGCGGTACCTATTTATCTACTTGCACTTCATGCTTTCGAACTGCTAGGTTGGCAGGAGCAGGGATTGAGCAACGGGAACTCACCCCCGTTGCGGGGATTCAAACCACCGACCTTCTGATCGGCAAGCCATAGGCTCTGTGGTTTTAACCCACAGTGCCACCCGCGTCCCTTAGTTAATGCTAGCAACATCTTAATTGTGTTGAATGTATTGAAATAGCTGAAACCCAGCATTTTTGTCGCATATCCAAACAGACCTGAAAACATAGAAATCAAAATGGAAAATAAGAGAAATGATCTTACCGAATCCCCCCCTCCATGCACACTGAAATTTCAAATGGTGTTTCTTTATTTGATTCTAAATGATTTTTCAGTAAATCATCTTTGCATTTCCTGTTCACAAGACTAGGAATGTCTTATTTTTGAATGTAATTGAAGTTCTTATCCCTATTTTGATATTAGCCCTGGGACAGTACTGGGGGACTGCAGTTAGCTCTTCACATGTTACAGCAACACCATGAAAGTAGTGGTCAAAGGCCAGCATCCTAAATTATTTGGTGTCATCAGTAAACTTGGCCACCTTGTCGCTTGCCCCCCACTCTAGATAATTTATGAGCAACTTGAAAATTACTCGTTCTAAATCAGATTCGTTTGAAACCCCACTGATTACATCACCCAGTTGCAAGAGCTGTCAGTTTATTCCTACTCTCTTCTTGTCTTTTAACCAGCTACCAATCTATAAGGGGACTTCTAAGTTCCCATGACTTCTAAGTTCGCTCCTGCGTTTTTGGTGAGGGTCTGTGTCATAAGCTTTTTGAAAGGTCCAGTATACAATGTCTACCAGATCAATCCACATGACACTGTCAAAGAACACTAAACAATTAGTGAGACAGTACTTACTCCTGCAGAAGCCGTGTTGATTCTTTTTCAGCAAGCCTTATCCTTTTGTATGCATGACAATTTTATTGTTGTTACTTTCCACCAATTTCCCTGGAACAGACAGTTTTCTGTCTCCCTTCTCGATCCCTTTAAAAATTTATGGCATATTGGCTGCTTTTCAATCTTCAGGTACAGACTGATTTTAGGGACAAGTTGCATATTTTTATTCCAAAGGCCAGCAATTTCAAGTTCGAAGTGCTTCAAGAACTGTTGAGAGGTTACCAATTGGATCTCATGATTTGTTCATTTTTAATTTGTCAGTAAGACTTAAATCGTTATCTCCTGTCACAGCTATTTGCCTCAGTTCTTCACATTCCCTTCTTGAAAATGTTGGTCTCTATGTGGTTGTGAGCAGCTGCTACAACAGTGATGTGGGATGAACCCATGGAAAATCAGCTCCCACAATTCTGCTGTAATGTGTAAATTTATGCCATTAATGGTTCGATTGTGAGAACATTCTGTGTAACAACTGAAAGTGATAATATAAACTTATTACCACTTTTGGTTGTTACAGATTGAACCTCACAATTGAACCATTAATGATTATTTTGAGGTTTTGTTAGCAGGAGCAACTACCGGTAAATTGTTTGTTGTGAATATGTTACATATTGTAAAATGTAAAACCCCAAATACCTGGCATTTTGAAGACTCATTGTAAAAGTTTAGAATTCCAGATTTAAAAAATACGCTTAAATTATAGACTATAATAATAGTTTAAAACAGGCATCCCCAAACTTCGGCCCTCCAGATGTTTTGGACTACAATTCCCATCTTCCCCGACCACTGGTCCTGTTAACTAGGTATCATGGGAGTTGTAGGCCAAAACATCTGGAGGGCCGCAGTTTGGGGATGCCTGGTTTAAAATATATTTGAATTACAGCTGTTTTCTCTCTACTGTTTTTTAAAAGTTCTTTATTGATGGCATGTATAATTTTTGAAGAAAGCGCAGCAATTGGTACAGGTTTCAAATGTAACAAGCTGTTGTGACACCTAATGTTGACTGCACAGCTTTGTTTATAAGCAAATCCTATATGTAGCACACTCTTTTTTTAAATTCCCTCACCCTCATTTTTAAAACACTTTTAAAAAAAACAGTCATGTTGAGGTTGGAAGGCAGTTCCTGTCCAGATAGCCATTTTATGAGTTGTCTCCCTGAGACCAGATAAATATTTGAGGGGAAAAATATGGTTACAGGTTTAGGTCTATACCAGGGGTCTGCAACCTTTAAGACAAAAAGAGCCACTTGGACCCGTTTCCGAAGAAAAAAAATAAACTGGGAGCCGCAAAACAGGGACATAATTAGAAATCAGAGGGCCCCATAGCAAAATTTGCTATGCCCAATAATCAATGCCCCAAAATGCCATAGAAAATTAATCAGGGCCCCAGTGTACCATAAATCATAATCAGTGCCTGATGTAAATAATAATTAATAATGAGGGCCCAATGTCATCCTCGTCATTATAAAAATAACTTTGAGTTCGGGCTGCCTTGATTACTGGGAATGGGCAAAACTCTGACTCCCTTATTAGGACACCTGTATGGTTTCATGTGTGTTGCTCCCATCAAGTGAACTTATAAAATTTCCTCATATTGAATCAACCCATTAATACATCTACCTCAATCTCCTGACCAGGCCGGCAGGAGGCCACAGGCAGGCCGCAGGCAGGAGCAGCAGCAGCAAACACGCGCTCCGAGCCTGCAAGCCTTTTCTGCTGCTGGGCGGGAAGAAGCGTGCCCGTTTTAAAAAATAAATAACTCCGCCCCGCCCCCCCAGTGAGCCTATTGGCTGCAGAAATGCGGTGGGGAGGGGCTGATGCAGGGATGGGGCCGACCACGCTCCCCGGGCTGCTAACGTCACCTTGCGTCCTTTTTGCACAGCGCACGCGCACAGCAGAGTTGTGGACTCCGGCGGGCGCCGTGCGGGGCGCACAGCGTGCCGCCGGAGCTGTGTGCTCCGGCGGCGGTGGGCACCGCACGAGTGTCTGGCGGCCGTGGTGGGCGCCCCCGCATGGCTCAGGCGGCGCATGGCTTGGACGCCTCCTCCCCTCGTATTCGCTCCGGAGCCGCAGCAAAGGTGTAAAAGAGCCACATGCGGCTCCGGAGCCGCAGGTTGCAGACCCCTGGTCTATACAGTAGAATTTGGGGCAGTGATCCTTTGCCCAGTTTTTTATGTCTGATGATCTTAAACTTGCATAACTGCATGCATAATTGGAGCTCTAGAGTTGCATGGCTATTACTGTATAATTTGTGCCCCCCCCCCTTTTTAAGGAAATGCTCTGTTGGTATGAGCTAATTTAGCCAATGGAATTTTATAGCAAATTACAAATGTTGTGGGTTTTCTCCTCCTGCTTGTCCTCTGTAGCAGAAACATGCTTTGCAGAAATGAAAACAATCTCCAGCTATCTTCAGGCATTTCTCTAAAATAGCATCACTACAGTTTGTCTGGCTGGGCCAGTTCCCTTACCACACACCTGGTGTATATCACTTTAAAAATAAATTATGCCTCATTAAATTACAATTAAATGAAATCATGATCGTTTGTTTTTCTTGAAGGAAGATGCTTTGCATATTGAAAGCCTAATTTGTTGCAGGTGAGAAAAAGCTGAACAGATTATTTAGCATCACTTTATTCTTTTTTTTGTAATCCCGATTGTTGGTTAGTATTTGTATATACCATTTCAGAACTATATGAACATAAATGATAAGTGCTCTCATGATATTTTGTTTTACTGACTTCATTATCTATTTGCCATGGGTTATCAGCATAGTCTGTCAGTACAATCTATTTTCAACCTTGCAATGAAATAGATTTCATTTTTATGACATTAATTTTGCATGAAAAAAATACTGTAGTCACATTCAACTACATCCTAGTCTGAATCATTTGGGGTTCTTCTGCATATCTCTCTTACTCTTGAAAATGTAACATGGGAAAGAGTTGAAAATAATAATAATAATAATAATAATAATAATAATAATAATAATAATAATGGGGAAATGCTTCTTCTGGTTCCACTGGATCCTTTAGGGAACATAGGCCAGCAGCCCTGACCTTTCCTCCAAACACCCCATTTCAGGTGCTTATGCTGGCTAGCTCTGGAAGTACCTCCCACTTGATTGAAGTGTATGACAAGCCTCTACAGCCACAGAACCTTCCTCCATCAACAGCTCCTCTCCACTGGCATAGCCAATGGAGCGGGACTCACTGTTCATCCTATGACACATGTATACACCAAAATTTGGAGGTTTGGATTGCTCCGTAAGCAAACCAATGTGCTAATAAATAATTAAGTTAAAATTTATTTGCCATTTTCTTAAGTACGAAACAAAGTGACCGAGACTAATAAAAATTGAGGGATTTCTGAATGCTCTGGGATTTCTGTTCTGACTCATCACCAGGATGGTTAACTAGGATACTACTCTTCTGCTGGGCTTCATACCTGTGTCCTGGCCTCCAAAATGCTGTGGGCTACTTAGCCCTCTAAGTCCAGAAAGGATGGGTGGGGGTATCATGCGCCTTAACTCTGTATGATGCTGACCTAGCTTGAGAAACATAGAAAAGCATAGTAAAGAAGAGGCTGCAGATATACTTTCTCTTTCCCTATTGGCTTTAAAATACAAAAAATGGAACATAAGCAGTCATTGTTGAAAATATTACTAGAAGAAAAGGGAAGGTGTTGAGGATGGGAGTAGATTGCCCATGGAAGGGAGGATGAGGAACATTAGGAAAGCAGTGATTGGGTGTCTCTTGTCTGATCAATTATTTGTAAAGCTACTGTAGTTTTTAACTAGGTATATTGTGACTTTCTAGGAAGAAACTTTTCATAATTTTGTAGTAAGCTGGTAATCATCTGTTCTCCTATGCAAAGACATAAAGCGTATGGCGGCGTATTGTTTCAAAGCAATATTTGAAATTACTTAGTGATCAGTATTATATCCCAATTATTGTCAGGATGCTGTCCGCCGCTCCCGGCTGGTTGCCCAGGAAAGTATAAAGACAAGGAACAGTTTCTTACCGTCCTTTTTATTTCAATCTTTACAGAGAGAGGCTATAGAATACAGCCTCTTGGATAATGGCATGGTCCCGAGTGAATACCCACCCCCCTGTCTCTCCCATTTCCTTATTCGTCATTCTCATTGTCTCCTCTATGGGTGCTGCTACGTGCCCTCTGTCTTTGAGCTCTTTGCTCTCCTACTTTGAGGGCTTGCCAGGTTTGGGAGATGGAGGGTCTGGAGTACTTTCTATTGACAATGTGTCAGCTGGGTGTTTCTGGCTCTCCCATGATTTTCCCAACTTTTCCTCTCATCTGCCTCTGAGATGTTACCTCCCTCAAACCCCTATTGTAAATCTATACAGTGGTACCTCTGGTTACGAACTTAATTTATTCCGTAGGTTCCATTCTTAACCTGAAACCGTTCTTAACCGGAGGTACCACTTTAGCTAATGGGGCCTCCCGCTGCCACCGCACCACTGGTGCACAATTTCTGTTCTCATCCTGGGGCAAAGTTCTTAACGCAAGGTACTACTTCCGGGTTAGCGGAGTCTGTAACCTGAAGTGTTTGTAACCCAATGTGTTTGTAACCCAAGGTACCACTGTACTATATTCTTCTTCCTCTTGCCTGGAAGGGTCAGGATGGGGAGGGGGTCTCCACCATTTCTCCTCTGCCCAGTCCCTGACAACTGCTTAGGACCATCTTATGTTCTATGCCCTTGTTAGCTTTCTGCGGGCCTAACTACATGCTATACGAATAACTGAACCTCTGGCTTCTTTCATGTAAAAAAAAAGCTTGATGTATTTGATGAATATGGACATTGCCATATCTTGGCTTTCTAAATGAGGCAGCAAGCAATTTTCAAATTATTAATTTCTAAGATGAAGTATCTTGAGAATTTCTCATATTTGCAGCATTTTCTCCCATTAGAAAGAATTGACAGGTTTGCAGTGAATGAACTGTAACATCCAAACTCTGCCAAACATTTTTCTTCATAAGTCTCCTGTGCTGTTTAAATGTCTGAACTAAATTTACCAAACTTGGCAGATTCCTGAAGATGAACAGGGCTGCCAAGTGTTTCCAGCCTGAAGCAGTAAGAGTGAGAGCACTAATAGTTCTTAAAATAGTTGCAGGAGACACCTGGCTATAATGGTAGTTTTACATTGACCCACCTGCCTCTTTGGCACCTCTTTGTTCAGGTTGATCTTAACTATATGATAGAATCTGAACAGAAATGCTCCTAAATAAACCACAGTCCCAAGAAAACAAGGTTTATTTCTACAAAACATTCCCTGTACTTCTAACATCTCATGAAGGGTCTCAGTATTGCAACCTGGCTGGTTACAATAAACACATTTTTAAAAAGACTTGGCCTTTTTTTAATTTTTTGAACCAGGGATTGCTATCAGAGATTCTGCGTAAAGAAGAAGACCCTAGAACAGCTTCCCAGTCCCTCCTGGTAAATCTGAGGGCAATGCAGAATTTCCTCAACCTGCCTGAGACAGAACGAGATCGTATATATCAGGATGAGAGAGAGAGGAGTATGAACCCCAATGTGAGCATGGTGTCTTCAGCTGCCAGCAGTCCAAGTTCCTCCAGAACCCCCCAGGTAAGGTGCAACCCTATTCTAATTGCTTTCACAATTGTCCCGTTATCCAGAAACAGACGGGCAGGCATCATTTGAGATGACCTGTTAGGATTTTCCCATCTGGTATTCAGTGCACTTGAGTGCTTCTTGGAACCTTGATTTTTTAGGGTTTGGAGTTGAGCTAACAGGATCGTGTTATCTTCTGGCAATACTTTGTAGACGAAACTAGTTAGTATTTAATGCTGCAAATATAAAGAATGAGCATTCAATGAACTACATGAAAGAATTCAAATACGGGGCAGGTTGTGCACATCAACTGTGATTGAAAGCATGACAACACTGAAGTGCATGTGGAGGCCCATGGAAATGAGGGTAACTCCAGTCTCTTCAGTGATAGAAAATGCTCCTCATACACTTCCCCCCTGTATGCCTGAAGGAGAACTAGGCAGTCACTGCATCCTCTGAACTGTGCTGTAGCCTGTGAGCATCATAGCTTTTCCATTAAGTGTCTATGATTTTACTCCATGATTGCCATACTGATTGGAATGTCATCCAGTTCTTCTTCTAACTAATGACAAGCCAGGATTTAAGCAGCCAGCAGAGGCCCTTTTTTGAGATATAATGAAGGATTTGTTGAGGTGATTGCAACCAGTTGGTAGCAAAATGCATTTAGAAAATACAGCTCATCCAGAACACAACAACTGTTTGCTGTGATTTGCCATAGCTTTTGAGAGCTTTCACTGGGCTTTAGCTGTTTCCTGGGCATAATTCAAAGTGAAGGTGCTTTAATACCCTAAATGGTTTGCGTCCAGGGTTCCTAAAGGACTGTGTACACTTACATGAACCTGACAATGTGCTGAGATCATCACCAGAGCTGAGGTCGAACAACTACCAGTAGGTCTTAATGCAGTAGTGTAGCTGGAGTGGGGGGGGGCACCCCTGGTGGCACTTAACTTTGGGCGGCACCGGTGCATGCTAGAGCCCAAAGTGGTCCGCAAGTCTAGGCACCCCAGAATCTGGTGCAAAGCAGAGGGTGGCTGAGAGGGACTGGCCCAGGTTCCAGTGAATGTTATCTGCATCAGGGAAATAGATTCCATCAATATGCTTGTTGAAGGGATCAGACCTTTTCCTGTGGCCTCGTTGGCCTAATCTCCATGCTACATTGTGACCTCTCTCTCTGCTGGCTTCACAGCAAGAGTGGAAGCATTTTGTTTCCAACAGTCCCTCTGCCAGAGAAAAATCACCCCCCCTCCTCAATTCACTGATGCCTTGAGATCCTTATAGTATCTAACAAGAACAAGTTTCACAACTTTCAGGATGGTTTACAATTAAAAGATTATATATGTTCTCAGTGCCTCCCTGCCTCCCACAATCTATGCCGGAGTGAGAGCCAGGTACTAAGACAAACTGTGAGTGAAGCCCATTCGCCCCTGTCCCTGGGGGGAATTTGCAAGGATAATTACCCTCAATCATCATCGTTTTTCCTTCGCCAACGATCTCCCGCTGTTGTGGGTGCTGCCTCCATTAAGGCAGTGTGAAACCGGAAGCCTAACTTCTGAGACCCTTCAATTGATATTGTTATAATGAGGCTATTATTGGATTGTAATTGAAAACTTATAAAAATTATTATATATGTGTGTGTTTGTGTGTTTTTGTGCGTGTGTGTGCGTGTGTGTGCGTGTGTGTATACAAACCAGTATAATTGCTAAAAAAGCAGAGTGATTCTTTTTTAAAACAATCAGTTGTGTGTGTATGTAATTGTAATTGTGAAAGGCCTGTGGCAATAAACAATAAACAAAAAACATTTGCTTGTTGCTAGAATGCCCTAGGATTAGTTCCCAGGCTGCCCTCCTTGGCAGACCATGCCACAGAAAGGGTGCCACACCTGTATTAGCTCTTTCACCTTAACACTGAAAAAGAGGGCACCCTTGAAGGGTCTCAGAAGTTAATCTTAACATCTGAGAATGTTCATGTGCAAGTAAAGAGTAGATTGCATCCAAGGTAGCCAAGTGAAGGAGCTCCTCCTGCTTTATCTGGAGGAGTGTACTCTATATAGAAGATAGCTCACCCAGGAAAAATGTAATTTGTCAGCACTAGTAGTATGCCTTAACTGAAATAGGGGGAAATTCCTAAATTATAAAGTGCTATAAAATGCATATGTGATTTCTACCCAAGACTTGTCACTTAGAAGGGACATATTGATGCTAGGAGACTGCCTTCAAAAACAGCCAAAATGGGTAGACAAGAGAAAATGTATTACAAATTAAAGACAAATTTGTTCTGTGCCAAAGTTAATCCTATATACAAAATGCTGTTTCCATAGATACCAATCTGTGATATGATTTTGCAGTGTGGTGGGTAATCTGAGAATGTATCAAAAAATACAATAAATACTCCCATTGTATTCCCTGTTGTTTTAGTTGTTATCCTTAGTTTGTAGCTTTACATTGATAAACTATTATTTTGAGATGTGTCCTTAATATTACGTGGCCAAACTAATCCAGTAAAAGAGTCCAGGGGTATTGAACATGAAAAGATTTGAATGCTGCTTTATTTATTCTGTGGTAGATTTATTTAGTTAATTCCTATATTCTACACATTTATTTAGTTCTGTCATTTTTCTGTTTGAAAAAATGGCAACAAAACTTCATGAAAAGAGCATTTAAAAATTAACAATTATAAAAATACAAATCAAAACTCATAAAGAAACAAGAAAGTTAAGTAGCAGCCCCAGCAAACTCTTGTTTGCATACTGTGCCAGAATTTTTTTAAACACTAAGCTAAACCATGGCTTAGCACACACAAACTAATGTACAGATTCTCTCAGAGTGAAGATCATGGCTACTGTGCTCTTTGCCCAGTCCTGTTGCTGATATCCTGACCAGCACTAAGCCATGTTTGCTATCATGTTGCAGCTGAATCTGTTCCCCAGACAAACCACATGCAACATATGAAGAAGACTAGGTTTACAGCTCATGTAATGTAATGCCAAACCAAACCAAACCATGGCGTAGCCCTGGGTAGCTGCAGTATTCACTCTGGGAACTCATTCAGGGCATGTGGAAAACTGGGTCGCAGTCTCTATGCCAGAAAGAGAAATAAATAAAACATATTTGTATTGTCTGTTGAAAACTGAGCAGAGAATGGAAACCAGGCAGGCATCTTTCAGGAGTTAATCTTAGTGTCACAACAAAGAAGATTTGATCTGTATACCCACCCACTTTACTGCTGATGGTGGGATTACAATTATACTTCCAAAATTGCACGCAACTCCAAATTGAAGGAACACATCTTGCATTTTTGTAGGCAATATAGGTCTACCTCTGTTGAGACCTTTCCCCTCTGCTTTGCAGAGGAAGGAACTGCAGCTGAAAGGTAGACGAAGACCCAGAGGACTGGATAAAATCTGGCTGTGTACTACATGTGGGCTGAGGGGAGCACCTCTGGGTTAAACATACCCAGGCTGTTTTAAGGTGCCAGCCTGGGAGAAATGACATCACAGTCTTTTTCTATATACACGTTAGCTTAATTTAATGTTTCAGTTCCATAAAAAGCTTGCTAGATCAGTGCCCTAGATTGCTGCTGTGTGATAACTGCTGTTAGATAGAATAGCCTGTGCAATAGAATCATTACTAGATACATAGGTTACTGGGCAGTTTCAGTGATGTACTTGTACTGTTGAAACTATCAGCCAGTCTGAACAAGTTTTCAGCTGGTTTCTGGTTTTGGGGTAATGACCTTTCCCCCTCCATTCCTAACCTCTACCGGTAGTTCTCTCTCTGATGGCTTAGTAAGTGGAAGTGCCAATATTCTCTGTTTATTGTCCTTCATTTGTCACAGAAGTTGATTGGAAGTCATTCAATTAAAAGGAGTGCACTGGAATATGCAGAACTGCAATATGAGTTTAGGAGACCAAGGGCAGCACACCACACATACTGTGAAGCTTGGTGTTATGAATTTTTGTTCATTCTCACTGATTTCCTAGGTGAAATTAGGTGACTATCTGGGCAGCATAATGATGGGAAACCATACATACTCATATGACATACATATAGCTTTAATAAAGGATGAGAGAGACTTGAGGGAGTGCATTAAATTGAGTAATAATTTATTATTTAGAGACCTCTATGCATTTACTCATTTTTTCTGGAAGAATTGGCTCTTCCTCCAAGGTATGCAGTTTTATGGGGAGAAAAAGCAAAAGTCCAAATACCCATGTATGTATTATATTGTATTTTCTGGCTAGCCCCATCAAGTGACTGTTTGGGATTTAATTCTTCTGCTTTGTAACCTTTCAGTTTTTCGGTATATGTGCTTCTGTGTGTGTTGAGTGCGAGAGAGAGAGCTCTGTGTGTGAAGAGAGGGGGGAAGGGAGGGAGAAGGAGAGAGGACTGTGAACGTCCTATAGGAATGCACTGCAATTATTTCCAATCACAATTAACCTGATTAGAATAATGGACAGGAAGTGTCCCTCTGTAGCTAATGCAGTTTGGCATCAGCTGACTGAAATCCTTTGATAATTTCTGCACAGATGGCTGGGCTGAAAGCAGCACTTTTTTAATTATTATTTTCATGGTCTCTCGGTAGGCCAAAACCTCGACTCCGACAACAGACCTCCCCATTAAGGTGGACGGAGCCAACATCAACATCACAGCTGCCATTTATGACGAGATCCAACAGGAGATGAAAAGGGCCAAGGTGTCTCAGGCTCTGTTTGCCAAAGTGGCTGCCAATAAAAGTCAGGTGAGTAGAGGGTTCTTTTTGAAAGAGCGGAGAAAGGTTCAACGTTGAAATTGGACCCATCCCTCCCCCTATCATTAAAGTATATCTGTTGCAGCAGTAGTAACAACATTAATGATCCCTGGAGAATCCATTGCACTTTGTCTTTTTGCTCCTAAATAATTTCTTTCTGCCTCTTTAAAGTGAATGGATAGCAAAGACAAATCAAATTTTCTTCCTTTAACTGAAAAGTAAAAAACAGAAACGGCACCATAAACTGCTTCCCTGCCCTCCACCTGGTGCAGCAAATCAAGAACCCCTGAAATTATAGTGTTGTACACATTTAACAGATTTGATTCCTTAAAAATTGTTTGATTCCTTACAATTGTCTTATGGGAAGCCAACAGAAACCCACAGATTGATTGATCACTGTATTCCTTGTAGTGTAAAAAAATATGAAATGAAACCATTATGAAATGTTGAGAGTAATTCTGTTACCATCATTCATAGAAATATTGAATTTATTCTAATGTGTTACATGGATTTGTATATGAGGAGGATCCAAATCTTTCTCATGTTCATTTTCTTCCTCCTCTTCTAAATCATCATGTCTCCTGTTGCACCACTTGTTTTCAGTGGAGCCTGTGGGCTAATGCTCACAGAAAAGGCAAGAGCCCAGGCACAATATGAAATACATAAAAGGAAAATGCCATGGAGCCCTACACTGTTAAATGAATAAAAATCTCATGTACCACATGGCAAAATATAATGAGACTGGAGCTGTTAAACGAATAAAGCTGTTAAAAGCATAATGCCACTTGGCACAACTACTGTGCATTTAACGGTTTTCCACTGTGTAATAAATGACATATGTGGTAAAAGTGCAGTAAATATAAAAACTGCACACAATTGATTTTGCAAACGTGCCCTTCGTCCTTGCCTGCATACAAATACCAAAGATGTGTGTGCACTGCGGCCAAGGCTGGATAGTCCTTAATCAGGACCCTTTTAGTACAAACCGAATTACCAGGCTCTTTCTGAGGTTTGGCTCCAAAATGCCTGCAAGCTTCCTGTCATTTTACACAGAAGAGTCTTGAAATAGAAAGACTGTGAGCCACCCAAAATAATTTGGGTGGCTCACTAGCTTCCGTCTGTGCCAATTTGAATGTAGAAATTCCAAAGGAGCCGGCCACCATCTACTCTCTCTAGAGCTAGAATGCATTAAATGTTCTTGCTGTGAGCTCATATAGAAACTCCAGAGAGGTTTTCTTAAAAAAAAAAGCAGGAAGGGTTTAAAATGTGTGAAAGTGACATTTGCTGTGGCTGTGCCCAGTAATACTTCATGCATAAGCATTTTTGAGCATGTGCTCCTTTTGTTTCACAGGTCTAGTGGGTAGCACTGATTACTCTGTGATGCCTTAATATTAACAGTTATATTGAAGGTACTTGGACTTTCTGTTTACAGTAGGTATAGGAAATTTGTTCAGCCCTGGTAACCACATCAAAAAATATACTATGAGTTTGAAGTTGCTGTTTAGTATAATTTGCATATCATGTACATTTTCATGAACATTTTCAAACCATAGCTGGTTGCCATGGTGCCATTGTACAACTTGAGTTCTGGGGAGGCTAAGACAGAGTTTGAGAACCAGTGGCACTTCCACTTTCTTATAGGGTCATCATCAGCATCCATCTGTTAATATAAAGTTTGTAACAACCATACAGGTATATGGGTGAGAGAAATATTAATCTCTGGAAAATTGATAAGATCCAACTTAATGCAGAAGCATGCCTAAAAGTACCTAGTAAGCCTCTAAATAAATTCCTACTGAGAGCCAGAACTCATAAGTACATAAGAACATAGCAGTTTGAAAGCATACCAGTCTGAGCAGATAAATAGGTACCACTGAGATGGGAAGGTAAATGGCGTTTCCGTGTGCTCTGGCATGGTGTCCCATTGCACCAGAAGCAGTTTAGTCATGCTGGCCACATGGCCTGAAGTGAGATGAGTGCTGCACCCCATAGAGGCCTTAACTGGACTTAACCTTCCAGGAGTCCTTTATCTTCCAGGCGCCCTTTACCTTTACCTTACCTAGGTATCTATCTTCCCCACCATCTGTAGGCATGGCTGCCCACTGTCTATCACATTATATCACATGACTTGTTCCTTCCCACATGTTTTGAAATTAAACTGTGCAGGGTGTATGGTACTTTGAAGCCCAGATAATAAGCTGATTGTCTGGGCTTCACAGCACCACACAGGGTTCTATGAAAGCACTGATGATCAGCTCTACATGTATTCAATTCTTTCTCATTTTTGCCAGACATGCAGGGACATGTGCATATGGAAGGCCATGAGATAGGACTGAAATGCACGGCCTGCTTCCCCTCCGGGTTATAACAGGATAACAATAAAGGTCTACCATCAGATTGGGTGTGACCACCATATGTTGCTGGGTGCAGAGCACATTGGGGGCTGATGCAAGGGAAGGAGGGGTCCAAGTGCGTGGCTGGAGGTGGATGCATAGCCTTCCCTTCTGGCCACGTATTTCCTGGCAGGAAGCCAGGCACTCTCCCGGCCAGTCAGGCGGTGCCTGTGGGCCGGGCAGGGGGCAAGACCTGGGCAGGTACTGGGACTGTCACCTTCCTTTGAAGGGGTGCGGCGCCCAGTGCCCAGCCTCTTGTCCTGCATGGATCTGATCATCACTGGATCACCTGCCCTCCTGCCCCTTTTATATTTGTATGTGTGCTTCAGCCTGATGGTGAGCAAGCTGAACTGTGTATGGGCATTGCTATGGATTACTCAGTTGCTGCATTTGGGGCCAGGGGGGAGTTTTTTCCTGCAGACAGACTGACACATCTACAGATTTTTGCCTGCTTCATAGCAAACACCACAACTTGGGCGGTTAAGGCATTGGGTTGTTTCCTTTTAACACCAGGGTACCCCGTTAAAGTGGCAGAGCTGTCTGGGAGCCCAAACAGGGGGCCATAGCACCCCTTCCGTGAGGAGGCACTGGCAGGAAAGTCACACTTGACCCATGTCCAGGGGCAGCCTTCATGCCAGGGCCAATCCATCCCAGGTTCAACCTGCAGGTGGTCTGGTTGAAGGTGGATGCTTACCCAGTGCCTTTTGCCATTGACTTACATATGTAATCAACAAATCTGTGGCCTAATTTAACCCAGCCAATGGTCTCCTGTCTTGTTTCTATTGTCAATCCCCATTGGCACACAGTGTTCCATATGTGCCTGGGTCATGCAAATAGTTTGTTCCTTTCTAATTCAGGACATAGCTGGATTTTAGCTGCACTGTATGCATATTTCATGTACGGAAGATCAAGCAGGGAGGGGGAGCCACAGCTGACTTTCAAAAATTGTGCTATAGCTTCAGAGGATTCTCATAACTTGCCATATTTCAAAAAGTGAAAATCTGGACACAACGGTTTTGAGCTTGTGTGTGTGTGTGCGCGCACGCGCAAAATCTCAAAAAAATAAAGGAAGGGTGGGGAAAGAGTTTTTGAGCTATTTTTAATGACATTTGCCAAAATCTATACTTCCGACATGGACTGCCATGCATATGGATTTTCCTGGACATTTCAGCGATTTTCCCCTGGAAGCTTTTTAAGAGGGCCAAATACCAGCTATGTCTGGGAAATTCCAGATGTATGGCAACCCTACTCATTCACATGAGTCTCATCAGGTGGGCAGTTCCTTCTCAATGTCAGTTACTGCTCTTGCCCTCAAAGAGTATATCCACTAAATCACAGTGTGATGAGAACTTAAAATGGGCAGTCTCTCATGATGATTCATATCATATGGCTATGGCTGTCATCTACATCCTTAACTAGAACAAGAAGATAAAGTAAAGAATTCAAGGATTAGTTTGGCGGAACTGGTGATTAAACTCCCACAAACATTACAGTAGAGAATGTTGCAGTTCAAAGGTAATAGGAATAATAGAGCAAAGCCAGCTTGTCAAGGTTTCATTAAGCTTCATGGCAGAACTTGCCATTATAGCCAGTTTTCTAGCCATTCAGGTTTCTTCACTGGGTTATTTTAAATAATAACGAGCTTTATTTTAATCAAGATTATTTTAATCAAGAAAAGAACAAGTTCAGAAACCTGACTCATTTTCTACTGCTGTAGATTCCCAATCACATGAAGAGAGTTAATCACTACTGAACATTTGTTTTAAAGACCTTTGCATGGGTACAATTAGAAAGTAATCTTTATGTGGTTAATAGCATAATTTTAGTCTCTTTAAAAACATACATCACACATTGCCTTTTTTGTCACAGATGCTGACATTTTCTGCACTGAAGATGTGGGTGAGGAAATATCCTTTTACATATATTTGAGTAGGGATTTTTTTGAATCATTTTCACTAAAATCTCTTCATTTGCCTACTCACGTATTTGCTGGTATCCCTGCAAAATGTCAGTGCAGATACATTCAATTCCTTAAAAAAAAATAAGAATATGAAATGAACCAAGCTGCTGCTCAAGGCCAGTTAATTGACTTAGGTTGCAATCCTAACTCCACTTATTTCTTTTTAAAATTATACCCTGCTATTCACCATATAGGTCTCAGAGTGCCTTGTAACAATAAAATATACAATATACAAAATTTAAAACATTAATTAAATCTCTTAAATTTAACATCTCATTAATGTAAAATCTCATTTTTATTTTTAAATGTAGAACATCTGAAAAGCTTTCAGGGGGTAAAAGCCTCCTGCACTAAAAGTTTTGACCAGGCCTTTGAAACTCAGTAGGAATGTTGCCTAACTTTCTGTGAGAGGGAGTTCTATAGCAGGGGTCAGCAAGGTTTACCTCACCTGGGCCAGTTTACTCCAGTGAAGATCCCTCTGTGGGTTGGATCGCGCGTGCGCGCCTGCAATTTCCAGCTTCTGGGCAGACACGATTTCCAGTGCTGCGGAAGCGAGTCCCCATGCAGGGACTCGCCAAGCGGGCGGCTTGGTTTGGTGGTGGCTCGTGGGCCGCTTAAACGACCCCCATGGGCCGCTTGTGGCCTATGGGCCTTAGGTTGCCGACCCCTGTTCTATACAGTTGGGCCCGTATCACTGAAAGCACAACTCCTTGTTGACATGCGCTGTGCTTCTGGCCCATAGGGAACCACTATTATTGCTCCCCTGACAATCTCACTGATTGATTTGGGGTGTACAGGGTAAATTGGTTGTTAAGGTATCCTGGGCCCAAGCAATTCAGGGCTCTGTACACTAGCACAAGAACCTTAAACCTGCCTTGGTAGAAGACAGGAAGCCAGTGCAGGCCTTCTGACACTAGTGTCATGTGTTGGAGTTTGGTTGTTCTCTGGAAGTAAGCTCCATTAAATTTATTAGGAGTGACTTTTGAGTAGACATGGTTAGGGTTAAGACACTTTCTTCCATGCAGATGTCAGTGCTTGAGTGGTGGTAAGTATAATTTCAATATACATTACCCTGGGCAGCTTATTCCCTGCTTCCATTATGAACATTAGTACATGGATAGAACATTGTCAGTGGTCTTAAAATCAATGCCCTTCAGCATTCTAAATAACACAGCAGTTACTGTAATAAAATCTAGCTTTCTTCTGCCAATAATTCTAGTCTCAGTGTGTTTGAACATACAAAGTTCAAATCATTTCTGTATCTCTCTTGTGCTACTTACATTAATATGTGAAATATATATTTTTATCTAGAGGCATTTGTGATTCATATGAGCATCCTGATCAATGTCTTTCAAACACCTCCTCTGCTGTCTGCTCCACTTGGTCAAAATTTGGTTTCTTGTGTGAAAAAGCTGTCAACCTAGCAGAGCACTTTTAGGATGCATGTGTGGAACAGGGTCCTTGAACCACCCGTCCTTTTTGTCTCAATCTTTTTGGCATCACTGGCAAAGTTTTGTGTTTTATCTCTTTGATGCCCCCCACAAATGCAGGAAGAGATACCTTTTATTGCTCCTCTTTCCTGAGTTCAGCGGAAAGACTTGGGTGGGGAGTTCTGTGTCAATGCTCACTGCACTACCTTTCCAAGCCCTGGATACTGGATCAAAGCAGGCATGACTTGTAGTCCTCAGAAGCATTTGGAGCAATGCCGTCACCTCCACCAGCTCTTTGGCAACCTCTGTTTTGTGTTATTGAGGACCCTTCTGGCTCACTACACTTTAGCTGAAAGCAATGCACTGAGTTTCATCTACACCCACCCACAAAAATTTACCTTCCTTGGCTGATGCTTCAGGGCATAGCAGTGTACCCTCGCATCACAACCCAACAAGCTTAAGGAAGAAAAGATGGTACTTCTCACAAAGAAGTACCCACACAAGGAGAAGCAAAAGGAAACCTGTTCTTATTGTGCTTTCGCACCATGCGTTTAATTCAAAAAGCAGGAAATCCGCATAAGCTAATATTGGGACTGTGATTTCCAGGACACAGAAAATGAATGTTTGGATATGCCCTAATACATAATGAATAAACCTACAAGGCAAGAGTACCTGATCCTGTTCTGTTCACATGGAATATTTTGTTGAGTTTCTTTATGTATGAATCCTTTTAACAGCTGTTTTGATAGATTTTTTTGGTTGACCGCTACTGCTGGACTAAATATGACCATAGCTGCCAAGTTTTCCCTTTTCTCACGAGGAAGCCTATTCAGCATAAGGGAATTTCCCTTAAAAAAGGGATAACTTGGCAGCTATGAATATGACAAAAGTAAAAAGGTCAGCTGGCTAAACAGGATCAATGATAAGTATGGGAATGAGCTTCATTTCTTTCTTCATCTACCTCCCTTTTCCTCTAGGGAGTTCCTTGTACATCATGCCTGAAATGCTTTTGTTTATTGAGCAGCCAAAAGTTTAGTTACCCTGAGACTCCAGTAACTAGTTGGAATCCAGGAGTATACCCAGACTACCATCCTGTTCCTTCACGGGGAGGCAACCTCTCCCAGGACGGGTTGTGCACCTAATTCCTGGACACAGGAACCATCAATCTGCAGCACTTATGTCTAATCAGGATACAGCCCAGTTTATTAGCCCCCACATGATAGACACATGACAATAGAGCACACCCTTTACAGCAATCTTGAAGTTTTTTACTGGACTTATTTGCATAGGAGAGATGCTGAGTGATGGAACTGGGCCACTAAGGGATCAAGTATGTTTAAGAGTGGGATGTCTAATAACAGCCTGATTCTACATACAGTAACCTGTCTTCCCTAAAACAATGTCACCAGGAACATAAGCCAAAAGCCTGAAATCAACATGAATGCCTCCATTCCAGAGAAGTTCTGTATCAGCATTTCTTGCATGGAAACAATTCTCTTGGAATGCTCAATAAAACACACATGGACTCCCTCTGCTATCACCTCCCTGAATAAAAAAAAACCCCACAACTTGAGGGTTTAAACAAAAAGAAAAAAGAAAAGGGAGATTTATTTATTAATAATTCATGAGTTCTCATCGAACATGCACGAAGCAACGGTGCTATTCAATAGAGAATACTGTCATCTGTCACTGTTTTATTTGACATTTACACTTTTTTTTTTGCTTGGTGCTGCAAAACTTTCTTGGATGGCATGCTAAGATTATTTAAATAGAAAACAACAGCAGCAGCAGAGTGCACACACTTTCTTACCTGGTGGTTTCTGTTTGTTTGGGCATTATGTATGCTGATTAGATGGGACTTGTGGTAGCATAGGGTTCTCTCAAATATTAGCCACATTGAGACCTAAAATTGTTGTTCAGTAGAGCTAAATATATAGTCCTGAATGGATCAGTGAAAGACAGTTTGGGTAAATAGATGGAGGGCGAGGACAACAGTGACTAAAATATTTGTTGTAGATAAGTGTACAAGTAGGCTGTGAAACAGAGAGAAAACAAGTAATAGCTGTTGTGAAAGAAACTGACACAAATGAATTGCCAATGCTGATGCCAAATAAATATTTATAAATGGCATCAGAGGGAGGCCCAGTAGTATAAAATTGCAAGCATGAAGAGGGCATTTAGCACAATGACATTACTGAGTTAGGAAGGCTTAGCAATTTCTTGCTAATATTAGACTCATGAAAATCTTTCTGCTCTGTAGGTTAGTTATTATTTATAAAAATCGCAGAACCAGCTGATACATTCATAAGCTAATTATTGTAGCAGCTGGGTATACATGGTGTCTGAGGCTGTGAAGTATCACAGATTTCTTGGGACCTGCTGTGGTGTGTGTGCCATAGGAGGCTAGATCCCTTAATCTGATCAGCCAAGCAAAGAGTTTCTGGGGAAACTGGATTAATATTTCCCTAAATAACAGGAATGTGATTCACCTTCAGAACTGAGCTCTGCTAAACATGCCATTAGCTTACGTCCACTGGGGAATTGAGACGTTCTCAGGTGTCCTAAGGATGGGATCTTTGCCTGATAGCTTCCCTTGCCAGAAATTAATTTGGTTTGCTCATATCTGCACACATGGTCACACTGCAGTCTAGTTTTCTCCTTAATAGCTCCACGGTCAAGACCTTGCAAGTTGCTTGGCAAATTGAGCACTATGCTTCCTAAAGACTAATGGCAGAGAGCACATAGTCCATAATGAGGCCTATAGTGTCAGGCTAAGTGACTGTAATGAGTGCAGATTATAGCAGTGCTTATCAATCAAATGCAGCTGACTGTTGTGTGAGACATTCCAAGATCACAAGCAAAAATGGTAGCAGTAAGTTGTCACGGGTCTCTTTTCAAACGGAACCTTCTCTTACTATAACTGCCTGCTCTGACAGATCAGTAGGTTTTTGGGTTTGGATCACTCAGAACCATAGCTGCCAAGTTTTCCCTTTTCTCGCGAGGAAGCCTATTCAGCATAAGGGAAAATCCCTTTAAAAAAAGGGGTAACTTGGCAGCTATGCTCAGAACGTTGACTTTGAACAGGTGTGAGATTTTACTTACCCTTTAAAAAGTTTCTTTAAGGTTGTAAGTCTCTCTTACAGTTTCCCTTGGGAAGTTTTAACCATACCTGCTTTAAACATATGAAAGTGTGCAGTTGGAGACTTACTCTGATCAGTAAAATGGATGGAGAAATAGCAGCTTATCCCCCCACCACAGATGGTTTATTTTACATTTCAAAAATTATTTCCTTCGTACTGCAGAACCCCTGAGAAAACACTTTAGAGCCGAGAGTTTTGTTCTTGTTTGTTTGTTTGTTTTAAATTATTATTAAAGAGGGACACAGGTTTTGGGGGTGTGGGCAAGAGAATATTTGTGGAAAATCAGCCACCACCTGATTCTATGGTTAGCAACATACCAACTAAAATACCAAATGCAGATATTTATTCCAAGCAAATAATTAGATATCTCCTTTTCATACCCCCCCCCAGCAGCTTATTGCAAGAAAAGATCGGGTCTGCACAAATGTGGCCTCTCACTTGTAAAAACAAGGCAGTGTTGTGTTACAGATTAGTTTATAAATCCCCAGTGGCTTCACAGTTCAGTGCCTACAGCTGCTGCAGATGGGCCTGGGTTTTTGTCTCTTCGCTGTGCTGCAGCCGGCAGTTGAAGGAGAAAATGGAATGATCAGGTTATTAACATGTAGGCCGTGAGGAAGAGGCTGCACAATGAGAACAGCTGGTGTTGCTGTCTTGGCTGATGCAGCGGAGATAATCAAATCTTGCCTCCCCCCCTTTCCTTTTCCTTTTTTTTGGGGGGGGGGGTAAAGGCAGAAGATACAAACAACGATGTGATATCATATGAGGTCTTTTTAATAGCACCTTGCATCAGGTTGTTACACCAAATCTTTCAATTCCTTTTCTGGCTTGTGAAAAGCCTTTCTATTCAGGTCCCTTCATACACAGTTTTGAAGAAATACATATTTAATCTTAAGAAAACAAGATCTAGCTTGAAATATTAAATTGACACAACCCCATTGAAATTGCTCAGGCCCCATGGATTTCAACAGGATGGAGATATGGTTAGTTCAGTGTTTAGACAATCCAGACAATCACTTGCGATGATGAGCTATAGAACTGTCAAAATATTTTACTTAATGAAAGGTAGGAAATGCATGTATTGTATGTTGCTTCATTATTACATTGATTTTACTCTCATAAAGCCACAAGAAAGGGATGATTCAGTCATTGCTATGCAAGGTTGCCTACAGGTGTTAACAAAGATTTTTTTTGCACCAAAGTTTACAGATGTTCTGTGTATTTAAAACCATTCAATATAATTGCACTTTCTCTATACATGTAAGTGGATAAAGGTGAGAAAGTTTGTCACCTATTAACAAGTACTGTCTTTCTGCCCTATGGGTTACATTAATAATTTCTTATAATGGTATTGGTATTTTGTCTATCTTGAGAGACAATGGAGTGCAGCTCCGGGGTCAAACTGACTCGATGGGTCACATGCTTAGGCAGTGTGTATGGAGGTCCTAGGCTGCCCAGAAAACAATACCCCCCTCAACTTCACTGATGTGGTCAAAAAGAAAACAGAGCAATACATTTGACACCAGCTTGGCTGAAGGAGCTGCTGGAAGGAGGCATACAAGGTGCCATCCAACCATCTTAGGGACTCTACTCCTTAGCCTTTTCTTCTGTCGAAGATATCTCACAAGACAGCGGAGGTTTAGAATCAAAACTTTCCTTCTCCTAGATGGGCTACCTTCCCAGATTGATGAACCCCACCTGCCCCTCTACAGCAGGCATAGGCAAACTCAGCCTTCCAGATGTTTTGGGACTACAACTCCCATCATCCCTAGCTAACAGGACCAGTGGTCAGGGATGATGGGAATTGTAGTCTCAAAGCATCTGGAGGGCTGAATTTGCCTATGCCTGCTCTACAGCATATGCAGGAACTGCCTTCTTGACTGTTAGACCCTTAGTTGGTCTTGTCCTCTCAATCCACCAGAGCCCGTCTTCGCATGCAGAGGAAGTCTCTAACGCACTGAAGAAGAGTTTGGATTTGATATCCTGCTTTATCACTACATGCATGGAAATGCCACAAGCTGCCTCTGTTGTCCAGTAGAGCAAGAATAAGGGCTCCCATCTGGGTCAAAACTGAAATGTCCTGAACTATTAGAAAAAGGTCAAAAATTGCCATTTGAGAACATATCACAAGTGCACTATATGTATGTTCTAGGTAACTTGGAGGATGTTATGCAGCAGGATTATCATTACCAAACTGGTGAATCAGTTTGTAATGATTCTGAGCACTACAATATAAGCTATGCTAAATAGGTAGCAAGTATTGGAGGTGTCACCTGTGATAAATCATAGTAGCACAATAAAATAAAAAGTCCCTTCAACCATTATGTTGTTCACCAGTTTACTAGTACTTAAAACGTCAGTTATTTTGACTTTCCACTGCAGGGTTGGCTGTGTGAGCTGCTCCGTTGGAAGGAAAACCCAAGTCCAGAGAACCGTACACTTTGGGAAAATCTGTGCACCATCCGGCGCTTCCTGAATCTTCCGCAGCATGAGAGGGATGTGATCTATGAAGAGGAATCCAGGCATCATCACAGTGAACGTATGCAGCATGTAGTCCAACTTACCCCTGAGCCTGTGCAGGTCAGTGCTATGTCCATTTTAAAATGATTCTTTGTCCCATGCCAACTAGTAAAAGAATGAAAACACAAATGGTTCCAAGCATCTTCCAGATCTAGAACCACAAAACTTCCAGGGTCTTTTTCAGTGAAGAGATTCCTGGATTGCCTTAGGGATCAAGATAGTGATATAAGAAGCAGGTGTGTGTGTTCTATTTCAAAGAGAACTAGCTTGAGAGTACAATATTTAGAGTGATGTCTTTGCATTGCTACCTGGGTCGCTGTCCAGTCTCTTTTTTATGTATTCTTCTGGCACAATCATTAGTCTAATGATTAGAAAGTGGCACTGTTCCCTCTTATATTTTCCAATTCAGTTTCCAAGTTTTGAAATCACCATGCAGTAGGAGCAGGGTAGGTGATGGGATGTGAAGACGTTTGTCTTCCTCCGCTTCCTCCTCCCTTTTCTCTTTAAAGAAATATATAGTTTTATGAAATTCTATGTTTTTCAGACATGTATAGAAAGGGTCGATAAGGTGTCTGTTTCTTTAACCAATATTTAATCACAGATGGCTACTAAATAGAAATTTGATTTCAAATAAAAAATTACCTGTCTTGAAAGTAGGCTCCAGTAACCTATGTAGGTGGTCTTTTGGTGCTAGTGTTTTTTTTAATGGTTGACCTTGATAATTTAGCCTACTTTTGAAACTCTTCAAGCACATTACTTTTCTGCATAGTGTGTGTAGTTTCAAGTGACACGTTACACTGCATTGCAATGTGATGTATTTGTATTTGTCAGCAAGTTACAAAGCCTTGAATTAATTATTTATTACAATCAAAATATGAAAAATGAAGAAAAATAACTGGAACCAGCTGGCAGCTATAAATAGCAAAACTCTGGAGACTCTCCAACACAGTTGAAACATTCGATCTGTGTTTTGGGGATGCTGCACTTAAGGTATTGTTGTGCTTATCTGATAAGCCTCCTGTGTTCTGTTAACCTGATGCTAAATCGCAATATTGGTTTGGCAGTGACAATCTCTATTACACAATTAACCAGAAATAATCGGTGACAACCAGTATCAAATGCACAAAATTGATGCCCATTTAATCCAACTATTTTCTTTGTTCAAGCTAATATTAATTCTTCCCAAATGTTGCTGTGCTTAGATTGTTCTGTCATTGGGATGCATGAATTTTCAGTAACTGCTGTACTGTTAAAGGAGTCCATTAAGCAACATGTCTTATTAATATGCAGAGATGTTTTGTCTTTACCCTTCTTTTCTTCATATACTTGCAGTAATCAAAATTTTAGAAAGTATGTGGAGTTGTTTTATTTTAATTGATATCACAATGCAAGTTGAATAATGAATGCCAAAGATGAGTTTGAAATCCATTTTGATCCCTTACCTGGTGAGGAGGAAGACTGCTGCAATAAATGATAAAGTTAGTATAACAGCAACAATTGCAATCAATGTATGTTTTGTGTCTTTCATCCTCTAATAACGTTTGCCTTTCCTGGTTTCAAGCATCTTAGAACTTTCTTAATTGAGATCATCTAACATTCTAAAGGGATGAATAATATCACTGAGAAGGAGCAACACACCCTTTCCTCTATCATGATTTATTTTCAATCAAATTACATTTTTAAAGCAGTGTGTAAGATGTCCAGTCTACAAAGCACATAAGGCAGGTGGGCAAAATGTAGTTATGTTGAAAATAATATTTTACTTGGTAATAGCTAACATTAGTCATACAGTGGTACCTCGGGTTAAGAACTTAATTCGTTCTGGTGGTCCGTTCTTAACCTGAAACTGTTCTTAACCTGAGGTACCACTTTAGCTAATGGGGCCTCCCTCTGCCACCATGCTGGCGCCACACGATTTCTGTTCTCATCCTGAAGCAAAGTTCTTAACCCGAGGTACTATTTCTGGGTTAGTGGAGTCTGTAACCTGAAGCACCTGTAACCTGAGGTACCACTGTACTCAGAATTGACTCGCTGAAGAAAATGGACTTAAGTAAGTAATCCAGGGACGCAGGTGGCGCTGTGGGTTAAACCACAGAGCCTAGGGCTTGCCGATCAGAAGGTCGGCAGTTTGAATCCATGTGACGGGGTGAGCTCCCGTTCCTCGACCCTGCTCCTGCTAACCTAGCAGTTCGAAAGCACATCAAAATGCAAGTAGATAAATAGGAACCGCTGCAGCGGGAAGGTAAACAGCGTTACTGTGCACTGCTCTGGTTCGCCAGAAGCGGCTTAGTCATGCTGGCCACATGACCCAGAAGCTGTCTGCAGACAAACGCCAGCTCCCTTGGCCAGTAAAGCGAGATGAGCGCTGCAATCCCAGAGTCATCCATGACTGGACCTAATGGTCAGGGGTCCCTTTACCTTTAACTTAAATCCATTTATTTCAATGTGCCTAAGTATGACTTTGTTTATTTGTTTTAAAAACTTTTATCCTGCCATTTATCCAAAGACATGGACAGGTTGCAACAATAAAACAGACAAAAACAATAACTTTTGCTCTTTAGACCTGGAAAGCTACAGAAGTCTCAGCATGTGTTCATTTGTATTAGAATTGTAAAATACTTTTTAAAAGTACAATGCAGGAAACTATTATATAGTTAAAACTTAGATGGAAAGCCTAGGCAACAGATTAAGTTCTAATTAAAGGCAGAGTACATTTAGTTTAATGTTGTCTAATATTTTCCAGTATGTATGACTCATTCTTGAGGGTTAAGGAGATATAAATATCCTTTTCCCCAAAGGACCGTCCTGTTGTAAGTTCCAACTTGCCCAGCATGACCCCTACCTTTAAAAAGTAATTCATTTGCCTTCCCAAATTTTTGTTTGATTAGTAATATGCAACCAAAGTACATTGTCAATATTGGTTACAGTATTCATGCCACTTAATTGAATGGTCCATCTTAAAGCTTTTGAGAGAGGGCATTTGAGGTCTCAAAAAATAAAGCTATTTTAATGAAAGTGTGTGTAAAATTAAGTCAAATGCTTGAAGTGAAATCGTTGCCTCCTGAGTTGTCATCTTTTTGAAAACTGATGCCTCACCACTTGGAGAATGTGTGGCTATGCACTGTGGTTTTAGTTTTAATGAATGTTTGACCACTTTACTATTTAATAAGCTCTATTTGGACGTTTCATGACAGTTTATAGAAGCTTAGAACCCTAGTTCCTAAAAGCTTTGCACGCATTTTGACAAAAACCAATAAGCTACACACAACAGGCAACGAGGCCTTTTATA
Organism: Zootoca vivipara; assembly: GCF_965207765.1. Classification (NCBI taxonomy): domain Eukaryota; kingdom Metazoa; phylum Chordata; class Lepidosauria; order Squamata; family Lacertidae; genus Zootoca; species Zootoca vivipara. The sequence continues at coordinate 11,284,192 of NC_142582.1, forward strand.
TTTGAATCTAAAATATCCAGTAGAGTTTCTTATGATAGATAGTTATTACAATTGCAGTGGAAAGCCACTGAAATTTTACTGTTGAGGCCAAACCTACCTATCACGCAATTTCAGCTGTTTTTGTTTAACATTCATGCCTCGTGTGGCTAGAACATGCTTCAGATTTTTATTAAGACTTACATTTGCAGCTCCCATTATAATCATAGTATAACTTATATTGGGAAGAGGAGAAACTTTCTTAGTTATGTATTACACTATATCACTTAATTATTAGAAAGTATCTCAGATTGTTTTGCCAGTTTTGAACTATGGTGCTATGGTCTATGGGGTCACGAAGAGTCGGACGCGACTAAACGACTAAACAACAACAACAACAACCATATGCTATTTGCAGCTTACATGGGCAACTGCATTTTCAGCCGTTTCAATTTCCAAACAACATAGAAACTAATTTCGGGGGGGGGGGGGGGAAATGCCAGAGCTGAAGCTGTCCAGCTCAGATCATATACTCTAATGACTGAATATTAATTGATCAGAATCTTCCATATGAATGGAAACAAGATGAGTAAATCAGAAAACTAACATCAAAAATTATGCATGATTTTTGTTATGCTCCTTAGCACAATGCATAAACACAGAATGAGCTGCTGTCTTTGGGTTGCATGGATCTGCTCTAACAACAAAAAGGAGTAATACACCTGTTAGACACAGTTTCTGGGATGAGGGCGGAAAGTATTGAGCACAGCGGAAGGCACAAAGTAGTATGTTTTCTGGGCCAGATCAACCATTTTGTTGAAAGACACTGTATGTTAATAATAATAATAATAATAATAATAATAATAATAATAATAATTCTTTATTATTTATACCCCACCCATCTGGCTGGGTGGCTTACAGCATACCGGTATCTAAAAACATAAAACATGTTGAATCTACTCCATATAAAATCTGTGTTCCTAGTTAGTAGAATGAGTTGACTGAAGTGTAGTAGCTGCTCGGTTGTTAATAATCTGATAAGCATGTTGGAAAGGCTTATTTATATTTGTGGAAGTTTATTACTGTCAGTTCTAGGCCCAGTTCAAAGTGCTAGTTTTAATTTTTAAAACCCTAAAGGGCCTATGACCAAGATATCTCAGGAATCACTTCAACCTGTATCACAAATAATATCCATAGCAGAGTGTGTCATCAGGTGTTCCCTTCCTATTGACTCCAATGGGGCACAGCTCAGTGGTGAAGCATCCACTTTGCATGCAGCAGATCTCATGTTTAATCCCTGGCTTCTCCAGGTAGAGCTGGGAGAGTTCCCTGCCTGCACATGGAGAGCGGCTGCCAGTCAGTGTAGACCAGGCATAGGCAACCTTGGCTCTCCAGATGTTTTGGAACTACAACTCCCATGATCCCTGAGCACTGCCCCTGTTAGCTAGGGATCATGGGAGTTGTAGCTCCAAAACATCTGGAGAGCCAAGGTTGCCTATGCCTGGTGTAGACCAGTGTTTCTCAACCTTTTTTGGGCCACGGCACACTATGTTCTATGAAAAAAATCATGCGGCACACCAACTCTGTGCCGCCCTATATTTAGTTTGTCTATAGCCCCTGCTTTTTGCCCAAACAGGCCCCATCCACCACCCAGCTGAAGTTCCCAAGCTGCTTGAAACCCACAAACGTTACAATCCGTCCCTAGTCCAACATTTACTCGCAAGTAAACCTCGCGCTCAGTTCGGTGGGCCTCAGTCCCCGCCGCCCAAGCAAGCATCGGAATTCAACCTGGCGACGCAAAGCTAGGCATTTCTACTCGGAAGGAAGCACCGCTGAGTTTTAGTGGGGCTTGCTACCTGGCTAGTGGCTGCAACCAGATTGCAGTTTAAATCGGATTTGCGTGTGCAAGCCGGTTCCGCGGAGGCCATTGGGACGTTTCTTCTCAAATAATTGGGATTCGGCACATCTTAGGACACATTTACACGGGAGGAAGAAAATCCCAAGGGAAGCTGGCGCGACCTCAGCCTGTAATTTGCCGCGACGTGCGGCAACGAGAAGAGCGATTTGCATTGTCACGTGCCTGGCGGCCGCCAATAGTCCAGGAGTCAGTGACGTGACAATGCAAATCGCCCTTCTCGTCGCGGCACACCAGCCAGCGTCTCGCGGCACACTGGTGTGCCGCGGAACAGCGGTTGAGAAACGCTGGTGTAGACAATACTGAGCTAGATGGACCAATGTTACGACTGGTGTAAGGCAGCGTCCTATGTTCCTGTGGAGGGAAATGACTATGCCATCCTCAGCTGAAAGAGTCTTTTTGGGAGTATATTGGGGAAACAAGGGGGCTTAGATCACTGAGAAGGTGCTCCCCCCCCCTGCAGTGGCAGAACACCATCCACAGCTGCTGAACTTTCAGTGGACATACAATAAGGTTTCTTCTGATCACTTTAGGATTGCTCTATAACGCTGTAGTCCTATACACATTGGGCATAAGTCCCACTGAATTCAGTGGGGTGTACTTCTGAGAAGAAATGTATTGGATTGCATTGCACCAAGAACAGACATGGAGAAATTTCCACATCGCCTTTAAAATATGTGTATAGACAGCCCACCAGCAGTTAAGTGCTAAGTAATTATTACTATTTATTATTTATTTTCCTTCCTACAAGCGGAAATAATTTTGTTTCATTTTGAAAGTGAAAAATGTTTTCCCTGTCACATTTGAAATTTTAATAGTCCTCAATAAATAAAATCATATCTAATAACATAACTGGTTTCACTTGGCACTGTGATCTAGATGCATTGCAGTTCTGGAAGCATAAATAGTTACAGCCTTCTAAAGCCCAGTTCCTATTTGCTAAATATACTTGGCTTGCTTTAAATTCCTCTGTGTGCAGTCATTAATACAATCCTCTTTGACAGCATTTAATTAAAGTGCTTTTCTCTATTCAATTCATTAAAAGTTTTCTTTATATAATACTTTTTTTAGACACTTGAATGCTAAGGATTTGAAGTCCTCTCTAAATAATTTCTCACTGTTTGTTGTAAATCGTTAATTAAATTTAACTTAGTGTCTGCTTGATGTTGGTAGGGGAAATGAAAAATCAGTGCCTTTTTATTAGACAAACTTTTTATTTGTGAAAGTGATAACAAGTGTGCTCCTGGCATTGAGCAAACGGGACAGATTAGGGATTCCGCTGGTTTACCGCCCGCTTTGCTGCCCAGCAGTCTCCCTGCCTGAGCTGACAGCTGGTCTCAGAGGCAGTGTTGAGGATTCCCAGCCTGCTGGTTTTGGGGGACTTCAGCATCCATGCCGAGGTGACTGGCTCTAGGGTGGCTCAGGACTTCATGGCTGCTGTGATGACCGTGGGGCTGTCCCAACATGTCACCAGCCCAATGCAAGTGGCAGGCTACACTCTGGACCTTGTTTTCTCTACTGGGCAGGAAGAAGGTGATCTGAAAGTGAGGGATATTGACATCCGTTCCTTGTCACGGCATAGCTGCCAAGTTTTCCCTTTTCTCGCGAGGAAGCCTATTCAGCATAAGGGAAAATCCCTGTAAAAAAGGGATAACTTGGCAGCTATGTGTCACGGTCAGATCACTTCCTGCTGAGATTTAGACTTTCAGCACCTTTTCCCCACTGCAGAGGCAGAGGACCTATTAGAATGGTCTGCCCTCGGAGGCTGTTTGATCCAAAGGGTCTACTGATGGCTTTGGGTGATTTTCTGGCCTGACTGCACTAGCTGTCAGTTAGTTTCTGGACCCAATTCAAAGTGCTGGTTTTGACCTATAAACTTTAAATGGTTCAGGACTGCATACCTCAAGGACTGACCCAAACTCTGCAGTCATCGTCTGAGGCCCATTTCTGTGTGCCTCCTCCATGAAAGGTCAGGGTGGCAACACAAGAACAGTCCTTTTCTGTGGTGGCTCCCCACTTGTGTCTTCTCACAGAAGCTCACTTGGCGCCTTAGTTACATATCTTTAGGTGACAGATGAAAACATTTCTCTGTAACCAGGCCTTGGGTTGATTAACATTCTATGTCCATTTAAATGTGCTTGTTTTAAATGTGTTTTTGTAGGGGTTATTGGCTTGTTTTTGTTTTATTATGTATTTTATGTTCTCATTTTGTATTTTTATGTTGTGAACCACCCTGTGATCTTTGGATAAAGGGTGGTGTACAAATTTAGTTGATGATGATGGTGGTGGTGGTGATGATGATAATAATAATAATAATAATGATGATGATGATGATGTATGCAAGTGTTTGACTTACACAAACCTTTGTCACACTAAAAGAGCTAACAGAGAAAGGTTTGTTTGTTTGTTTATGGGTATATTGATAGCCTGAATCCAAAGAGACTTTTCAGAAATGGAAGCAGGTGTAGCAAGTATGGCAGTGTTATTCAGGATAACTTGAAGTGGTGCAATCTATGTAGCTTCATCCCACTTGTCATTTAACAAAATCCCAGCCTTCCCTAACTGTTCAAAAAGCTGGGTTGAACTAAAGTGGTGGAGCCAGGAGCAGTTTGATGGCAATCAGGATCCAAGCATGTCTCTTCAGTGAAGAATCTGCAGCACAGGGCAGTGGCAATTTATGTGGCAGCACTAGTTTACTAACTGAAGCATCAGCTTACTAAACACACAGTTATGCTATAAGAAGTGTTTGCACAACTTGTTCTCTGTTTTGGGGAAAAAACTATTATGAATTCAAATTCCCTACGAACATCTTAAACATATGATTGCTCTTATGCACCTAATACACCAGAGGGGAAACTGTCAGGCTGACAGAAATTATTATAAGCGAAACCTACTTGTTTGTGAATTAAAAATGTCCATGTGCAATGATTTGTGATCTTGAGGACTGCTGGCAGCATTCATAAACCAGCAGTTATGGCATTTTGTGTGGTATGTTAGGTATATTGCACACAATGCTCAGTATGTTCAGTTTAGGTGCATTCTGAATAAGTTATCAAAGGTGCTGGATATCATTTTTGGAAATCTACAACATATTTTAAAGGAAAACAATCACAATACCATAATCATATGTTGAGCAAGGTGAATTATTATTCTGCATACTAAATTAGGACAGATATCTAAAGTAAATTTAGGCTTTATGTAAATTATACAAAGATTTTAGGAAATAGTCCTAATCAGATCATTTGGTCTGTGTATTTCAATTTCTGAAGTGTGTTTCACATTGTTCATTATTTTTTCATGTTTTAATAACCCAAAGAACTAATTTACATTAATTGTGAGGATTTTCATAATTTCATCATGGGCCTTAATATGTGAGGATTTGTTGGGCAAATGGGGGGAGGGGGATAGTTCACTATTAATACATTATTGACAGCTTAATGTCTTGGCACCTAGTCAGCCCATAAGGTATAATAAACAGGAAGCTGCCTGATGTGAGAGCAGTCAATAGTATATTCAATCAGAACCTTTCAGTTAATTGCTAGTTGACCTCAGAGATTTCCTTTAGTAAAATACTTTCCTTAGTTTAGACCTAGAAGAATCAGTAGGGAATTTAATACTTTGCTGAGATGTGAGAGAGTAGAGTTTAGTGTTTTGATTCATAGTCATGAAATACCTATAGAACAATAATTTCACAAGCTTTGAAAATATAGCACACCTATAGCCTTTTTCAGTGCCTGCTGTTATGTGTCAGGTATTGAGACATGCCAAAAAGGTAGATGGAAAAAGCCACAAATGACCTAAGACTGGAGAGGATTTATGCTGGAAAGGGGAGCTGAAACAGGACTATACTGGGCAGGCAAGGGGACAAGGTAAGATTCAACATCATTCAAGGGAGTAAGACAAAGCAGGCAAGCAATGGAATGAAAAGCAAGGAGCTGAGAAACAATGGGTGCTAAAGGCAGGGCTCTCAATTAAATTGCAATGCAAATCCTTTTCCTGCAAGTTCGAGAGGCGATTCAGAATACTGAGGATATAGTCCAAGGAATTAAGGGAATACAAAGTTGTTGAGTCTAGGCACTAAGAAGACTGCATATAGAATAAAAGGCCAGGGCTTTGTTTTGTTTGAGGCAGAAAATATAAATAGCAAACCAAGTAAATAAATGACCATCTGATGCTCATATACAACAAACATCTTATTTTATGGTAATGCATTGGGAATAATTCTGCCAGTTGTGTCTTCTCCAGGCACTCTGGATTGGAATTCTTAAGGGGAGTAGTGTGGACCAAAAAGAAGCATGGTGGTGGCAGTGCATATATCGATTTTAATGCCTAGATGATTGTTTGAATTTAAGTTTCTACCTATATGCACAAATGGTGCATGAAACAAATCCCCAAATATATCAGCACCACTTCCCTCCACATTTTGTTAGAGAACCTAATTTGATCCATGGTAGCATTTCAAGCAGAATTTTTGATACAAAATAGGGAGACTCTCAAGGTAAAGTCTGTGTGAATATGTGCACATTCTTATTTTCTGTCAAATTGTTGGCATCAATAGAAATGAGGCAGGCAAATAACTACATTGAAAGGATGGTGGTTGATTCATGTGCATTTTGTGTAGTGGCTCATTTGGCCCAGGGAAGGAGAAGGAATGGGGAAATGATTAAGTACAGGAGGCAGAAAGTGGCTGCATGTAGACAAAGAAGTGCTTGATAACATAAATATGTTGTCCAAGAGCCAGTATTTTTATGTTTAGTTCAGATCTAACTATTCATAAGTTATGAGTTCAGCATGCACAAGAAACAAAGTCTGTGGCTGCCTAGTGTTTTAAGTACTCTACTTAGCTTCTCTAATTTTGGGGGCTGCATATCTTAATATGATCTAGATAATCTACAAAGGCAGGCAGGCAGGAAGCCACAAGGGCAATTCCTGACCCTGACTAACATTAAACCATCTGCTCACTTGGGACAGGGAGGCTGCATGGGGAAATTTGTAAGAAATAAATCTACAATCAGTCTTCTCCTTCCATTCCTTCCCTACCCCCCCCCCCTGGTGTGTGTGTGTGTGTGAGAGAGAGAGAGAGAGAGAGAGAGAGAGAGAGAGAGAGGGAGGGAGGGAGGGAGGGAGGGAGGGAGGGAGGGAGATTTTGATCACCACTACTAGTTCCAAAATGGGTTTCTTTATGAGACTGAGTGATTCAACAACTAGGCTAGCCTCATTTATTGTTCATTCACCTAGGAAATTTCTAACTTGGACGAATATATTTTTGTGATACATGAGGAACATGGATGCAACACATTCATTATGCTTGACACCTGTAAACCACCCAAGATCTATGCTAATCCCTTTGCTTGTTCAAACCGCATTTGAGGATTAACACCATGGTTTAACAGGGATTCCTACAAATATCTGAACCACTTTTTATCCTTTTTCTGGTTCTGGTTCCTGTTCTAGGTTTATTTGAAATAGTGCATGAAGACGGTGCTTTCGTACCATCTATATAATCTAGAATAGTGTTAATAAAAATATTAGTGCTATTTTTCCAAGCATCATTTCTTATTATAAAGAACAAGTCATAGTGAAATTACTCAGAACCATAACTCAGAACTCAACTTATATAAACGCAAGAGAACATGTGCTCAAGTCATGGCTTTCCACTTTATTGAGGAACAAATGCATAGTTGTTACTCAGCTGTTGAGGAGATCAGCTCACTCATCTGCAACAAAGAAATGGCATATTCCTAGCATTTAGACTGCAATGTGTGTCCACTGAGAATATAGGGTGATTTTACCAGCAAGCCTGGCTATGGAGGATTAAAATGTTAGATATCCGAAAGTGTATTGAGTAGCTTGGGGAGCCCATGACTAGCACTCCCAACACAATTTTCTATAAACTGTCTTATAGTTTTACAAAAATGATGAGAGGAAAACACAAGATTCAGAAATGGGCAACCAAAATGATCAAGGGAATGGAGCGATATCCTGTGAAGAAAGGTTGCAGTGCTTGGGAATAGAGAAAAGGCAAGTAAGAGGTGACATGATAGAAAAGTTTATAAAATTATACATGGCATGGAGAAATGGTTAGAGAATTTTTTTCTCCATCTCTGGAGGCAGTCGTGCTTCTGAATGCCTGTTGCCGGAAGCCACAGGAGAGCAGGGTGCTCTTGGGTTCAGATCCTGCTTGCAAGTAGGTTGCCTACTGTGAGAACAGGATGCTGGAGTAGATGGGCCATTGGCTGGATTCAGCAGGCTCTTCTTAAGCATACTGCTTAATTGTAACAAACAATGAGGCAGATAGATAGAGACAAGACAGAACTTTGATCCTGCAGACATTTTAATGTAGCGTAATGAAATCAATCAAGCAGATAAACTGAAGATAAATCTTTGCTCATAAGGTGTTTTGTTTATCTCTATGCATTTGAAAAATGAAGTGATGAAAGTGATACCTTCATTAGAAAATGGCAGAAATTAGTCACATTCAGTCTGAATATCAATAGTTTCCTGTGGTAGTATCTTAACTGATTCCCTTTTATTTTCTTTCTGGACATATGAAGCTGCCTTTTATCAAGTCAAACTATGTATTCACCCCTACAGATGTTGTCTACTCTGTTGCCCCTTTCAATACACATTTCAATATAAATACATTGAAACAGATCTCAACTTAAGAAGTTTGTTGAAAGAGGACAACAGAGATAGCACCTGTCTAACACTGAGTGAACAGGAATTCCAGCAAGTTATATGATTTGACTGACGGCGGCTCTCCGAAATCTCAAGCTGTCTATCATTATCTGCTATGTGGCAATTGAATTGGAAATACTGGGGACGTGGGACCATCTCCATACAAAGGATGTGCTCTGCCACTAAGCTAAGACCTTTCTCCTCCAGCCTTTGTAATGCTTTTTAATTCTTTGTAATGCTTTTTAATTCATTTATTATGGTCATTTAGCTAGTGCTCTTAGAAAAATTAATTTAGTGCCTAAAAGTCATGCAGGTACATTTAATACTGTTCCTTATTAAAATTCTCAGAAAAATAGGAACATTTTCAGATAATTGTCATTTTTTAAAAAGGCTCAAAAGAGATATTTCAGCCTTGATGAAATTAAGTTCAATGTATATCACACCTTGGTAGTTCAATTATCTGTGATACCAGTGTTTACTTCATGAAGCAATTATTAAACCCTTAAAAAAAGGCAATACATGAAAAATGCCAGTAGCATTTTGGTTACAATATTAAAGGAAGCTAGATGAAAGTGAACATATATATATATCCATGTAAGACTTCCTACCATTTTGCACGCTCATATTGATTTCTTTTGACATGGTCTTCATTTATTGAGTACTATTTTTTTTAAACTCCCCTGTCCATAACTGTACATGCTGTGAGCAATTGTAAAAGGAAGCCAAAGTATATTAAACCTGCCTGAAGTCAAAATGTAATCTAACACCTGTAGTCTGTTATTTGTCATCACTTCATAGACAGTTTTTTGGGGTGTGTATGTGTGGGGTTTTTTTTTGTAATAACAGTTTGAATTTTCCTCAGCTTGTAACCTTAGGATACTCTGCAGTCCAAGAAAAGTGATGGAACTAAATCACAGTATTTAATGGAGTTTTATTGCATCAAGGTGCTAAATCACGGCTCCAAACAAACTCAAAGAAAATACTTCTTTTGGAGCTCTGTAATGTAGTGCTGCACTGTTTAGCTAAAGGACACAAATACCTTTCACAGCAAAATAAAATAAAGTCTTAACCACTGTTTTGAAAGGAAAAACAAGCACAGGTGCAAATTGTAACTTCTGCTACAGTTTCTCATGTAGACATTCCTAGCAGCTAGTAAAGGTTCTTGGCAGAAAATTCTATCTAATTAACACTCTTGCCAACAGGACGCCCAGACTAAGATTGTGTTGAAAGGTGCCGTTTATTTACCCAAGCTTTGTTGTTATTGTTGTGCTCTTCTCTATATAAATTGGAGGCTGTAGAACGGTATGGTACAGTTCTCTATGGGTACATTTATTGCATCTGCAAACATCTGCTTCAAAAATGTAACACAGGGCAAGGGCATCCTTCAGCATAAACATACACTTTCAAAGTGCAGCATTTAAAATGAGGTTCTAGAGATTTAATACACTCTACATCTGAGACACCTGAATGAGACATTGAAAAGTAGTGAATATATGAACAGTTGATGGGTATTTGACATTGGGAGATGTCATTTTGTCCAGTGATTTTTAAAGAAACTCAGTGCTGTTAAACCGGTGACAGCTTTAGGCTGAATATTTTCTGCTGTAAGCAAAGTTACTAGGAGTGTATTATGAAACGTTTCTGTAAAACAGTTAAAGGAATGGCAGGATCATTCTTATGTCGCATCAGAAGGGTCATTATTCTCCCTCCCCGAAATGTGCTGGGTTTCTCTTCCCTGACCACTAGGAAAGAGCAAGGCAGAACCACAGTTTCTGCTGCTTCAGGTGAAATGCCACTGTTGGCAAATGAATGGTTCACTCTTGCCACCCTTCTTGGCTGCAGCTGTTAAAACCAAGGGTGGCCCATGCATGAGGCAAGGTGAAGCCATTTGCCTCAGGCAGCAGAGCTGCCTTCCACCCTCTCTTTGTTTTGATTATTGATGTAAACCTCTAATAAATTTTGTATAGTTAAGTTTTTACCTCTGTCTTCAGTACATTGTATTTTATTTTATTGCTATGGCTAGTGGTTGATGCAAAAAATAAATAAATACTTCTGATTCTGATTCTCCCTGCCCCTGCCGTGTTGCTGCCAGCTCAACCGGGGTTTCCCATACCACTGACACAGTGCTGTTGTCCTTGGTGCTGCACCCTTACTGCTGCTGCTGTGTTGTGACAGCAGTGCGGGTGCAGGCAAGGGTACAATTGTGGTTATTGGGCTGGCAGCAGCACGGGCAGAGGCCTAGATCTGGGGTGGGGAGCAGTGGCAGGCTGGGGCATTTTACTTGCAGGGGCAGAGTCAAACGTCTTGGGCCGGCCCTGGTTCAGACTCATTACAAGAATTCCACAAATTGTTAAATCATGGGGGCCACTTCACATGAGACTCTTTCCCTACATCCTGTTTCATGCCCAACACACACAAACAAGGGCTCTTGCATTTTAGTAAAACACCAGGTCTTTATTGAGGCAGACAAAACGTTCAGGAGTCATGATTCAGGAGTTCAGGAATCCTGCAAGACATTCAGAACTGGATGGAAGCAAGAAAGATCTCCAAACAGTTACCATGCCCTGTCCTTCAACTTAAGGGGAAGGTGTGATGTACTCACTCACAAGACGTGCTTGCTCTGTGAGAATGATGGAGTTGCAAATGTGTGCTCCTCTGGGATGGGTCTGCTCCCATCTGTGGAAATGGAGCCTGGTTCTAGAAATTTCTGGATTTCAGTAATTTAAGCCTATTGATTTCTATGAGTTTACTCTGAGTATTGCTAATGTTGGCTTTCACTCTGTGAATAGCTGACTATTGCACCCAGGGCCAAATCCACTAGGGGTGGGGAGCCACCGATTGGTTCTTCTTCACCTAGTGTGGCTTAACCTCATTTAATTTAACTTTATGGAGTTTCCAGTTTTTTAAAAAGCTCAGTGGTCTTCAACTTATCTTCCTCCATCCATACCTTTTAATGCAGAAATGTAGCAGAAGCTTTTACCATCAAAGAGTGATGAGAAAAGGTTTCACCGTTCCACATATCAGGCAGTATAATTAAAACAAAAAACAAAAACACCAGCCCTACACCAAAAACTCTCGGTTGGCTACTGCAAGCAGTGGAAAATCAATAGTGGAAGGCACACTGATGTTCAGAGCAGCTGGTCCACTATTAACTGATATTCTGACTGAGGAGGCTTTGATCAGTTTTCTAGCAACTCCAGAGTTCTCTGGAATACAGTTTGAAACCTCTGTCGTAGCTTATTACAAGTAATACAGATCATTCCCTTAATGATATACTACATTATATATTTTCCTAAACTTAATCATTCCATATCATACTTCCTCCCCTGCAGGCGTGTACTATTATTTTTTACACATGGTTCCCAGCTGGATTTCATTGTGGCCTTCAAAACATATTGCAATGTTGTGTGATTTAATAGGAGTCACTTATCTTTTCAAAGTCAACTTTCATCATATTAGATATCTGTATGTTTTCTATCTGAATAGACTAATACCTCAGAAAAGTGAAAATGTAATACCTATGAAAAGTAGTTTCCTCCCACAAAAAAAAACAAAACGGTCTTGTGCTTTAGCTTTCTTATACAAATGTAGATCCATTTTCAACATTAAAGTGAATATGCATTAGAGAAAGCAGAAACATTTGAGACCTGTGGCTAGAGAACAAAACATGTTTCAGTTCTGATTTGCAAGGAGATGGGAACTGATTTGGGGAAGAAATAGGAAGTCAGTTCCAGATGGTCAAAATTGAAGTGAAGACTTGCTTGTGCTAATGGCAAAGTGAAGGGAGGAGTAAAAGCAGAGAACGGGATCACTCAAAGTCAAATTTCTGCTATGATCCTGAGCACAGTTTCTTGGAAGTTAAGACATTTGACTTATTTCTTAGGAACAATGTTTATGACAAGAGACTCTTCACAGAACTCTGCCATTTTCAGTTAAGATGTTGCTTCTACAAGCTGCATGAGATGTGGCTTATTTGTTAACTGACATTAAGCCAGAGTACCCTGACTTGGACATCCCAAGGATCTTTGTCTTATTGCAAGCATGAGAAGATTGCCTAGTTCTGAGGCTCATGGTTTATGAAGGCTGGAGTACTTGTCTGATTTGGGTGTAATCTTATATGCAGTTGGATTAGGGCCCTATACCAATTGGCCACCTGTTCTTCAGATAAAGTTAAAAGGACAGTCTAGGTAACAAAGAATTGGGTTCATTTTCCTCTTTAAAATGTTTTATACCCTCTAGTTGCAACACTGAATATGGTTCCATAGAACTGCAGAATGAGCACCTCTTCAACAAACCAGCGTGTTGTTTTGAAACCGATTTCATCTCAAATTAAACATTTTAATGTCTTAGGTGTATTGTTTTACAGATCCCAAGTATTTCATACTTGTCAGCTTGGCTTGATTCTGTTTTTCTTAGTTCCACTTAACTGAAATTAAACAGATAGCCTTTCTTCTCTTAATAATAATAATACCTTTATTGTCATTGTACAACCTGTGTACAATGAAATTAAACGTATTGTGATGTACTGTGGTTGCTGCAGTTCTTTCAACCCCCTCTGGCAAATGCTTTGTACAAGAAGCTTTGTTCAAGAAGCTTTGTACATGCGCCTTTTTAAAGTGCCCGTGTTTTCAGGATGGTTTCCCACATGAAATTTCCCCTCCTGAGAGTTAAATGCAACACCAGAGATTTATCTGGCTGTGAGTATATGAGCCAACAGAGCTATCACTCAAGAGAACACACAAGACAGATATCAGTAGAGCTTTGCCTATTGACACCTGCAAAGGAGCAGCAACTCTGTTGATAGGGGGCTGTTGTATGATTGCATTCTTTCCCTTCTAGTACATATAGTCAGTCGCGGGGTTACTAAACTGACTTGGTAGAGAACCAATGCCAGCTCCTCATCATCATGCAAATAGACTCCAGACCTAATTTACACTGGTTGCTGCTATCTGTTGGGTTGGTGGGAATGGGGTTCATACTGCTCCTCTCCTTTGCTGTGTTGCAGTACCCCTAGGGCTAAATATACAAGCACTTACATCAAGCCGAGAAACTAGTCTGAAAGCAAAGCAAAAACAAAAGAAATATCAAAAAGGAACATCTTGTGGAGGCCTGGAACAATGCTCCTTTTGATAAGAGAAAGAAGTTGATATTTCTCATTTTGACTAGTTGCTCTCGCATTGTGTTTTTCCCCCCTGAGCCAATTTATTTATAGCAAATAATTGCAACATTCCTTTCTGCAGAAGGGCTAGAGTATGTTTGTTTAAGACACGCAGATCACCAGAGCAAACATTGGCCTTTATGATGAGCAATTGAAGACCTACCGTGTAGCTGCTTAATGAAGTTAGGGAATTGAATGGCTGGACTTCTCACTTCTCTTTTGCCGATGGCAGCATGCTGCGTAGGGCCACGCATCCGTGTCATCATTGAAAAGTTATGCAGCAAGAGTGCCAGTAACATTTATTTCAACTCATTACATTCTCTAGCCCCACAAGTTTTTTATTGCTTAGGACATCAGCCACCTTCCATCATAATAGAAGAAGAAATATATTTCTTGAATCTTCCTAGGCTGATAATTGAGGATAAGACTTTCACTTCATCTACTCATATTTTCTCCTGGTTCAGGTGTATGCACACACATGTGTACTCTGCCTTACAAATGGTTCCATGTTTCTCCTCTTTAACAGTTCTGGTCTTCCGGGATCTAAAATCCTCATCTAATTTGCTCTGTGAGTTTAAGTTTAAAGAGAATTATGGAAGCTTTAGTAAACCATTATTTGGAGCTACCTGTATTTGCAATGTTTACATAGAAGTTGATTAAACACCCTATACGTATGTAACTTCTGTCTCATGTAGAGATGCAGAGATAAAGAACAAATATTTTAGTGAAATAACTAGGTTCTTCAAATAGTGGGATTTTAGGAGCTTTAGATATGCCATCTTTTAAGTCGGTAATAAATTACTGTACATGTTCCTAATAAAATTTCACCCCATCATCCAAAAATGTATTTCTTTTTAGTGGTTTTTTAGGAAATAGTTTTGAACTATTTTTGAACAGTTTTTAGTACAGTATTGCTATGCAGATACTGCTATGGAATCCTCATGCAACATGTTGCAAACTTGCATTATACAGAAGAGATTGAGAATAAAAAAGCTGAAGCACAGATTTATGGACTTTTGGTAGTGTTGTGTATATTTTTTTCTTTGTATTTGGTTTCAAATTATTGACAAGCTGGTTAAATATATTGACAGTATATTTAAATAAATGTAATAATCATAATTAGTAATGCATTAATGCTGTTACACAGGCATTTGGTGTCATGGCAGACTTACTTTAAATAGGTATGCTTTTTTCATTTTTCAGGTGCTTCATAGACAGCAATCCCAACCAGCAAAGGAAAATTCACCTCCGAGAGAAGAGGCCCCGCCTCCACCTACAGAGGACACGTGTACCAAAAAAACAAGATCTCGTACTAAAATTTCTTTAGAGGCTTTGGGCATCCTTCAAAGTTTCATCCATGATGTTGGCCTCTATCCAGATCAGGAGGCCATCCACACTTTATCTGCTCAGTTGGATCTGCCTAAACACACCATCATCAAATTCTTCCAGAACCAGCGTTACCATGTAAAGCATCATGGGAAGCTAAAAGAGCACATGGGCACTGTGGTAGATGTGGCAGAATACAAAGACGAGGAGCTACTGACTGAGTCAGAGGAGAATGACAGTGAGGAGGGCTCTGAGGAAATGTACAAAGTGGAAACTGAAGAAGAGAATCCTGAAAAAAACAAGGCAACTGCTTCAGAAACTGACCAGAGATAATGTGAAAACATCACAGGAAAAGCAATACATTGATCCATTTTTTTTTTTTGCTTTTTAAAAAAGTTTTTTTTAAGTGCGCATAAAGTTGGTGGTTTTTTTTCCAGTGCGCATAGAGTATGTGCAAACCGAACTATTATTTTGCATAGCCCAATCAGACATTCCCTTATAAAAGGCACTTGAGTGTTACACTTTTATGTTTGACTGAGACAATGTTAATTGTAATTCACGTATGATTACATCAGCGTTAACCTTGCACTTATGAAAGGACCTTCTAGCAAGTTACAGGAAGAAATAGACCTATGAAATCAATGAAGGAAATGATAACGGCATATATATATATATATATATATATATATATATATATATAAAATCTCCCCACATATATGAAATTTGCATGGGACATAACTTTACAATCTGAAAGTATAGACTGTGAAATGAGCTCGTTAAAATATGAGTCTTGTTTATGTATTAAAAAAACCACTTCACAATGAGTTGCTTTGGCTTTTAGATAAACTGCTGCCTGCTCTCAGGGTGTGGTTACTATTTTGAAATACCTATTTATTTTCTATGTTTATCCCTGTTATATATATATTTTAAATTCTTACTATGGCTTCCACTTTGGCAGCTTGATGGGGAATTTTTGAGGTATGCATTTAAAAAACCTAGAGCAGCACTGCCAAAAAAATAAAAGTGAAGGAGAGGGAGAGAGAAAAGGGGGGGGACAAAATCAGGGCACCTTAACAAATGAAATCCCAAACCAAGTAGTAACTTTAAAAAAACTTTAGTATATGATGCACATTTGAAGTCACAGAGCATGTTTTGTCCTTTATCATTTCTGTAGCAACCAGATGGATTTTCATGGACTTTTCAGTGGGAAAAAAAATCAGCGACAGTAGACTTTGTCTACTAAAGCAGTCTTCATGAAAAGTTGCTTTTAAGAGATTTAATGTGTGGAATTTTACATTGAGCCACATTTTATAGTGGTGTTATGTGTTTTGGAGGCGCAAACCATCTACACTGTTGCTGTGCAACTTCTGTCAATTTAAGTGGGGCTTGTGCAGCTGTGGTTCTTGTTCCTTTGCTCCTCTAGTGTTCGTCTGATATCAATGTTTGGAAATTTACTCATTATATATATGCTCAAATTGCTTTTCAACAAAGCTTTCACAAATGAAATCATGACTATATCACATCTATCACTCTGGGCAAGTCTGACTGGTTCTTAAATCAGTCAGAGGGTCTGATGGTTCTCTGGTGCTGAATTTCCTTCTGTATTTCCTTTATCCTCTCTTCCCCCCCCCCCCATCTAGAGTCTTAAAGCTCATTATCTCAAGGAGACTAAACACTTTCAGCAAACACTCTTCCAAGGTATGGGCTTCATGTGGTGCATGGCAGACTTGGTGGGAACACATTTTCTGAACTTGCTGCAGTTCTAGGCAGTAAGAGTAAACCAAGCAATTTCCGTGTAGTCACTTAACTTGTCATAAACTGAAACCTTTTCCCAGTGACCTAGCATAGCAATTCCATTACATAAAGCAGAACTAATGCTGACTGACTCTTCAATAGTACAAGCATTAAAGCTGCAATTTACTATAGTTTCCGACAGGTTTTTGAAGTCGTGGTTTGGTAGTGACACCAGCAGTGTTGCTGTTCCTCCATATATATATATATATTTTTAAAGGATATTTTGACTTTCTTCTGTGTCTGGGTTGCTATTTGGACTCTTAAACCCATTGGTAGGCTTCCTTTTGACATGTGCTTTGTAACTCTTAACAAAGACCTCATGCGATATCACTTGGAAAGCTATTTTATGTTTCTTGCACAGACATTGTAATATATAACTGTTAATACTATTTATATATTTGAAAGGTATAAAAGGCAGGCATTAAAAGAATTCTCTGTATAGGTAGTTACCAAGAATGTAACAACATACAGGGAGAAGACATGTTGCAATACAAGCTAATTCTAGCTACTCAGTAACCTCCAGAGTTTTTAAAGGGACTTTTCCAAAATCAATATTTGACACCCACAACGTATCTGTATGCATTTCATATATCATTGAAAAACAATATTGGCTTGCTAACTTGAACTTTTCCTCCTTTATTTCTGTAGTATGCTGCAGCTTTAATCAGAAATTCAGTAGCCGCTGCTTTACGTTCTCTTTTGAGTTACGATACTCTTTTTAAACTGTTATCAGAAGCTCTTGCTGAAATCACTACGTGTATGTAATACTGGTCTATCTCTCATAAGGTTATTCATCTCTTTGATGGCATCAGCATTGGTTTCTTTTTAAAAACACTTCAACCTAAATAAATAAATAGTAGGTATTTCCCCCCCAATGCTGAGTCTTGCCTTCCTGCCCCCAACACTGCCAATTTTTGCAGTGGTTCTTCTAAGTGAATCTGTGGGCATTTTCGCCTGTGGTCTTGCCAGATCTTTGCGAATTACAATGCATATATGTCTATTTATTCAATATTCATCATATAATATCTATTTGGAAAAAGATTTTTTTTCTCGTAGTGCCTCTTAACAAAGCACAATTTTCCGCCTTTTTGTGAAATAAGAGAAAAAAGAAAAAAAAAGTGTTATTGCGGTATCAACAATGTGAATGAGGATTAACATATTGTAAATGTTCTTTTTCCATGTAAATCAACTTGATCTTTGTTATCACTAAGTGATAATTAAATTTTAACTTATGTGCATTGTTAGTCTGTTAGAATTTTTTGGTTGTTGAAATAAAACACATTCAGTAAATGACATACCCATTTGCAATGTCATTCTTTGGGGCCCTCTGTTTTCCTTCCCCTCTCCCTGAATTGATATGAAACATAAATCCCTTTCTTGTATTAGAAATGTGTTCTAGGCAAGTAGAGTTTTACCCTGCCTGTGTTATCTTGCAAACTGCTTTTAAAGTTTCACATGTTTAAAAAACGGGTTTGAATTTGCAGAGGTGGGCTGGGGGAGTAAGCGTTCCTCTGGACATGCAGAGGCTAAATCCTTTAGGTTAGCTTAACGACTCAAAGTTGAACTCAATAGAAATTAACAGCTTATACAAATGGGAATGTTTTGTTGTGCTTAAATGGTAAATATTTTATTCCCTACCTGAAATGCATGCAATGCAAATGGATATATTTGCTCAGACAAATGTGGGTGAAGGTGGAAAGTAAATTTAGCTGCCTCTTAGCAAATCAGATTGCAGAAAATGCAAATTTTCTGTTTACAGTTTAAAACATACATTCCCCGGACTTTAAAAAAAACCAAAAACATTTCCAGCAGAAATATCTCACTAAAGTATACCCTCTATGGAATGCTAGAAAGAATGAGGTAACTAAAATTTGGAGAGAATATTCCTTTTGCCTCAAAGTCTTAAACACAGACTACTTCTTTAATTTGAGTCCAGTCCTTGGAAGACAAATTATATTATTAATACTCTCAGCCTAGCTGATGTGGTCCAAAGGAAAGCAGCGCATGTGTCGGGTACCAGCTTGGCTGCAGGAGTGGCCAGAAGGAGACATACAAGACGCTATCCAACCATTTTAGGGACTTCACACCAGATTTGTGTAGCCTTTTCTTCTACCAAAGATATCCCGCAAGGCAGCAGAAGTTTAAGGTGAGAGTTTTCCTTCTCCTGGAGTTTTCCTTCTCCTTCCCAGGTTGATGAGTCCCACCTGTCCCTCACTTTGCTCTACAGCACGTGCAGAAAACTCCCTCTTCACCATTGGACCCACTATGGATCTCATCTGCTCAATCCCCCGGAGCCTGTCCAGGATGTTTTGCAGTTCAAAAGCACGTAAAAGTGCAAGTAGATAAATAGGTACCGCTCCGGTGGGGAAGTAAACGGCGTTTCCGTGTGCTGCTCTGGTTCGCCAGAAGCGGCTTAGTCATGCTGGCCACATGACCCGGAAGCTGTCTGCGGACAAACGCCAGCTCCCTCAGCCTATAGAGCGAGATGAGCGCCACAACCCCAGAGTCGTCCGCGACTCGACCTAGTGGTCAGGGGTACCTTTACCTTTACCTATGACAGTTATACTCGTATATTACTGCTAGCATTACCAAATATCCTAATATCCATAAAGGCAGTTCCTTGTATTCCTTTTCTCTGTTGCACAAAGTGCTCCCAGGGCTAAGATTACAGTCATTCATTTATTTGAAAAACACATTTCTAAGCTGCTTTTCCTCCATCTGGATTCTGGGGCGATAAACAGTCATCATGAATAAAATTAAACATGCCACAAACACAGTAAAATATAAGTAACAAATAATGATAAATACAGTGAAAGGCAATAACAACAACAATCTTAGAACTGGCTAATAGAAGTCTTTTCTGTTCATTCTTGCCTTCTACTAGTCCTGCAAGAAAATCCAAGAAAATTTCCCCCCTCCCTCACTGAGTTCATACCCTCCTACGTTTCTCTGATGGAAGGTAAATGGTGTTTCTCTGTGTTGCTCTGTTCGCCAGAAGTGGCTTAGTCATGCTGGCCACATGCTGGCCACGCCAGCTCCCTTAGTCAGCAAAGCGAGATGAGCAGCGCAACCCCAGAGTCTGGACCTTTGCCTATTCAATAATAAGCATAATAATTTTATTTTTTATACCCCACCCATCTGACTGGCTTCCCCCAGCCACTCTGGGCAGCTTCCAACGTATATAAAAGCATAAAGGTAAAGGGACCCCTGACCATTAGGTCCAGTCGTGACCGACTCTGGGGTTGCGCGCTCATCTCGCATTATTGGCCAAGGGAGCCGACGTACAGCTTCCAGGTCATGTGGCCAGCATGACAAAGCCGCTTCTGGCAAACCAGAGCAGCACATGGAAACGCCGTTTACCTTCCCGCTGTAGCGGTTCCTATTTATCTACTTGCATTTTGATGTGCTTTCGAACTGCTAGGTTGGCAGGAGCTGGGACCAAGCAATGGGAGCTCACCCCGTCACAGGGATTCGAACTGCCGACCTTCTGATCAGCAAGCCCTAGGCTCAGTGGTTTAACCACAGCGCCAATATAAAAGCATTATAAAATATTAAACATTTTAAAACTTCCCAATGCAGGTCTGCCTTCAGATGTCTTCTAAAAATTGTATAGTTACAGTACTTATCTACTTGGCTCGGGGCTCGCATAACTCCATACCCTCCAACATTTCTCCCATGAAAATAGGGCCGTCCTAAGGAAAAGCGGGTGGCGCTGTGGGTTAAACCAGAGAGCCTAGAGGTTGCTAATCAGAAGGTCGGCGGTTCGAATCCCCACGACGGGGTGCGCTCCCTTTGCTCGGTCCCAGCTCCTGCCAACCTAGCAGTTCGAAAGCACGTCAAAGTGCAAGTAGATAAATACGTACCGCTACAGCGGGAAGGTAAACGGCATTTCTGTGTGCTGCTCTGGTTCGCCAGAAGCGGCTTTGTCATGCTGGCCACATGACCTGGAAGCTGTACGCCGAATCCCTCGGCCAATAACACGAGATGAGCACCACAACCCCAGAGTTGGTCATGACTAGACCTAATGGTCAGGGGTCCCTTTACCTTTAAGGAAGAGCGGGACATTCTGGGGTCAAATCAGAAAACAGGATGGCTTCTGTAAATCCAGGGCTGTCCCCGGAAAATAGGGACACTTGGAGGGTCTGTGAGTTCCTTAACAGGGGCAAGAGTTGTCCTGTCGCAAAAGCATTTTCCCTTAGAGCTGAAATGACATTTCCCTTCTCCCACATGGGGATTCTACTCCAAATGGCTGATGATACACATCTTTGCCGCATCAGAACAGGCAAATTTGAATTTAAAATGAGACTCCTAAGGCCTCTTTACGTTTTGCATGTCTCAGGCTTATGTCCGTCTGTCCCCTCAATACATGGATACAGGCTCTTCGGTAAACCACTTGATACAGCTCAAATTTGATTGACATTTGCCCTCCCCCCAGATGCTGTTGGACTCCAACTCCCATCAGTCCCAGTCAGTCCCAGTCATGTCTCAGAGTAGCAGGAGAAATTTCTAGGAATCTCCACCACTTCCAATTTTCCTGTGTGTGTGTGTGTGTGTGTGTGCACGCAATGCGGTATCAGGGAGAGGAGCAGACTCATGACAAAGTTATCCAATTCTCTGCATAGTGAGAAGATGTAGCTGCATTTATTTATACCCTGCCTTTTTCCTTGACAAGGCAACTTACAGATAAAAACAGCAACTGCTACAAACATAGGAAAAACCAACCATTAAAGTACAATAAAACATTGCTAGAATGGAAACTATATGCATATATATATAGTGTACACACACACACACACACACACACACACACACACTTATACATATATAAAATCAGCTTAAAACATACCAGCACCAGCCCTTTAATTAAAAGCAGTCGGTTCTCAAAAGCCTTTTGGAACAAGAAAGTCTTCACCTGCCAGACGGAAGAATAGGAAAGAGGGAGCCAGTCTAGCTTCTCAAGGGAGGGAGTTTCACAGTCTGGGAGAAGTTCCAGGTACAACACCAGAATGTTTACTTACTTTCCTTTAAATCAAAGAACAATGAAGACTTAGGCTCCGATCCTAAACACACTTTCCTGGGATGAAGCATCGCTGAATTCATTGGGACTTACGTCTAAGTGAACACACCTAGGATTGCCTGGTCTGCAACGTTTAGGAAAAGAGAATAGTGGAAGGAAACAAGCACTCTTGCAGCAGAGCCCCCTAACCTTGCATGAATTCCCTAGAGAGCAATTTGCATCGCACCCAAGTTTCAGCAAATTCTAGGCTTCCTGTTTCCGGTGCGCCAGGAATGGAGTCTCTCCCACGGGAGAGAGACGCTGATAATTAGATAATGATGGGGGGATTTTATTATCTGCATTCCTCTTCTCACCTGCAGTTTACCTGGTGGTCTGGCGCTCGCTTCCCCATGGAATATGAGGGCAGGCAAAGGCACTGTGTTCTTTTTTTAATTGTAGTAAACTACAGGCGCGTGCTAGAGATGATAAGAAACTGCGAAAAAGAGCCCAGCTACAAGGATTTAAAAGGTTTAGATTGAGAGGGGATTTCATTCGGTGAAAGAGACGATGGGAAAGGGGAGCCCACAGTTTACTTATATCAAAGTTTTTCTCTACATTTATGACATGGCAATCCTCCCCAGAATGCAAGCTGCTTCCTCCTCCTCCTCCTCCTCCTCTTCTTCAATCTGTACAAGTGAGAAAGGAAAAAAATTGGAAGTGATGCAGTGACTTTTGGAAACAGTGAGATAACCACTTCTCCCGTGGCATGACAGGGACCATCAATAATTGTAGGAATGAAGGCTATAACACTACATATGGATGGGAAAACATCATGGTAGAAACTGTCACACGCAGGAAGGAATAAGGATTACAGCTAAAGTTCCTCACTTGAAACTTTATAATTGATCTAATATACTAACACGAATAGATATCACAAGATTATTATATTTGAATGGAATGGAAATTATTAAAATTTTGCAATGCAGAAAAAATGTAGAAGAATGAACTCATCAACTCTGGTATGCAAGGGGGGCAGTTTAATCAAATTATATAATTGGACATTTGTATAATTGGCATTAATAATTGTATTACAGTGGTACCTTGGGTTAAGAACCTACCGGTAATTCATTTTGGAGGTCCGTTCTTAACCTGAAACTGTTCTTAACCTGAGGTACCACTTTAGCTAATGGGGCCTCCCACTGCCGCCCCGCCGCCGCCGCACAATTTCTGTTCTCATCCTGAAGCAAAGTTCTTAACCCGAGGTATTATTTCTGGGTGAGCAGAGTCTGGGTTAGCAGAGTCTGTAACCTGAAGCGTCAGTAACCCGAGGTACCACTGTAATTGGATAAAATTGGTATTGTTATAATGAGGCTGCTATTGGAATGATACTGAAAAAATCATATATCTATATCTATCTATATCTATATCATCTATATCTATATGAGAGAAGTTTCAGCAAATTCTAGCTTGAAACTCCAAATTCCCCCTCCCAGATGCTGAATAAGCTGTTTTTCTGGCCCTCTCCTTTGAGTTCCCAAGGTGGCACCTTCTGAAGGCAGAGTTCCAAGTCCAATGTAACAACCCCAATTCATTAATATAAGGACTGTTAAGGTTCTTTCCTTAAAGCCCTTGGTACTTTATCCTTCACAGATCTGCAGTTCCCGGCAGCCTTAGCAAACTACAGTTTATTTCGGGTGTGGCTGGGTGCCTTGGATGAATTGTATGGTGTGTATGCAGCGAAAGGTTCACAGCAGCACTCAAAAGTTAACTAGCCTCAAGCAGTCTATGCTAAGAGGATTTGTTGCACCTATTTGTAACAACCAAGGAAGGAAAGGGAGGAAGAGAAAGCAGTTGTTCCAAGAAGCAATCAAATGTGACCTGGAATTCAAAGGGGTCTTGCTCTCTTACTGTCCCTATGCCTGCAGATTTGCTCTGATTTCTGGGTGGGCTGACTCAGACTTGAGAACAATCATCTTACCGGCCCATGCTTGGTTCATTTATTTATTACAATTGCCACGAAATGCCAATCAAACAGATACAATTTTCAAGCAGCCCATCTTCTTTCCCATTGCTGATTTCTATGGGATTTCAAGGAGATCCTTACCTTTTGCAAAACAGGAATGTCAACACATCAACATCTCAGTTTGAGGAAGAACTAACACACCTAGTTGAGAATAAATACAGTGCTTTTTTCTGGGGGTACACAACGGTACGCATACCCCTAAACATTTTGTTAATCTGATGGGAGAAGAAACTAATTTTTTTTTAAAAAAGTAGTTTTTTCTCTAGCACGGTGAATTGTCAGTTCCGTTGCTACCCTCATTTGAATTATAAAATGGTGATTTTCTTGAGTCAAAATGAGAGTACCCATAAACATTTTTTTAAAGTAAAAAGCACTGAATAAATACATAAGGGGTGGTAGGAGTATGATCACCACAGTTTTCTGGTGCCACAGTTTTAATGGCCCAGGAAAGAACTGCCAACTCACCAACACTGAACCTCTTTATAAATTTCAAGCAATCTAGAGGAATAGCTGCTTTGAATTTATTGCATTTCAGATTTCACTGAAGAGGAGCAGGTTTGTACAGGAAAGCGCTCTGGGGAAAAAAAACATATGGGTACTTCTTACAAATCTTCAAAAAATGATAATTTGGTAGCTACTATGGCAGAAATATTTTTATTAATCATGCTTCTATTTCACCATACTTTACCTGCTGCTGTTGTGTCTTGTCAAACATATTTAAATCTCGGAGACATATGTATTTCCATTTTAAATTGAATGTGAGTGGGAAAAATAAACAGAGAACTGTTTTGTTAATTATGGTCGTGAACATACTGTCTTTTTTTTTTTTTACCTACAATTCATTATTAGCTTTGTGCTACTTTCCCAAACACAAAGAGGAAGAGACCGAAACACTCTGGCTCGATCAGGTTGGAATTTTTTTTTTGTGTTTCAAAGTGGCTTTAAAAATAATAACAACCATCTTACAATAAACCTCCCATTTCCATTTAGAATAGCACACAACAGTGTTGGCAATGTAGTTTATTTCAGAACAAAGGTAAAACCCAAGTCTGTTATAACACAAGTCAAGGAAGAAACAGGTGATAGAATTTTAGGAGAAGGCAGGAGTTATGAAAGCTTGTTGATGCAAAATTTATAGTAACATGAGATAAGTGAATTCAGAATACATTTTGGTTTCCGCTGATGCGGATTCCTGTGTTCCCAAATTGAGATATTTCCGTTGTTCATAGACAGCAGTGTTAATCTAGGGGTGGTCTGTTAGTTTGCATTTCTTAGTGCAGAAAGCATTGATCTGATGTAGAGAGATCTTTCCTATTCTAATTATTCAAGACGGTTCTAGAAGCTTCTTTGCGTACACACGCGCTAAATCCTGTCTGGGGTGCCTACCCTCTTCCCCAATAAAGAGTCAAGAGTCAAGAGTATGGATTAAAATTGGCCACAACTTTATTGAATTCAAAAGTGGGAAACTTGGCCCAGGCCTTGGCAGGTAACCCTCTCAGCCCCTCTGGCTGAGGATATGCAGGTTGACGAGGCCAGAAAGAGGGGACTGTAAAGCGCAAACTTACACAGCATGCCCTCCTCTAACCCCGTCCAGGAGTTTGACCTCAGAGCCGCTGCTCCAGGGCCAGGGACTCCCGATTTTTGCCCTTTTTCGATGGGCCCCTGCATCGCCGCCGCATGGAGATAGACAAAAGGAAACCTTGCCAAGGCCTAACACCGCCAAAGTTGTGACGAATTGCTGCGGGGAAGGCGAAACCTGCCAATGCAGGGAAAATTCCTTCCCGGTCCTGAATACAGCAACCAACTATGCCGCAGCAGTGCCCGCTAACCTGTAATGCAAAACGTTATGCTGTAAAGAAACGCCGTTAGCCTGATGACCGCTGCCTTAGGAAGGAATTTTTGGAAAGAAGAAAGTTAAAGGAAACACTGTTCACCTGGTGATAGCTGACCTAGGAAGGAAATTTCAAATTAAGCAGGTTAAATGAGGGAGGGCGGGTGGGTGACTCGAGCAGGAAGAAAGTACAAAGAGGCTTCTCCACGGTGCTCCTGCCTCTTTTCTTTGGCCTTACTTCGCCCGCCCCCCGGCCAGGTGTCCTTTGTCCTGGCTGGCCGGGTGGCAGGTCATAGGCCAACTCGCCAGGTGGGTGTCACCAGCCAGGTAAGCCCCGCACGGTGTCGCAAACCTCGCCCACCTGAGGGGAGGGGTGAGGGCTGATATTGTGTGAAAGAAACAAGCAGAAGCTTCATGATGTTTGGGTTATTCCTTCAGAGAAGCTGAGTCCAGCTGAGTTAATCTGGTTCTGTTATCTCTTATGTCAAGGTCATGTTGACTATAATAGTAAGGCTAGAAGGAGCCTAGGTTTCTCTCTCTCTCTCTCTTGTGTGGTGTTCTGTACATAGTATCCTTAGTGTTAAGGTTTAGACTTATTATAAGTTATTGTAAGTTTATGTTAAGTCTGCTGCAACTGGCTTTCTTATGGACAGTGCCAATCCTGATTGCATTGGATTTGTGACCATTATGCTCATTTGTCTTCAGTAACATTACAACTCTGCTAGATGAAATACAATTGCCTCTGGTCTATTTTTTTGGGAATCCTGCAACATGTTTAAATTTTTTACTCTGCTACCTTATACATTGGAATCTACTCTGGATCAATATTGAGTAGAATTCCATGGCATGCTCAAGGATTCATTTCTTTAATTTGCTGTTTATGCCAGCCAGTCAGTTGGATTCACACTTCCCAGACAAGTATATGGATCGGAATTAAGTTATCCCTTCATTTTCACACTTGTTAGAATTTTGCAATATGATTCCTGGCACACAAAAATATATCATGTGCATAGGTAATATGTATTTTAGTTTGAAATGTGAGTGAAGCCATGCATTTTATGATAAAGATGTGTACGAAAATGTAATTCGTAGGATAAAAGGTGTACCAAAAATTGTGAAGTTTCGTATGGTTTAGAAGTGCTGCAGAATAATGCAGAATGGATTTATGTGACAACCAATAGGGAAAGCCATTGGTTAAGCCAATGGAGCAATTTGGCCATAGCTAAGAGTAAAGATGGACATGAATATGGCGAGGGCCCTTCCCAATGAAGCTCCCTGCTATTACATCCACCTTCACCCTCATTTTAGGCTCACGGCTTTAGCTTTGGCCCACTCTGCTGTCCTGTGGAGTCAGTCCAGCTGAACATAGTGGGCCTTGCATAATTAGGACGGTGCGATGAGACATGAAGCCTGACTTTAGGTGTCTCAAGGCTGCTCATGTTTCAACTCAGCCCCATTCAAATGGCGCAAAACCTACATTCCCCCTCCTTAGAGATGGTATCTGAAGTGTAGTTGGGTTCCCACGAGGCAAGACACAGTGATAACAGCAAGAACCTTTATTGAATCAACAGAACTAGACAACAGGGGCAAAGCAACTGCTTATATACGTTTCTGGAAGCCTAGGCCACTCCCACTCCCAATGTGATTGGCTGTCTAAACTTCCAAGCTGCGAATTATAGCAGAGTTTAAGGGCCAGTGGCAGAGGCCCAAATCCTGAAATGTTCTGTGATTGGATATCATGCATCAAATCAGAACAGAGGAGCTCAGAATCCTTAGTCCAGACTCAAGCTCAGGCAAACACAGACCACTGAATATGTAACAGTATCACTCACGACACATGCCAGATAAAGCATAGGCTGATCTATATTCAGGTAGGTTGGTCTGCGCTTGAGTCTGGACCTGGTGAATAGAGATATTGGATTCTAGTCTCATTACACATGCTAAAGCTATTTTTGGTCATCTGCAAACCCTTGCTTTTTCCTGTAGGACTAATAACAGTCGTTAACAGTCATCAACAGCAAAATAAAAAAATTCCTTCAGTGGCACCTTAAAGACCAACTAAGTTTATATTTTGGTATGAGCTTTCGTGTGCATGCACACTTCTTCAGATACACTAGAAACAGAAGTGTCAGACCCTATATATATACAGAGGGTGGTGGGGGGTGGGTGGGAATGGGAGATGGGCTGATGGGAGTGGTAAACCTGTAGATGGGTGTTAATGGCTGCTGATGGCTGCAATTAGTCCTGGGCTGAGGTGCTAAAGAAAGCCTGATCATGCATAATGAGATAAGAATCCGATATCTCTATTCATCCCAGGTGCTTCCATGGTTTTAAGCTTGGTAATGATTTCCAATTCAGCAACTTCCCTTTCCAGTCTGTTCCTGAAATTTCTCTGTAATAAAACAGCTGCTTTGAGATCTTGTATAGAATGTCTTGGGAGATTGAAGTGTTCTCCTACTGGTTTTTCAGTCTTATGGTTCCTGATGTCAGATTTATGTCCATTTATCCTTTGGCGTAGGGTTTGGCCTGTTTGTCCAATATAGAGAGCTGAAGGGCACCGTTGGCATTTGATGGCATACACAATGTTAGAAGATGAGCAATTAAATAGTCCTGAGATGGTATGTTGGATGTTGTTGGGGCCAGTAATGATGTTGTCCGGGTGTATGTGGCAGCAAAGTTGGCATCTGGGTTTATTGCAGGCTCTGGTACCAGTGTCCATAAGACTGAAAAACCAGTAGGAGAACACTCCCATCAGCCCATCTCCCATTCCCACCCACCCCCACCACCCTCTGTATATATATATAGGGTCTGACACTTCTGTTTCTAGTGTATCTGAAGAAGTGTGCATGCACACGAAAGCTCATACCAAAATATAAACTTAGTTGGTCTTTAAGGTGCCACTGAAGGAATTTTTTTATTTTGCTTCGACTCAGACCAACACGGCTACCCACCTGTAACTAGTCATCAACAGGTTTACCATACCAATTGAGTCAATCACCCATCTCCTACTACCCTTCTTAGAAAAAACCCACCCACCCCCCGCTATATACAAGGGTCTGGTGACTTCTGTCTCAGTATATCTGAAGAAGTGTGCATGCACACAAAAGCTTATACCCAGAACAAACTTAGTTGGTCTCTAGGGTGCTACTGGACAATTTTTTTATTTCTTTATTTATCTCGTGCTGATCTATATGTGACTCAAAATGACATTTAAAAGAAAAGAAGAAATGGGGAAAGTTAAGCTCCTTCAGAGCAGTCGTATCTTAACATTTTTTATAAAAAAAAAAACCTACCAGCAGCAGCACAGTATTCTGATTTTGTTTACACACATCAGCAGCACTCATTATTGTGTGGACAGGTGAACTCCCCCCAACCCCAGGCAACCCCCCCAAGTGGAATAATGACTCAAGACAACGTTCTATGGGATTAAAATTGGCCACAACTTTATTAAGTTCCAGGTGTAGGGAGACCCTGGCTCAGGCATTGGGCGTTTATCCTTCCCAGTCCCCAGCCAGGGATCTGGGGGACATCGGGGTTATCCAGAATGTGTGGGGATTGGGTTGGCTCTGGAGAACATATGTTCAAGCAGAGAGGCCCCCCCCCACATTTTGCCGCTGCCGCAGGGAAGAGCAATGACAAGCTCTCGGTGTATGGCCAATGCCTCCCCCCTCAAGACCCCTTTAACGGGGGGGGGGAACCTGGGGTCACTGCCGCAAGGGGGCGTGGGTCACTGCTTCACGCCCCCCCATTTAGGAATATAGACTAAAGGATTCCATCTAGGACCTGAAACTGCCAAAGCTGTGATATTTTGCTACGGGGAAGGCAAAACCCGCCAATGCAGGAAAATTCCTTTCCAGCCCTTCAGCAACGACCCTGTGTGTACCTGTGGAGAAGAGGTTAGCCCAGGGGTCAGCAAACTTTTTCAGCAGGGGGCCGGTCCACTGTCCCTCAGACCTTGTGGGGGTCGGGCAATATTTTGAAAAAAAATATGAACTAATTCCTATGCCCCACAAATAACCCAGAGACGCATTTTAAATAAAAGGACACATTCTACTCATGTAAAAACACCAGACAGGCCCCACAAATAACCCAGAGATGCTTTTAAATAATAGGACACATTCTACTCATGTAAAAACATGCTGATTCCCGGACCTTCCGGGGGCCAGATTTAGAAGGTGATTGGGCCGCATCCGGCCCCCGGGCCTTAGTTTGGGGACCCCTGGGCTAGCCTGAAAAAGAAGACTTAACTGAGGGAGGGCAGGGTGGGAGAAGCTCCTTCAGTTGTGTGGGCAGGGTGGTCCCTCCCCTTACCTGGCCGATCCCCTGGCAACGCCTCCCCAGGTGGGATTGGGTGATTGGCTGAGGTAGGCGGAGACCTCCATGTATCCAACCTGGAGAGAATGAAGCCAGCCCAAACTACCAGGAGCCGCATTGGGATCTGGGGCATAGCTGCCAAGTCTCCCGTATTCCCCGGGAAACCCCCGTTTTTCCAGCCGCTACCAGCTGGAAAAACGGATTTTTTTGTTTCCCCCCGGTTTACTTACCGCCTGGGGGAGGCTCCTTCTGCGCATGTCTGGAGTCTCTGGACATGCGCAGAAGTGATTTCTGGCACGGCGGCCATTTTGGAACTGGGTGGAGCATGCTCAGAAGCGACTTTCGATGCTGTTCTGCCCAGTTCCAAAATGGCCGCAGCGCTACTTCCAGTCTGACGATCCCTTATTTTTCCGGCAGGAACTTGGCAGGTATGATCTGGGAGGCTGTGCGCGACCACGCAAAATGCGCCCCCCATTTGATGTGGGGCGCGGTTGTTTTGGGAGTGACTCTGTTAAAAAGAGGGGAAGATTTCATTGCCTCTCTGCCCTCCCCGCCCCGGCCCCTTAAGCCGTAATGCAATTTTCTTGCCGCATTAGCTGCAGCCCCTGAAGATCTCTCGAAGTTGCATCAGTCCTACAGGTTATTCTGTGTGGCTTCACAAACGTCAGGAAGAACTCCATCTCTGTAACTGGAAAAGGAGAAGAGAAGAAAAGGCTCGCTGAGAGCTTTGGCCTACAAAGCCCATGGCTGACTGTGCCTCCTTCCAACAAATGCGTCCTCAGCTGAAGTTGGGTTTCCTGTGTGTGGTCATGAATGGACCTTGCAGACCCAGCAGCCGGCAAGTGGGTGATTGACAGAGAGAACTCTGTGTTCCTGCTTCCCTTCTGCCGCCTGATGCTCTGTGCTGCTGCCACCGCCTGCATTTCAAAGAGTGGATGACTCTGCCACAGAAAAGGCAGCGAGACCTTTCAGAGCGAAAAAGCTGACATTTGCTTGCCAGCCAGCCTAAGCACAGGAAGCAATTCACTGGGGGCAAAAGATGGAAGCATCCTTATGTGTGAAATCCTACAATGAATTAGGATGCTGTTAAACTGCTGTTCTTCTTTCGGCTGCTCGCCAGAAGGTATGTCTGAATTACAGTGAGTCTGCAACATGCCATGTGACCTCTGAGCCAAGGAGATAAGTAACTACAGTGGGACCTTGATTCTCAAACTTAATCCGTTCCGGAAGTCTGTTCCAAAACCAAAGAGTTCCAAAACCAAGGTGCGCTTTCCCATAGAAAGTAATGCAAAACGGATTAATCCATTCTAGACTTTTAAAAACAACCCCTTAAAAAAGCAATTTGACATGTATTTTACTATCTAACAGGACCATTGATCCATAAAATGAAAGCAATAATCAATATACTGTACTATAAAATAAATAAAACAGTATTGTAGATGATAAAAATAAAAAAGTTTTTTTTCGTTACCTGCACTGATGATATTCATTGTTTGGATGGTGGACTTTTATCCACTTCCCCAGTCACACAGTCAATCAATCAATCAATCAATCAATCAATAGCTGAACTGGGATCCACACAATCACAAAAACAAATTAACTGCAAAAGCCTCAAAACAAAAAAACGCAAAATAAATAGCGAAAACAAAAGCACCAAATATAATCTCCAAATATCACCTCAGAACACTGCAATCGGAAACGGAAGGCTTGAATTACAACCGGGGGGGGGGCACACAAATTAGCAGCGTAACAGGAAACAGGGGGGGGGGGCTCAAAACGGAGCACGTCCAGGTTCCGAAAAAAGGTTCGAAAACCGGAACACCTATTTCTGATTTTGTGGCGTTCGGGTTCCAAGTTGTTCGTGAACTAAGCTGTTCGAAAACCGAGGTACCACTGTATATAGAAGACAGCTGAAGGCAGCCCTGTTTAAGGACATTTTCAATGTTTAATGTTTTATTCTCTTTTTATATGTGTTGGAAGGCACCCAGAGTGGCTGGGGCAACCCAGATTGGTGGGGTATTATTATTATTATTGAATAGGACGTCCCTATTTTCACCAGAGAAATCGTGGAGGGAATGTTGGCAACGTTGTGTGTGAACTTGACTGAGAAGGGCCAAGCAGACTTGTAGCGATTTGAGTGGAAGCTGTTTCCCATTTCCCTCCTTTTGATCACTGGTGCTCATTCTTCTTTCCCCACACGCCAGACACCTCTTTACATTTCTGGCAAGCAACGGGGATGGCATTATAAGAACAGTGGCACTCCTCGTCCAGAAACATGTGAAAGCAATCTCGTTTGCCTTTCGCACCACGCCAGTAGCAAACAGGAGACAAAGCTAGGGAATGCCACCAGATTGACCTGGGAAGCTGGAAGTAGGCACAGAAAGTCAGAAAGGAATCCCTTTAGGCTGAAGTTGGTGGTGGCACTCTGCCAGGCTGCAGGGAACGTCTCTTCTCATTTTTACAATTGCTGGAGAGGAGGTTGGAAGGGGAGCTATGTGAGCTGTGCACCAAAGGGCCTTATCTGAAATCAGAATACCTTATGCAGATGAAGGCTCTTTGCATATTTGGGGTTGTTTTGCTAATTCTACTTCCCACCAAAGAATGCTGACTTATGTATGGACTGTTGCCGGGGGGGGGGGGGCTGGGACAAGGGCAACTTTGGCTCAAAGCCATGCTTAAAAAAATGTAGCCTCCAGTGGCAGCCAGAGAGCAGAGGCTGAAGGGTAAAGCAGGACATGGTGGCACTGAAACGG
Source organism: Zootoca vivipara (assembly GCF_965207765.1). Lineage (NCBI taxonomy): Eukaryota > Metazoa > Chordata > Lepidosauria > Squamata > Lacertidae > Zootoca > Zootoca vivipara. Next base: position 11,316,956 of record NC_142582.1, read on the forward strand.
GGGTAGCATACCCTTCAACATTTCTCTGAAGAAAATAGGGACACCATAGTCAACAACAACAACAACAAATTTTACTAATTCTCCCCCACCCATCTGACTGGGTTGCCCCAGCCACTCTGGGAGGCACCCAACATATATAAAAACATAAACAAACATTAAAATACTGGGCTGCCTTCAGATGGTTCGGGGGTCGGATAACTCCATACCCTCCAACATTTCTCCAATGAAAATAGGGCCGTCCTAAAAAGTGGGACATTCTGGGATCAAATCAGAACCTGGGACAGCTTCTGTAAGTCCAGGACTGTCCCTGTAAAATAGGACAGGGGCGTAGCGTCTTTGATCACTGCCCGTGGTGCGCGCAGGCACTGGAGGCAAGTGGTGCATGCCAGGGGGGGTTGGCACACTCACCTTCTGGACCCCACTGTTTCCACACTGTGGCTGGCTCCCAGTGTTGGGCTGCTGTGCAAGGTAGCTCCTTTGCGTGGCAGATCCCAGTGTTGAAGAGGGGCACCACTGCGGCCTCTCTGACACTTCCACCCCGGGTCACCTGGGGGGGGGGGCGGGGGGAGCTGTGGCTGATCCTAGCACTGGGCTGCCTTGTGAGGAAGATGCCTCTGTAGCTCCCTTGCGTGCTAGATCCCAGCATCAGAGAGGGGTGGCAACACAGCCCTCACTTCTCCACTGCTTCTGCCTCCGATGCTTCTGTCTGGCTGAAGACCGTGCCCTCCCCTTCCCTCTCAGCTGGCCCAGGTAAGGTAAAGTTAAAGGACCCCTGGATGGTTAAGTCCAGTCAAAAGCAACTATGGGGTTGTGGCGCTCATTTTGCTTTCAGGCCGAGGGAGCTGGTGTTTGTCCATAGTTTTCTGGGTCATGTGGCCAGCAGGACTAAACCGCTACTGGTGCACGGAGGACCGTGACAGAAGTCAGAGCGCATGGAAACCCCGTTTACCTTCCCGCTGGAGCGGTACCTATTTATCTACTTGCACTAGTGTGCTTTCGAACTGCTAGGTTGGCAGGAGGTAGGACAGAGCAACAGGAGCTCACCCCGTCGTGGGGATTTGAACCGCCGACCTTCCAATCAGCAAGCCCAAGAGTGGTTTAGACCACAGTGCCACCCACGTCCCCTGCTGGCCCAGGGGTGGCGCTAATGAGAAGGAGCTGCTGCTGCTGCCGTCCCAGCCCTGAAGGCTGGGCCTGGGTGTCCTTCCCTTGATGAGGGAACCTGTTGTCGGGGCGCCCCTCAAAAAAATTGCCCAGGGCAATGGTGTGACACTTGAAATAAGGACACTTGGAGGGTCTAGAACAGGCATCCCCAAACTTTGGCCCTCCAGATGTTTTGGACTACAGTTCGCATCATCCCTGACCACTGGTCCTGTTAGCTAGGGATCATGGGAGTTGTAGGCTAAAACATCTGGAGGGCTGCACTTTGGGGATGCCTGGTCTAGAAAGAGGTGGGAGAAGAATTTATTACCCTACCTAATTCTTCCTTCCTTCCTTCCTCTCTCTGATTTTGGGGAGATCCATGCCACATCAAAAAGCCAGTGATGTCCACTGTCCTACCTCTCCCTTGATTACAGAGAAGGAAATTGCCTTTGGAAGAGGCCAGCCTTCCTTCAGGTCTACGCTCTTCCCCACTCCTGTAGGAACCATGCAGAAGTGTCGCAGCTCATTAAAACAATAAAGGAATGTGATGGAACACAGGGCAAAGGAGGCGTTGTGTTAGATCCCTTAGGAAACCTCCTCGAAACACAACAAAGGGAAAACAAAATGCCCCATGGAAACGACGCTCGGAAAGGCCTCAAACAAATAACAGCAAGGAAGCTGTAGGCGTCCTTATTAATCCCTGGCTGGCTTGGAGAGCCACTTTGAAACTTTCCTCTAAATACAGATTGCAGACCAAAGAGGGCCTGTCAGAGCCGTCAATAAAAGAGGATATAAACCATAGGACAATTATGCCATATGGCAGGCTGCTTGCTCCATCCAATGAGCCTCGTTGTAACATGGATGCATTAAGAACATTCCCCTGTCCTGCTTAACCACTGGCACCAGCTATTTCTACTGGAAGGCTGGAGGGCAGCCTCTGTTGCCAACCCCTATTTGTGGTGCACAGCCAAAGAGCCTGCAATGTAGCTCCTACGATGCAATCAAGGGGAGCCGAGACACCCGCGATATTACTCATGCGGCGGTTTGCCTTGGAGTGTCACAATTTGCAATTCAGGACCTGTTCTGAATCGCAGCAGCTTGGAAGGGGTGGGCCATTGCATTACGCAAGGACAGCCTTGCTGTGGAACGAACCGCAGCTCAAAGGTAGAGCGGGTGCTGTTCAAAAGGTTCAGTTTGAGGCATCCCCAGGCAGAGCTGGGACCCTGAACCTCGTTTCTGGACCTTCGGATTGGACTTTGTACTTTTGGGGCTTGGCATACTGACTTGCTGCCAGGTAGGCCAGGGGTTCAGGATATTCTTGTTGAATACTATGGGTCTCTGTGGGGTCTGAGTGTCCCTGGACCTACGTTTCTCCATTACTTTTCATAAGAGGGTAGAACGGATAGAAAAATAACAAGATCTTTACGGATATCCTTCAAGTTAACCTTTATCCACATGAAAACAACAGGAAGTGTAGGAAGCAGGACTGTTGCCCCAGGAATCCATTTTGCAGATGGTAAAAAGCCCCCCCCCCAGTAGTGATGTATGGAAGTGAGAGCTGGACCATAAAGAAGGCTGATCGCCGAAGAATTGATGCTTTTGAATTATGGTGCTGGAGGATCAAACCTATCCATTCTGAAGGAAATCAGCCCCGAGTGCTCACTGGAAGGACAGATCGTGAAGCTGAGGCTCCAATACTTTGGCCACCTCATGAGAAGAGAAGAATCCTTGGAAAAGACCCTGATGTTGGGAAAGATTGAGGGCACAAGGAGAAGGGGGCGACAGAGGATGAGATGGCTGGACAGTGTTCTCGAAGCCATGAACGTGAGTCTGACCAAATTGCGGGAAGCAGTGGAAGACAGAAGTGCCTGGCATGTTCTGGTCCATGGGGTCACAAAGAGTCGGACATGACTAAACAACAAAAAGTGGGGACATCTGGGAACCTTTTCAGATAACAACAATTGTTGAAAGACATCTACAGCCTTATCATTAGCAGTGACAGTCCTTCCCTTCCCTCTTTCTTTTAATTTAATATTTGCCACTGTCTGAGGTAGTTTCTCTGGCTCAGGCAATGGAGTTCCTCTTGGCAGCTGACGGACCATTTCTTTGGGGTGTTTTTTTGCATTGCATTGTATTTTTATATTGTGATTTTATTCTGTGAACTGCCCTGAGACCTGTGGGTATAGGGAAGTATGCAGGAGAGAGAGAGAGAGAGAGAGAGAGAGAGAGAGAGAGAGAGAGAGAGAGAGAAAGAAAGAAAGAAAGAAAGAAAGAAAGAAAGAAAGAAAGAAAGAAAGAAAGGGAGAGTGTAATTACAGTTTTGCTTACAGTTTGGGAGCTCCTTGCTCATTTTAATTTCTTCCCACCCCAAGACAAAAAGAAAAGCATGACCTGAAAGTTTTCTAGGGGAAAACTATCAGCTCAGCTGCAAAAGCAAGAAAATTGAATTACTATTACTACTACTTCTACTATTAACAACATATATCCCCAGCTGTCATCATTGTGGCCTGGGGACCTGGGAATGTGTGGAGGTTTATCTGCATGCACCTTGTGGCAGAGGGAACCGGGGGCGCTAAGTGATTGCAATTAGTTTTTACCAGGCATCTTATCACAAAGCATGTTGATGCTGGTTGACTTTATGGAGAACTAAACCAAACCGTTTTATTTCCAGTCTATCCCTCATGCATTGATCTAAACCCTCATCTCAGATGGATCAATGTCCATTTGAAAAATCAACATTCCAGTGTGGCTGAGAATGGTAAATGTTTCATTGCAGGTTAAAATCAATTAGATACGCCCCACCCTCGCCCCCAATACGAAATGTCATCCCTCCCCACTGAGGGTCGAAACTTTTGAGTTCTTAAAGAGCTCCCTCTCCCTCTCTGTGTATAATATATCTGCATATCTATCTGTGGAAGACTGGCAAAACATTTTCTGCTTTGACACTAATTGATGGCATGAACAAAATCATAACACTGCTATAACGGAAGGTGCGTTTTGAGGTCTGTTCTGAATCATATTTCCAAGAGGAAAGCCGCTGTACTCAAACGCCGGACTTCCCTGATAGAACGTGATAGTGTCTATGTCAGAAAATGCAGATGAAAAATGCAGATTGAACACGCTTTCCTTCTTCCAGGGTGAGATGGTTATTTTGATGTGGAGCCTGTTCCATTTTGGTCAACTCTCCTGATTATGCTGCAGCTCTCCTGAGCTAAAATGGAAACGCAGGCGATCTCCACTATAGAATGATATGTTAAGCATCACCCTCCTCTTTTTCATTACTAAAATGCTTTCATGAGCAAAGCCAAGAATACGTTTTTAAAACTTGTGAGTACAAGTAATGAGGCACGTAACACACACATTATTATTATTATTTGTAATCCCCGGACATGTGAGGATCCAGTGTTGCCTCTGTTACCACCTCAGTGGAGAAAAATCTGCTTCGCTGGTAATGGGTAGGCAATTTGTCATGGACAGACTGGACACACAGGAGTGGTGGGAGACATCAGCTGGGGGAACCCCAAGGGAACGAAGGCCCAGAGCCTGAGGAGTGGTGGTGGGTCAGAAGGAGAAGAGGGAGGAGATGTCGGAAGAGGTAATAGGGTTCAGTGAACAAAGAGAGTCTGTGGCAAGGAGAAGTTCAAAAGCAGAGGTGGGAGCAGGAGAGGTCAAGAGGCAAAGATGAATCTGACTGGTGAAGAATCTAGGGGGTCTCCTCCTCCTCCTCCTGCGACTAGCTCCCCTCTCCCCTGGTCTCCCATAATCAGAAGAGGTATGAAGAGGGAGGAGCAGAGACAGGAGTGTTGGTGGAGTCTCAGATTGCTTGGAAAGGAACCAGGGGAGGAGGAGACTTAGACAACTGCGGAAAGGCAGGGACCTTCAGTCTCCACAACTACCTCATAGGGGAAGACCTGCTGAGAAGAGTTGGCAGGCTCATTAGGCCTAGCGCTCCTGAGCAGACCTTGTTTCTCCTAATAAAGAGAGAACTTCATGTGATTTATTCCTGACACAACTGATGCCACAGACTGTGCCAGGAACACGGGACCTGTGGCCGTTGTTGGATGGCAGCTCTCTTAGAATTGGAAGGACGGGACCCTGAGGATCATCTAGTCCAAATCCCTGCAGTGCAGAAATATTTAGCTGGCCCTTACAGGGAATGAACCTGCAACCTTGGCATTATCAGCACCATGCTCTAACCAGCTGAGCTAACCAGGTTTGTCACTCATCTCTGACCATTGGCCATGCTGGCTACGACTTCTGGGAGCTAGTGTCCCTCAACACTGGAGGGAGCATGGATTCCCCATCCTTTTTCAGAGCAACACACCATCCTGACTGCCTTGCCAGTGGTACTCTGTCCTCTTAGGTAAAGGTAAAGGGACCCCTGACGATTAGGTCCAGTCATGGACGACTCTGGGGTTGCGGCACTCATCTCGCTTTACTGGCCAAGGGAGCTGGCATGCAGCTTCCGGGTCATGTGGCCAGCATGACTAAACCACTTCTGGTGAACCAGAGCAGCACACAGAAATGCCATTTACCTTCCCGCCGGAGCGGTACCTATTTATCTACTTGCATTTGACGTGCTTTCAAACTGCTAGGTTGACAGAAGCTGGGACCGAGCAACGGGAGCTCACCCCGTCACGGGGATTCGAACTGCCAACCTTCTGATTGGCAAGCCCTAGGCTCTGATGTGCAATTCACATGCACAAAAGTATCAGCCATGCACAATGCGATTGCATGTGACATTGAATCCACGCAGACAACCATTTTGCCAGACACATTTGATCACACAGCTGCAGTTAAGGCATATGGTAAAGGCCGCCTTATTGCTCGGCAGGACAGTGCAGGTAACCAAGCGCTCGTGAGGCAACAGAGCTCGCCCCCAGGTAGTTCAATCAGCTGTATGGGCAACCAACCAATAATTTAAGCATCTCTTGTTAAGCAAAGTGAGGCCTATAATGATAGCAGCTGTACCGGGCTGTGTTCTCTCATATCTTCGGGAAAGCGACTGTCCGTTTCTTTTCAAAGTGCTGCTGATTCTTATAAACATGAACAAATGTGGAGATTGCTATAAGAGACAAGTCACGGAGGGACAAATGAGACCCCTTTCTTAGAACTGGGTTGCAAATGAATTCCTATAAAGCTGAGAAATGAGGAGACTTAAAGTTCAGAACCGGGGGGGGGGGGGCGCGAGAACCCATTCCCTGCCAACACTTCACCTGCCAACAGCAATTTCTCCCAAACCCGTTTTCTCTCAGTTGGGGGAAGAATTCACCAACCACATCCTGCTTTTTCCATCTGTATTTTAAGACGACTGCACTCTAACAGACAAAGCTTTGCTGCTGCCCGCATATCATGAGAGCTGTTATGTGCAAGTGGAAGTATGCTCAGTCTGTGGGGCGATGTTTGTGGTAGGGATGCACAAACTGGGAGTAGCCGCCGAAGCCATATAACATCGGTCCCGAAGGATCTTCATTGGCTCCCAGTATGTTTCCGAGCACAATTCAAAGTGTTGGTGCTGACCTTTAAAGCCCTAAATGGCCTCGGCCCAGTATACCTGAAGGAGCGTCTCCACCCCCGTCATTCTGCCCGGACACTGAGGTCCAGCGCCGAGGGCCTTCTGGCAGTTCCCTCGCTGCAAGAAGCCAAGTTACAGGGAACCAGGCAGAGGGCCTTCTTGGTAGTGGCACCCGCCCTGTGGAACGCCCTCCCACCAGATGTCAAAGAGAAAAACAACTACCAGACTTTTAGAAGACATCTGTTTAGGGAAGTTTTTAATGTTTGATACTGTATTGTTTTTAATATTCGGTTGGAATAATATAAATAATAAATGATGATGATGATTTCTCCCTGTTTCTCATTTTTCTTCCGTTTGCCACATTTCTGCGTCGGCTTGCAATTTGAAAATGAAACAAATGTCCTCATGATGATTAATCAGCATTTTAGTGTGCATTTCTTTTAATCTGTAATTTTGGCAAGCAAATTCCCCCCTAATATAATTTATTGGTATGCTAAGATTTGCTAATACGTGCATTTTTATGCACACGCGTTTGGGCACTAATCTGCATATTCTTTTGCAAATGGTCTTTGTCTGGGGAACTGCAGTGCACAATGGAGGGGAATCATGTATGTATTGCCTCGGGAAACGCAACTCTGAATTAGGCAGGTTAAACAAAATTTCTCCCTTTTCCCTAGCTGGTGCTGAAGAACCACCACCCGACTGCCTAAAGAGGCAAGAATTTCTAAGGGGGACTCGCTTTCGGTAGCTCTTTGGTATGTGTAACAATGCCAGCCAGAGAGACCTTTGTGCCAAGCAGTTTCGGAGGCCAATGTCAAATCCATAAAGGCTGCAGCTGGCTTCAATTTTTTTGCTGGAGCTTTGCCTCCTGTCTCTGATATTAATGAAAGTGCTTCGTCACCGTGACTCCATCCCGGGCGAAGACCCTGTCTGTTCTAGCTTTGCCATGCTCTGAGTCTGCAGTCCTATGCACATTTACCCCGGGGTAAGTCCCACTGGACCTGATGGGATGAAATATCTCCTTCTGAGGAAGCCTGTGTGAGGATGCAAGTGGACCTGGGATCACAGTTGCCAAGTCTCCCGTTTTTCGCGGGAAACCCCCGTTTTTAAAGCCGTTTCCCGCTGATATCCCGAATGGCGAAATATCCCGTAATTTCCCCGGGTTTTCAAAGCAGCTCCCGCCGGCCAGGGAAGCTCCTTCTGCGCATGTCTGGACATGTGCAGACTGATTTCGGGTGCCGCTCTGCCCATGTCTGGGCACTGAAAATCGGGCAGCGCCGGCACCGGAAGTCACTTCTACGCATGTCTGGACATGCGTAGAAGCGACTTCCGGTGCCACGCTGCTGCTGATCCCGGATTTTTCAATCCGGGAGTTGACGGGTATGCCTGGGATTAAAGCACAGAACTGCTCCTGGTACATGTTCAGAGGTCACCTCAACTGGGAGCTCTCTTGATGGCAACGTCATACCCTCCAACATTTCTCTGACGAAAACAGGGACACCCTATAACTCAGACGCAAATTCCCAGGTGTCAAAAAAGGTTATTTATGTGTGCTGGATTTGGGTTTGATGAGGCCCTAAGCTATTGGAGGTAATGGGGCCCTTTATATGTCCAGCTGTCCTTTGTCAACAACAAATTGTCGCTGTTTTTTTGTGTTGAATATATGCTGTATGGTGATTTATGGACCTAATAGGTACCTAAAGCCATTTGCACATAACAAATAGGAGCCTACACAACACAAAACACTGTTGCTGTTTGTAGGTTTTATTTTATTTGTTTTTTATCTTATATTTGGGAAATGTACATCCAGGTTTTTTCCTTTAATTTTTTGGGGGGCTCCCAAGAGAGTGGGGTCCTAAGCTATAGCTTGTTTAGCTTATACATAAATCTGGCACTGGCCACCATGACAGCCCAAGTTTTGTTAGCCCAAAAATGGAAAACGAGCGAAGCCCCAACTAAAGAAGAATGGCAACGTTTTACAACGTTATTCTGTAATGTACCTCCCCCCCTTTTCTATTCTTTATTTCTACCCCCTTTCTTTCCCCCCCTTTTTTTCTTTTTCATCTTACTTTTACGTTCCCTTTATGGGGTAATTCTTTCCTTTTCTTTTCTCTCTTTTTCCTTTCTTTTTTTCTCTTCTTCACGAAAACTGATGTATGGTAATTCTGAACAATTGTCTAAGGCAGGCACCCCCAAACTTTGGCCCTCCAGATGTTTTGGACTACAATTCCCATCTTCCCCAACCACTGGTCCTGTTAGCTAGGGATCATGGGAGTTGTAGGCCAAAACATCTGGAGGGCCGCAGTTTGGGGATGCCTGGTCTATGGCATATCTTGTTGGTATGTTGTTTTTTAAATTAGATTATGTATGTTTTCAATTGAATATGTATATACTTTTATTTGAATTTATTAATAAAGGGTTTTTAAAATCTTAAAATTAAAAAATAAAATAAAATAAGGCAACGTAAAATGACATATAGAATAAGAGAGCAAGAAGAACATTTGTTTAAAGAATGTTGATTGAATATATGGGGGGAAATTGCATACGTTTGAAAGCAGTGGCAGCATTAAGATAAATTCAACTGTGTAAATAAGTTTTGATGGATGTAATAATGGAATACTGAATGGTTTAGTTTATACAAAATATGCAGGGATTTATGTTATGCAAAATGAATCATGGAAAGAGAAGAATGGAAGGCATTGATATTTTAAGGTTGGTTAAATGAATATTCTAAAATGTAAAACAGAAAATGTAATAAAAAATTTAGGGGAGAAAATAGGGACATCCTAAATACTAATACTAATACTACTAATAATAATATACCCGACCTATCTAACTGGATTGCCCCATCCACTCTAGGTGGCTTCCAAAATATATAAAAATATAATAAAACATTAAACAAAATATATAAAAATATAATAAAACATTAAACATTAAAACACTTCCTTATACAGGGCTGCCTTCAGCTGTCTTCTTCTCCTTGGCTCAGGGGTCGCATAACTCCGTTACCCTCCAACATTTCTTCTATGAAAATTGGAAAAGCGGGACGTTTTGGGATCAAATCAGAAAGCTGGACAGCTTCTGTAAATCCGGGAGTGTCCCTGGAAAATAAGGACACTTGGAGGGTCTGCTATGGGTGAGTTATTACAAGCTTGATCCAGAAATATCCTTGTTTTGTAAGGTCCACAATTTCCATAATCCCTGATCAGTCACTATGGTGGGCCTCCCTTGTCTTAAAGGCAAACTCATTTATTACAGCTGTATCAGTGTATATGGAACTAAGTAAGATGGTTATCCTGGCAGCTGTTGTCTTAACCTGAGCTCTCCCTCTCTGCCACCAAGTTTCTCTCTCTTCCTAACCCTCTTCCTTAGTTCCATATACATGGGTACAATGGCACAATCTTTCATCTATTCCATGCTGGAAAGCCAGCATGGTGTAGTGGTTGGAGTGATGGATTAGGACCTGGGAGGCCTGAGTTCAAATCCCTACTCAGCCATGAGGCTCCCTGGGTGACCTTGGACCAGCCACCATCTCTCAGCCTCACGGGAGACCCATGTACAGGTGGGTTTTGCATGCAATACCTGAAGAGCCTGTGAAAATGCATGCTACGGTATTAGACTTTAAGGTGCTTCAAGTTGCTTTGTTGTTTTTTGCAGCAACAGACGGTTAAGGCTGCCCTCTGAAAGCATGTAACAAGAAGCATGTTGCCGTTCTTTGTGTGTTTGTGCTGTGCAATTCTCTGAAAACAGATACACATTTGCCTCTGAAGGAAGATGTAATTAACCTGTTTCAGGGGACTGTCTGCTCATGTCTGTCATAATAATAATAATAATAATAATAATAATAATAATAATAATAATTTATTTATATCCCGCCCATCTGGCTGGGTTTCCCCAGCCAGTCTGGGCGGCTTCCAACAAAATATTAAAATACAATAATTCATCAACTATTAAAAGCTTCCCTAAACAAGGCTCCCTTCAGATGTCTTCTAAAAGTCAGATAGTTGTTTGTTTCCTTGACATCTGATAGGAGGGCTTTCCACAGGGCGGGTGCCACTACTGAGAAGGCCCTCTGCCTGGTTCCCTGTAACTTCGCTTCTCGCAGTGAGGGAACCGCCATTCTCTGCATAGTATGGCTGCTTAGGCTTTTTTTTTTTTTGCATGCATGCATGCAGTAATACCGTGGGGTTTTTTACATGTCGAAAGTGAGCAGAGGATTTGTTTTCATTCTCCCCATAGAGGAAGATTTAGTGGGGCTGGTGCACTGATCGGGATCAAAAATTAAGCCTCTGCCTCATTTTCTCACTGATGAAGTGGTATTTTTTTGCAGGCAAAATAGATTCCCCAGAGGCCAATTCTATTGGTGGAATTGAGTCATTTCATTCCCTGTATATATTTAACAACATACGCCACTAACTGTTAAGTCACCTTTTCCAGTACTTTCAAGCGTGGCTTTCTTAGTTTTTTCTTTGCATGACACCATCACAACCTTAACATGCCCCCCGACAAAAATAGTTTTGTATTATCCAATAATAAAAACAGCTACAAATAGCTAGAGACTATTTGGCACGGGGCAGCTAACTACTTCTCAGCCTCAGTCCTCTTTCTGTGAAATGGAAATAATTGCACAGTGAGGCTGGGGAACAGGGAAATGAGCTGAGCTGCCCTATACTTTTAAGGACTGGATCAGGGGTCAGCAAACTTTTTCAGCAAGGGGCCGGTCCACTGTTCCTCAGACCTTGTGGGAGGCTGGACTATATTTTGAAAAATAATAATAATAAATGAACAAATTCATATGCTCCACAAATAACCCAGAGATGCATTTTACATAGCTGCCAAGTATCCCGTATCCGCCGGGAAAACCCCTTTTTTCTTACCGTTTCCCGGCGGTCTCCCGTTTGGTGAAAAATCCCGGTATTGTCCGTTAAATTGGCTTCTGCCCGGCGGCCATTTTTCTCGTGCCGCTTTGCCCTTCTATGGGTACCAGAAAATGGCGCCGCCGGCGCCGGAAGTCGCTTCCGCGCATGACCGGAAGTTGCGTGACGCGACTTCCGGTGGCGGTTTGCCCTTCTATGGGCATCAGAAAATGGCGGCGCCGGCGCCGTAAGTCGCTTTTACGTGTTTCCGGTCATGCGTGGAAGCGACTTCCGGCACTGGCGCCGCCATTTTTTTGTGCCCATAGAAGGGCGCCGCGTCACGCAACTTCCGGTCATGCGCGCGCTGCCGATCCCGGATCTTTACGACCCGGACTTGGCAGCTATGGCATTTTAAATAAAAGCATACATTCTACTCATGTAAAAATACGCTGATTCCTGGACCGTCCATGGGCCGGCTTGAGAAGGCGATTGGGGCGGATCCAGCCCCCGGGCCTTAGTTTTCCTACTCATGGACTGGATTGTATATGCTGGATTGCTGTCATAAAAACTGTCTTCACTGCAAATGATACTGTGTGCATCTTGCCCATTTAGGCTGCCAGAGAGCAAAAGAGTCGCGCCCATAAGCCAAGTGTTGTTGCCGAGGTCCACATCCTGTAAAACTTTACATGTGTTTGAGTTAGAATTGGGAAATGTGCTTTTTCCAGGCCTGAACCTGGAACCCAAGCCCCCCCCCTGCCTGTGTGTTCTGTGACTGGACCATTACTGCCTCCACCCCCCAAGTTTTATTCTGTGGCCTTGGCTGCCTGCGCACGCCTCACCTTCCCTGCCCTTGTCATCCTCTGTGCTAAATATATTAGTGCAAGGCTGAAAGTAATAACAATAAAAGGGAAGACAAGGTGGAGAAAATATTAGGGAGCATATTAAGAAATTGACCCAGTTCTCTTTGATATTTAATAAACGGAGAGTTCCTCCGAACAGTAGAATCCATTCAGCTAATTGGTTATTGGCTTTTCCCCGAGTAAATATATCCACCTTAATCCTACCAGGTTCAGGAGACCCTAATCTGGTCAATGAGCCTTTGGTGATGAATGGAAATTCTTAATTCATTTTAACTGGCTTTTTTTTTAAGACTTCAAAAAAGATTTTCCAGCTTTTCCTTTCCTGTTTTGTCCTGCTTTTGAATTTTCCAGACTCGGAGCTGCTCAAATATAAGAGTACATTAATGTGACACTAGTCCTCTTTGGAGTGTTACTCACCAAACAGAGGACTCTGATGCAATGAGGCCAGGTATTTAGCCCTACCCCCAACAGTGTGACACAGCAGCGAAAAAGGCTAATGCTATTCTAGGCTGCATCAACAGAAGTACAGTGTCACGGTCAAGGGAAGTAATTGTACCACTCTATTCTGCCTTGATCAGACCACACCTGGAATACTGTGTCCAGTTCCAGGTGCCACAATTTAAGAAGGATGTTGACAAGCAGGAACGGGCGCAGAGGAGGGCAACCAAGGTGCAGAGGCAGTTTTAGGGTAGTGCGTCTTGTTCGGCCTCGCTGGCAGGGGGAACCACAACGATGATGTAGAATGGAATTCCCCCCCCCTTGAATTTTAGCATTGTGCAGGGCATTGCTGATATCTGAGAGCCCAAAGTCCGCCACTGCAAGATGCTAAAGGGCCAGGAAACCAAGTGAAATATACTCAGAGTCGAGAGTGAATTTCATGCTATTTATTCCACTTGTAGTAGCAACAGAAGAAGAAGAAGAAGAAGAAGAAGAAGAAGAAGAAGAAGAAGAAGAAGAAGAAGAGGAAGAAGAAGAAGAAGAAGAAGAGAAGAATGGCTCTTTTCCCCAAATGTCTGCTTATATACATTATTTACACAATGGGCCTTGCGTGATTGGCTACTTCAGGGCTGCACTTGTAGGCCCTTGTACTTGCCTGTTGCGGATTCACTTCATCCAGGAGCCTGATTGGCTGCTCCTGCAGGCCAATCAGAGTGCTGATTCACTTCCACCTGGAGCTGGATTGGGTGGCTCCTGCGGACCAATCAGACTGCTGCATTCTGGATCCTATTGTTCTAGGATTCAGCTCAGTACACAACACCAAGCCTTATGAGGAACGATTGAGGGAGTTGGATACGTTTAGCCCGAGAAAGTATAGAGACAGAGAGGAGACATGATAGCCATCTTCAAAAAAGACTAAAGGGCTGTCACATGGAGGATGGAGCAAGCTTGTTTTCTCCTGCTCTGGAGGGTAGGGCTGGGACCAATGGCTTCAAATTACATGAAAGGAGATTACGACTCAACATCAGGAAGAACTTTATGACATGAAGAGCTCTTTGACACCAGAACGGACTCCCTCTGAAAGTGGTGGGTTCTCCTTCCTTGGAGATTTTTAAGCAGAGGTTGGATGGCCATCTGTCACATGATTCTGTGATTTTATGATTCTGTTTCTAGGGTTCAGATGTTTAGCTCTTCCAACTGCAATAGCAGCCTGCCTGTGGCATTGGGATTCTTCATTCTTCATTCAGCCCAAGTGTTTGTTTGTTTGTTTGTTTGTTTAAAAAACCTTCTTACGAAGTTAGTGATGGAGTGCTTAAACGCAGCAGTTTCTGTGAGGCTTCTCGGGAGTGAGGAAAGATATGCAAAAGTTATTTGTGGCCCATCCATCTGGAAACCTGGGCTCCTCCCTCTCAAGCAGTGAGTCATTTCCCCTCTCTCTTAAAAAATGTTCCTTTTCCATTTAGCTTATGATTAACTGATACCTCACCCACAACAAAGTAGTTTCTGAGGCAATATGTTCCATGGATAAATAAAACGTATTGCATTGTAAAAGCAATGCAGATTAACAACGAAGGGGGAAGAAATGAAGACGTGAAATAGTGTAGAGCCGGTCCCTCTCCCGTATGCCCCCTCCCCTAAAATCGGGACATTCTCAGCTCTTGAGTATCGATAGCTTGTTTGCATTGGATTTTATGAGATATTTGCGTTCCAAACGGTATCGGATAAAGATGAGGAGTTAGCAAAGGAAAGAAGGAACGGAGTACGAGACCGTAGGTTGGGTCAACGAGCCTTTGGGAATGGAAATCCTTAATGGGCGTTTTTACCTCAGTTGCGATCCCAGCAACTTTCCCTTATTTCATTTCTGAGTTTTGCTGAGGAGTGATATGGCCCGTTCAAATAAAAGACATTATTGAGGCTAATGGTTTATCAGAAGCACACCCACTCTTAAAAAAATAGAGCAAGATGAGAGCAAAGGGATGCACAGGTATATTTGTGGCAAATGTTTAGCTAACTCAAACTTGGGAAAAACTTTTAGTTTTACTCAACTCTGAGGTGATTTCTCACTCAGATGGATACACAATGGCCGTGATCGTCTTGTGGCTTATTTCTAAAATGGGTGTGTGTGCAACAGACAGGCTCGGAACAGCAAACTTTCTTTTCTTAACGCCTTCTAGTAGGTCACCGCCATTCTCTTCTCCCCCCCTCCACCTTTTCTCTGCTGTTTCCTCATTCCCCTCCTCCACCGTCCTGAACTGAAATGTTACCTCATGATACTTGAGGGGAAACTTCCAACTACATACAAGTAGCTGCAATTATTCGGGTGTAATGTAGCTTTCGTCCATTAAACTTTGGTTCCTGGGTTGGAAGACAGAAAAAGGTCCCTCCTCCCGTATTAACAAGAACACAAGAAGAGCGTACTAGATCAAGCATTCTCCCTTCTTGCAGTTTCCAGCAACTGATATTCAACAACAAAACCGTTTACAACAACAAAACCGCAACTGATATTCAGAAGCATGTTGCCTACTTAGCCTCTGTTAATATGTCTGATCCTCTTTTTATTATTATTAAATAGTCTCGACCCTGTATACCTGAAGGAGCATATCCACTCCATCATTCTGAGGTCCAGCACCGAGAGCCTTCTGGCGGTTCCGTCACTGTGAGAAGTGAGGCTACAGGGAGCCAGGCAGAGGGCCTTCTCGGTGGTGGCACCCATCCTGTGGAACACCCTCTCAGCCAATGTCAAGGAGATGAGTAGCTATATAACCTTTAAGAGACACCTGAAGGCAGTCCTGAGTGTTCAGAGAAGTTTTTAACGGCTGAGGTTTTATTGTGTTTTTAATATTTTGTTGGGAGCCGCCGAGAGTGGCTGGGGCAAACCTAGTCAGATGGGCGGCATATAAATAAAATAATAATAATAATAATTATGTATTCAGTGGTCTGTGTTTGCCCGAGCATAAGTCTGGACTAAGGATTCTGGGCCCCTGTGTTCTGATTTGATACATGATATCCAATCACAGAACATTTCAGGATTTGGGCTCTGCCATTGGCTCTCGAACTCTGAGTTGTGATTCGCATCTTGGAAGTTTAGACAGCCAATCACGTTGGGAGGGGGAGTGGCCCAGGCCTTCAGAAATGTATATAAGCAGTTGCTTTGCCCCTGTTGTCCACTTTGGTTAGTTCAACAAAGGTTCTTGCTGTAATCACAGTGTCTTGCCTCGTGGCAACCCACCTACAATTCAGTCATAATGATGAGAATAATAATAATAACAGCAATAATTTTAAAGCCATCCAAGTTAGTGGCTATAACTGCCTCTTGTGGGCACAAATTCCGCAATTAAGCTATGCCCTCAAGGAAGTACTTTATTTGTCCTGAACCTTCCGACATTCAGCTTCGTTGGATGTCCAGGAATTCTAGGGTTATGCAAAAGGGAGAATCATAGAATCAGAGTTGGAAGAGACCACAAGGGCCATCCAGTCCAACCCCCTGCCAAGCAGGAAACACCATCAAAGCATTCTTGACATATGCCTGTCAAGCCTCTGCTTAAAGACCTCCAAAGAAGGAGACTCCACCACACTCCTCGGTAGCAAATTCCACTGCCGAACAGCTCTTACTGTCAGGAAGTTCTTCCTAATGTTTAGGTGGAATCGTCTTTCTTGAAGTTTGAATCCATTGCTCCGTGTCCGCTTCTCTGGAGCAGCAGAAAACAATCTTTCCCCTACCCACTTTCCCTGCATAATTTCATACACTTCTACCCCGTCGGCTCTTCCTTGCCTTTTCTCCAAGCTGAAAATGAATGGCCGCGCAACGCTAAGACCTCGAACATCTTGCTCTCATTTAACTGAGATTGTTCAGGAGATCTTCTTGGTAGATTATGCTGCATTCGGGATAGAATTCATCCCAGCCTGCTTTCCATAGCAGCACCCAAAGCCAGCTGCCTGAGTTGGCCACTTTGCCTCGCCTTCTTGGCTGGTAAAACCGCCTCGGAACGTAATGAAACATGGATGTGATATAGGCACCCTCAAGGAAAAGGGCACATTGATGTACAGCCAGGAGGAAGTGTGTCTCAGCAAAGCTGTGTGTTTGTTTATACATAAAGCGCCTCGCCATTGTCCTCTCCACAGTTGCCTTTTGAATACTAGAATACCGATTTTTTTTCAAGTCACTTAAAAGGTACTTGACCTCTGAGCGAGTTGTGCTTTTCTGCCATCGGTACTGCTATAAATCCATATTACTGTTCTACCCAAGTCAGTGGGGAAACTGACAGCGACTCTGCCTTGACTTCAGAAGCTACCATGTCGAGGGATAGGTTTATGCCTGGCCATAAGGGCAGAAATGCCATTGGGGGGGGTCAAGGAGGTGAAGCACCGATTGTAAAGCAACGGATCGTTTGGTTTCAATCAGCACATGGCAAAGCCTGCTTTCATTACGGTTTCCAAATGGGAAGGGTTGAGGGGGATAAATTGCGAGGCAGGAGTTTAAACAGGAGCTGGGATGGCGACATCTTTGACCCCAATTTTCAACTTTGACAACTGGGCTTCCAGGTTGCAGTGGGGCTAATGAGACTTAAGCTGGTCCCGCAATACAAGTCCTCAGGCTGGACTCGTCAGAACTTGGGTTTCGATCCCGGCACCTGCAGGTAGCCCTGGGCAAGTCATGTATCTGAATCCTTGGGCAGCTGCTGCCAGTCTGTGCAGACAACATGGAGCGAAATGGAACCGTGGTGTAGGTTAGGCTGGTGACTTCCTATTGTTCCATGGATTCAGACTGGAAGTTTTCCACATTTGGACCTAGGTTGAATAATTCCAGAACTGGCATTAGTTGAGCTGGATTCCTCCATCGAACATCCATTCACAGTCTTGCATCTGAGGACAAGTATACTTTAATTTTTACAATCTTCTGCTAATAACAATGTTGTTGTTGTTTAGTCATTTAGTCGTGTCCGACTCTTCGTGACCCCATGGACCATAGCATGCCAGGCACTCCTGTCTTCCACTGCCTCCCGCGGTTTGGCCAGACTCATGTTCGTAGCTTCGAGGACACTGTCCAACCATTTCGTCCTCTGGACAACATCCTGTTCTCAGTTTACCTGAGTAAACTTCTGAGTTTGCTTCTGAGAAAACATGCATAAGATTTGCAAGCACTGCCGCCTTAGATTTTTTTTTAAAAAAGAGTTTTGATAGAAACAGATTTGTACAGCAGTTCTAAGAGTGCTCATATACTTGCTGCTCGTGATGTGAAACAAATAACAATAATAATTTTATTATTTATACCCTGCCCATTTGGCTGGGATTCCCCAGCCACTCTGGGCAGCTCCCAACAGAACACTAAAAACAGAACATTAAAAACTTCCCTAAACAGGGCTGCCTTCAGATGTCTTCTAAAAGTCAGTTGTTTATTTCCTTGACATCTGATGGGAGGGCGTTCCACAGGGTGGGCACCACCACCGAGAAGGCCCTTTGCCTGGTACTCTGCAACCTCACTTCTCACAGGGAGGGAACCACTAGAAGACCCTCGGAGCTGAACAATGGGGGTGGAGACGCTCCTTCAGGTATACTGGGCTGAGGCCATTTCCCCCTCTAATGTGTTTTTAATACTTAAAAAGGGAAAGCCAAGGAATGTAAAAATTAAAGGACTCTATCGTTGAATGAGGCAGGTCTTACTTAACTTTTCTTAAGAAAAGTCCTGCTGGATGAAACCAAAGACCCATCTATCCAACATCCTGTTCTCAGTTTACCTGAGTAAACTTCTGAGTTTGCTTCTGAGAAAACATGCATAAGATTTGCAAGCACTGCCGCCTTATATATATATTTTTTTAAAAAAGAGTTTTGCTAGAAACAGATTTGTACAGCAGTTCTAAGAGTGCTCATATACTTGCTGCTCGTGATGTGGAACAAAGTTAACTCTTTGCTCATCAAAACACCAACCCTTGGCTCAGAAGAAACTTTGAAAGAAAAGAGACTAGTCCTACTTGTTTATTTTCCCCGCCCAAAATGTTTGTTGCTAACTTAATGGAAAGTAATTGTTTTTTAGCTGTGCTCGTGCTCCAATGGGTAATTATGAAGTCTTTTTTAAAGCTGAGTTTCATAATGAGAACAGAACAAAAATCGCTTGGCCTTGAATTATTAGCTGACAGCTGTGAGATCAGAAATATAAAACTTAGACTAAGCCAGATAAATCTGGGTTTAAGTCACATTTATCTAAAATGACCAAAGATTGAAAAATGAACCTGACTTCATATTGGGGGGAAGGGGGGAAGGATCTAATGCTTGAGTATATATACACCAATAAATGTTTTCCAGATGTGCTGTCTATTAAGTGCAATAACAAGATCCGACTACTGTTTAACTTGAAGGCAATGTTGATTTTAATTTAGAACAAACAAGTTGGGGCCCACAAAAGTGGAAAAGGGGGGGGGGAGCACTAGGATGGAAAGGGAAGCAGCAGCATTTGGGGGGCTCCCTTCCATCCCTCCACCTGATCCTATTAATTAAGGTTGCCAGATTTTTAATGAATCCGGGGACACTTTTCAACTTCAGTGGATTTTGTATGGGGACTGATTTGTAAATCCGGGGACTGTCCCCAGGAAACGGGGATGTCTGGTAACTTTATGACTTATTTACCTCCTTTCCCCCCTCCCTAACTCCCCCTCCTTCCTTCCCTTGCCCAGAGCCTCTAGACGCCTTCCCTTCGCTTCCCTTTTTGCCCTTTCACACTAAGGGGTCTTCCAGACTTACCTTCCTTTGTGCACAAAGGAGCATCTCTATGCCCATCGTTCAGCCTGGACACTGAGGTCCAGCGTTGAGGGCCTTCTGGCGGATCCCTCAATGTGAGAAATGAAGTTAAAGGGAACCAGGCACAGGGCCTTCTCGGTGGTGGTGCCCGCCCTGTGGAACGGGTGGGCGCCACTACCCATCAGATGTCAAGGAAATAAACAACTACCTGACTTTTAGAAGACACCTGAAGGCAGCCCTGCTTAGGGAAGCTTTTAATGTTTGATGAATTATTGTATTTTAATATTTTGTTGGAAGCTGCCCAGTGTGGCTGGGGAAACCCAGCCAGATGGGCGGGGTACAAATAATAATAATAATAATAATAATAATAATAATAATAATAATAATCCATGCAGTGACAGGCTTTGGGCTTTTAAAATTCAGGGGCACCCTGTGCGACACCAAAATTTGGTGCCCTGCCTTCCACCCTAAGTCATTGTTATGGCACCCTCTTGGCTCAGCGCCCAGTGAGGGCGAATCAAACGTGTTCCCCTAAATCTGCCTCTGCTCAGGTGTGGCTCTATGCAATGCAATCTCACTTTCAAATATTATTTGCGCCTGCAAAAGCTTTGGGATGGAAACGCTACTTCCAACCGCTACATGTCAAGTGGCCTCCTGCTGAAATACTTTTAACTTTCCATACCACAAATGTTCTGGATGTGATTTTTGTTTTGTCTCCCAGTTGTTGAGCTCCAGTGGAAGGCTGAATGGCTATGGTTCAGCAGTAGAGCATCTGCTTTGCAGGCACTAGGCTCTGCCCCAAACTCTGGAGAACCACTGACAATGCTGAACAAATGGACCAATGACAGCTTCCTGTGTTCCTATTTGAGGCAGTAATGCTGGGGAAACATCGCAGAACTGTGGGATGTGATACTTAAGTAGCAGTCAAGTACAGGTATGTACAACATTCCTTGTTTTCCTAGAGTGGACATGTTTAGTCCAGCCAGTCAAAAACTTCCTATTTCCTCCTGGCTGGGACATACTTCCTTTGCATGTGGCTAGAGCTGGGCGTGACCTTGCCTGCCCAGGTAACAAAAGGGCAAGTCATGCCTCTCTTTGACTTCCTCCGTCATTGAAGCAGCAGCTTTTAGCTAGAATTGCTCTATTGGCTATCAGCCAAGAGAGGACACTGGGATTATCACCACATGTATATACTTTGTAACTACAGTCAAATCTCTATTTACCACTGCCTCTTCTTATGGTCGTTCCAAGTTGTGACTGCGGCAAACCCGGAGGTAACCGGCAGGTTTGTCGCCGTTTGCACATGCGCAGAAGTGGGCCATTGCGGTATGCACATGCACAGAAGCGGGCAATCACCGCCTGCACCTGTGCACAACAACCCGTTTCTACCTCTGGACAGACCTCCGGAACGGATTCTGGTCGCAAATAGAGGTTCCACTGTAAGTCTGCCTTCAGGGATCCAACTGTGAACTGATGATGTGAGTAAACTTCTTTTATATACTTCGCACAAGATTGTGGCGTGCTTGTTATTTTATAAGAGGGATATAAGGCAACTTACCAGGAACCTTACCAGGAAGCCTTAGAAAGCACTGCTAATAACAAAGCCATTGGAAGTGATGATATTCCAGCTGAACTATTTAAAATTTTAAAAGATGATGCTGTTAAGGTGCTACACCCAATATGCCAGCAAGTTTGGAAAACTCAGCAATGGCCAGAGGATTGGAGAAGATCAGTCTACATCCCAATTCCAAAGAAGGGCAGTGCCAAAGAATGCTCCAACTACCGCACAATTGCGCTCATTTCACACGCTAGCAAGGTTATGCTTAAAATTTTACAAGGCAGGCTTAGGCAGTATGTGGACCGAGAACTCCCAGAAGTGCAAGCTGGATTTCGAAAGGGCAGAGGAACCAGAGACCAAATAGCAAACATGCGCTGGATTATGGAGAAAGCTAGAGAGTTCCAGAAAAACGTCTACTTCTGCTTCATTGACTATGCAAAAGCCTTTGACTGTGTCGACCACAGCAAACTATGGCAAGTTCTTAAAGAAATGGGAGTGCCTGATCACCTCATCTGTCTCCTGAGAAATCTCTATGTGGGACAAGAAGCTACAGTTAGTACTGGATATGGAACAACTGATTGGTTCAAAATTGGGAAAGGATTACGACAAGGTTGTATATTGTCTCCCTGCTTATTTAACTTATATGCAGAATTCATCATGCGAAAGGCTGGACTAGATGAATCCCAAGCAGGAATTAAGATTGCCGGAAGAAATATCAACAACCTCAGATATGCAGATGACACAACCTTGATGGCAGAAAGTGAGGAGGAATTAAAGAACCTTTTAATGAGGGTGAAAGAGGAGAGCGCAAAATATGGTCTGAAGCTCAACATCAAAAAAACCAAGATCATGGCCACTGGTCCCATCACCTCCTGGCAAATAGAAGGGGAAGAAATGGAGGCAGTGAGAGATTTTACTTTCTTGGGCTCCTTGATCACTGCAGATGGTGACAGAAGTCACGAAATTAAAAGATGCCTGCTTCTTGGGAGAAAAGCAATGACAAACCTAGACAGCATCTTAAAAAGCAGAGACATCACCTTGCCGACAAAGGTCCGTATAGTTAAAGCTATGGTTTTCCCAGTAGTGATGTATGGAAGTGAGAGCTGGACCATAAAGAAGGCTGATCGCCGAAGAATTGATGCTTTTGAATTATGGTGCTGGAGGAGACTCTTGAGAGTCCCATGGACTGCTAGAAGATCAAACCTATCAATTCTTAAGGAAATCAGCCCTGAGTGCTCCCTGGAAGGACAGATCGTGAAGCTGAGGCTCCAATACTTTGGCTACCTCATGAGAAGAGAAGAATCCTTGGAAAAGACCCTGATGTTGGGAAAGATTGAGGGCACTAGGAGAAGGGGATGACAGAGGACAAGATGGTTGGACAGTGTTCTCGAAGCTACGAACATGAGTTTGACCAAACTACGGGAGGCAGTGCAAGACAGGAGTGCCTGGCGTGCTATGGTCCATGGGGTCACGAAGAGTCGGACACGACTAAACGACTAAACAACAACAACAACCAGGAACCTAATATTGAGAAGGCTTGAAGAAGCCTGCAACCAGCTACCCGGTGTGCGTTTTAAAAGGGGATTGTGAAACTCTGCTAAGTTATAGAACTTGCTAGCGCAAGTTAGGAAGGATATTAATAAACGACATATCCTCTCCTGCCTCCCTGAACATTCCCACAAGAACAATGACTAAAGCAGTAATGGGCGAACGGCCCAGTGGAAATCCAGCGCTCATGCATCAGTTACATGTTGCAAAATTCACCTACAAATCAACACCAATCTGGAGGGTTTGGCTTCCTCTCTTCAGATTTTTCTCTTTACTGCCTGCATTGGAGATGTATGAAAGAAGTAGCCAGGGGCTTCCTTCAAATAAAATAAAGGGGGGCATTCTTTTGTGTTCTAACAGTTGTAACCAGGGCTCCCCACCCCCCAAGCTGGAGCTCAGCTCCATCACCTCTCAAGTGGGCACCATTACCATTCTAAAAGAACAAGGGAGAAGTTTGTGGTGAGCTCTGGCACCTCTTTTTCTAGAAAAATAGCACTGGTTGTAACCCAACATGGGACCTTGTGGTGAAGGGTGGGCAATGAATTGTAACATCTGAAGGGCCACAGGTTAGCCACTCCTGCCCTAGAAGATTGAAAAAGCCCAAGGTTTTTATTTTAATTTTATTTATTTGTTGAATTTATATACCGCCCTATACCCAGAGGTCTCAGGGCGGTTCGTAGAAAAGATCACAATATATAAAATCAAAATAAGAACAATA
Organism: Zootoca vivipara; assembly: GCF_965207765.1. Lineage (NCBI taxonomy): Eukaryota > Metazoa > Chordata > Lepidosauria > Squamata > Lacertidae > Zootoca > Zootoca vivipara. Next base: position 11,340,324 of record NC_142582.1, read on the forward strand.
ACCCCCCTCCCCAAAGAGCCACATCTTTAAAGGGTATAGGATGTCAATCAGGTCAACCAAAGGCCAGGTTAAAAAGGAATGTTTTTGCCTAACACCTAAGGGTGTATAATGAAGGTCCCAGGTGAACTTCCCTGGGGAGAGCATTCCACAGACGGGGAGCCACTGCAGAGAAGGCCCTGTTCTCGTGTTGCCACCCTTTGGACATCTCGAGGAGAAGGCACACGAAGGAGGGCCTCAGAAGTTGATCTCAGGGTCTGGGTAGGTTCATATGGAAAGAGGCGGTCCTTGAGGTATTGCGGTCCTGATCTTAGGAAAGAAAGCTCTGCTCCTGAACCCGGTGCTCCAAAAAGTCACCCTTGCTTGCATTCTGAGAGAGGTAGGCAGGGCTGACCCAAGACATTTTGGCACCCAAGGTAAACCACAGAATGGCAGCCCCCCCCCCCCACTGGAAGAAGGGGTGAGTGAAGATCTACGTGTGGGCAACCGAATCAGCTTTAGCTGATGGTTGAAGTAGGAATTGAAGGTCATTGCGGGGAGGAAGAGGGCCAGCTCTGAATCACACCAAGTGGGTGTGGAGCCTAAGAGACCCCAAACGGCAACCCCTGCCATATTCTCACTAGGCATGGGATAAGACCAGTGGTGCCTCCTGTCTGCCAAGGGGCCACTGTTGAGGCAGAATTGGGGCAGAGGCTGCTGAATTTGCTGCCATTGCGGCGGCAGCAGCAGCAGGCAATGCGTTCCTTGGAGGCGGGGATCTGCTGCCCCTGTAGAACCCACTGCCTGAGGCAGTTGCCTCACCTTACCTTATGGGTGTGCCGGCCCTGGAAGTAGGAAAGAATCATGTGATACACTGAAGTTGGCAGTCATCTTTTCCAGGCTCAGAACATTCTATTAGGCTAGGAACCCAAAAACCTTAGGATGAAGGGACTTCTCTTGATATTCTCTGTGCTTTAATTTGCTTGCTTTCAGCAGCAACTGATCAGAAACTGGAGCGTGTTAGCTGATTAGAAAAAAAAGAGAGAGGGACGTTTGAAGATTATAATAACCCTGCAATAAAAAGGCTATAAAAAGAGAGAGGTACTTGACCAAATTTCCAGTATTTTTGGGTTCTCTCTTGAAATAGAGGTAGACCCGCCCAGTCGTCTTTCTTCTAAATACTGGGTGCTGCATCTGTTTTTAAACCCAAAATAATACCTTTTGATTGGAAAGATTTCAGTAACATTATTTGTGCATTTTATTGAGCCGGAGCTTGCAATTATTAGCGTCACTAGGAATTTGGGACATATAAACACAGTCTTTAGTTCGCTTCAGAGCAAACCACATCCCGGGGCAATTATTGTTCTATCTAAATACCTTCAGACCGAGCTCTGAACCAGCAGTGACATTTGTTGCTGGTGGTCTCTTTGTGAAACAGCTTCTGCGATGCAAATGTGGGGCAAATGATGCCCAGAAAACCCTGGGTTTAGTGGGGTAAAGGCCTGTGACAGTGGGTGCCCATTTGACAGGGAGGTTAACTTTTAAATAAAAGCTAGGCTCTTTAGTCCCGTGTGAAAGCTTTGGGTATCTGTCAACTAAATGCCAGGACATCGGCTGAGGTAAACTAAAAGGTGGGGTCTTCATTCTCTCATGACCATCTTTCCAGGTCTGTGTATGGGAGTTGGCGACATGCCTAGGGATAGGCCAGAGGCAATCCATACCTCTTATAGACCCTCCAACTGTCCCTAGTTTCCAGGGGCGTCCCTGATTTAGAGAAGTCATCCCGGTTTCTGATTTGATCCCGGAATGTCCCGCTTTCCTTAGGATGTCTATTTTCACTGGAGAAATGTTGGAGGGTATGGAATTATCCAACCCCTGAGCTGTCTGAAGGCAATCCTGTATAGGGAAGGGTGTTTTTTTAAAAAAAATGTTTAATGTTTTATTATGTTTTTATATATGTTGACAGCTGCCCAGAGTGGCTGGGGCAACCCAGTCATATGGGTAGAGTATAAATAGTAAAATGATCATTTTGGAATGGGACGTCCCTGTTTTCATCAGAGGAATGTTAGAGGGTATGGTCTCATTGTTATGATCACATATCAGCCACTAAATTACAGACTAATACCAACAGGGCAATTTCAGCTGTGTGTACGCATGTTACAGGACTTGGCCTTGAACCTACCTCGGAAATAAATTTCCCAAGGCTCTTAAAGGTAAAGGTAAAAGGACCCCTGACCATTAGGTCCAGTCGCGGACGACTCTGGGGCTGCGGTGCTCATCTCGCGTTATTGGCTGAGGGAGCCGGCGAACAGCTTCCGGGTCATGTGGCCAGCATGACTAAGCCGCTTCTGGCAAACCAGAGCAGCACACAGAAACACCGTTTACCTTCCCGCCGGAGCGCTACCTATTTATCTACTTTCACTTTGACATGCTTTAGAACTGCTTGGTGGGCAGGAGCTGGGACAGAACAACGGGAGCTCACCCCGCTGTGGGGATTTGAACCGCCGACCTTCTAATTGGCAAGCCCTAGGCTCTGTGGTTTAACCCACAGCGCCACCCGAGTCCCTTATGGCTCTTAAAAGCCCACCTCAAATGACAGTCAGACTTTTAATCATGCCCTCTCTCATCCAACCTCCTGTTTTCTAGTTTGAACCAATGGGGACTACGAAAAGGACAACAGATCCCAAAGAATGTAGCTCTCCCCTCTTTGCCAGGGCCATTATTGTGTCCCCCAGAGTTCAAAGGTGCTTTGCAAATAAGCAGGTGTCCTCATCCTAATTTTCTGAGCTTCCTGGATTTTTCTTTCTGATTTTTCTGGGGGAATTACCTCCCCACTGAAGTGTGTCTCACCCCAACTTTATATTATTTTATATGCCAGACTAAAAGCAACCACCAACACCCTTTTTGTTAGGCTTTTAGGGCCTGGTGCCTGAATTCTTTCGCACGATGCTGTCAATTCTGCTATTTGCGAGAATTCTTTTTGACGTTTCAGTTTATTATGTATTGTGTTTTTATATTACCTTGTGTCCCCCCCCACCACCACCAAAAAAACCCCCTCCTTGGAACCATTTTTGGTGCAGGGTAGTATACAAATATCTAAATAAACAAATAATTTTAAGACCCTGGAGAGCGGGGGCCTGGGCAACCTCTCCCATGCCCAATTTCAGTTCATACAGCAGTGTCCTGTATTCCGATATTTTGATTTATGATTTGTAGCCTTGTACCCTCATGTATTTCTTTCTATGTTTATGGATAGAAGGATTTAGCTATTGCTCTCTCACAAAACAGCAGGGCAGTGTACAGCAACATAAAAAGTAAAGCAGTAGAGAAAGTAGTTAAAATGGCTGGCTACTCAATACACTGTCCTGAGACTTGCGGGTATAGACACGGGTGGCGCTGTGGTCTAAACCACGGAGCCCCTTGGGCTTGCCGATCAGAAGGTCAGCGGTTCGAATCCCCATGAGGGGTTGAGCTCCTGTTGCTCTGTCCTAGTTTCTGCCAACCTAGCAGTTTGAAAGCACACCAGTGCAAGTAGATAAATAGGTACTGCTGTGGCGGGAAGGTAAACAACATTTCCGTGCACTCTGCTTTCCGTCATGGTGTCCCAGTGCGCCAGAAGCGGTTTAGCCCTGCTGGCCACATGACCCGGGAAGCTGTGTGTGGACAAACGCCGGCTCCCTCGGCCTGAAAGCGAGATGAGCGCCACAACCCATAGTCACCTTTGACTAGACTTAAGGTAAAGGGGTTCTTTACCTTTACCTTATTTGTTGTTGTTTAGTCGTTTAGTCGTGTCCGACTCTTCGTGACCCCATGGACCAGAGCACGCCAGGCACTCCTGTCTTGCACTGCCTCCCGCAGTTTGGTCAAACTCATGTTTGTAGCTTCGAGAACACTGTCCAGCCATCTCATCCTCTGTTGTCCCCTTCTCCTAGTGCCCTCCATCTTTCCCAACATCAGGGTCTTTTCCAGGGAGTCTTCTCTTCTCATGAGGTGGCCAAAGTATTGGAGCCTCAGCTTCAGGATCTGTCCTTCCAGTGAGCACTCAGGGCTGATTTCCTTCAGAATTGATAGGTTTGATCTTCTTGCAGTCCATGGGACTCTCAAGAGTCTCCTCCAGCACCATAGTTCAAAAGCATCAATTCTTCGGCGATCAGCCTTCTTTATGGTCCAGCTCTCACTTCCATACATCACTACTGGGAAAACCATAGCTTTAACTATACGGACCTTTGTCGGCAAGGTGATGTCTCTGCTTTTTAAGATGCTGTCTAGGTTTGTCATTGCTTTTCTCCCGAGAAGCAGGCGTCTTTTAACAACCACCACCACCACCACCTTTACCTTATAGGGCGGTATATAAATTCAACAACAACAACAACAACAACAACAACAACAACAACAACAACAACAAACAGCTGCATAGGGCTTTCTGCATAGAAAGATCATCAAATGATGCCTAAAAGTCAAAAGTGAGGATGCTTCCCAGCCTGTCTTGGAAATATATGAATTGCTGGACTTCTGGTTGAGGCCAGTCCTGCCTCTGTAACACTGTACATTAGATCACATTTCTAAAACTTGTTTTCTCAAGTCCAGATTTGGAAGACTTGCTCTCAGTGCCATTTGGAGACATTCAGGGCAAGGTTTTTCCATTGGGGGTGCCTCATCTCCAGAACGCCCTTCCAGGCCTCCCCCTTTTTAAGCTCCTTTGATCAGCACCAGAAAATGAATTTGTTTTGGCAAGCGTCCCCCCCCCTTTGTTTTGAAGAAGAAGAAAATATTTTGCTGCTGCTGCAGGTCTGTTCCAGCCTTTAAGATGTGTGTGTGTTTTTAATTGCTGCTCTTAGTCCTTTAATGGTATTGTTTTTAATTGCTTAGTTTTTAATTGCATTTTTATTATTGTATTTGATGTGGGTTTTTTTAAATGTAAGCTGCTATGAGTACTGTCGTAGAAGAGCAGGATATAAATTAGTTATTACTGACATAGCTTTTCTTCGCTGATCGCGGGCTGTTCCGCCGTTTCATCTGGAGTTGACATCGTTTGCTCAGCTGCATATTTCAGAGGATTGAGGCAAAATAGCGACTTGCCAACACGTTGTGACGTGAGGTCCTGAAGTCAGGTTCTGAGGTCTCGTGAGGCCTCGGACGTGACTTCCGGTGCTTCACGAGGCACCGGATGTTCCACTAGGGGCCCTGCAGTGTAGGTGCTAAGCACCCACAAGAAAATTATTGTGGGTGCTCTGGCTCCCAGGGCCACCCTGAGATGGTACGGTACTCCTGGTTGTGATGCAAGGTTCTCCACATTGTGTTCTCCTGCCTTTTAAAAGACCCACTTAGTGGCCATTCTTCTAAACTTAAATGCAAGAGTGGTAGCTGTCTGTTCTGTGTGGGGGACTCAAACACGGCCATTAGGCAGCTGTGGTCCGTAAGGTGCTTGGTGAGGAATCGACATTTCTGTATTGCTTGCCCTGAATTTCCCGCTTCCACACAGTACTTAGCTGGATGATTTGGTTTAAGGCAGATTCCATACCCTCCGACATTTCTCCTATGAAAATAGGGACATCCTATTTAATAATAATAATAATAATAATAATAATAATAATAATAATAATAATAATACCCTGACCATCTGACTGGGTTGCCCCAGCCACTCCTGGCGACTTCCAACATATATAAAAACATAACGGTAAAGGACCCCTGACAGTTAAGTCCAGTTGTGAACGACTCTGGGGTTGCGGCGCTCATCTCACTTTACTGGCCGAGGGAGCCGACATTTGTCCACAGACAGTTTTTCTGGGTCATGTGGCCAGCAGGACTAAGCCGCTTCTGGCGAACCAGAGCAGCGCAAGGAAACACTGGTTACCTTCCCGCTGGTTACCTATTTATCTACCTGCACTTTGACATGCTTTCGAACTGCTAGGTTGGCAGGAGCTGGGACCGAGCAACGGGAGCTCACCCTGTTGTGGGGATTCAAACCGCCGACCTTCTGATCAACAAGCCCTAGGCTCCTTAGGGTAGTGATAAAGCGGGATATCAAATCCAAACGCTTCTTCTCTTCTTCAGTGGTTTAGACCACAGCGCAACCCATTAAACATTAAAAACATCCCCATACAGGGCTGCCTTCAGATGTCTTCCAAAGGTTGTTGAGTTACTTATCTTCTTGGCTCCGGGGGGGGGGGGGTGTTGCATAACTCCATACCCTCCAACGAAAATAGGGATGTCCTAAGGAAAAGCGGGACATTCTGGGATCAAATCAGAAACCAGGACAGCTTCTGTAAATTTGGGGCTGTCTCTGGAAAATAAGGACACTTGGCAAGTGTGAGATTCCATTCTTCCTCATGGGAGAAGTCATGTTCTTGCTTTCTCTGACGAGTGTTTCAGTCAAGAAATGCCATAAAGAGGCCTCTCTTTATTAAATATGGTGGCTGGTCTGATATATGTTCTGGACCAACATCTGGTCAACGTCTCTCTCCCTCCCTCCCTCCCTCCCTCCCTCCCTCCCTCCCTCCCTCCCTCCCTCCCTCCCTCCCTCCCTCCCTCTCTCTCTCTCTCTCTCTCTCTCTCTCTCTCTCTCTGTCTCTCTGTGTGTGTGTGTGTGTTAAAGACGGCTGTCTTGTGATGTTGGCTGTCAGTTGAGGGCAGCTCTTCCCAGTGATGCAGGAAACCAAACATGCCTCTCCGCCTCTGGGCGGAACACCCTGCCCTGGCCTTGTGGCTGCCGCGCATTGCGAGCTGCAGGTGCTCCGCAGGCTGCCAAGCCTGGAGCTAGCCCGCAGTTATGCTGTCAAAGTCATTTAAGCCTAATGCCTTGTGACAACTGTCTACCTGTAATGTGATAATGGGCTGAAAAGCTCTGCAAAATTGATAGGCTCTTCCCTCGCAGAAGGGAGATTTCCTCTGCGGAGAAGCCGCAAGAATACGCCAGTCGCCTCTCGTCACCCTTCCTGCAAAAGAGAAGTTGCTGTCGTCAAGTTTAGAAGTGGGGGACTGCAACGAAGTGTTGCGGTGCGGAAGGCTCCCATTCAGGGTTCTAGCCAGCCAGCCAGCCATACCTTCTTCCTGGATATTCTATTTTCTTTCTCTCCTTTAGCATTCCAGTTTTCCCCCTCACAGCAGTCCAGGCCCAACCCAAGACATTTTGTTGCCTGAGGCAAAGGACAAGATAGTTCCCCCTCAATTCCACATGCAGAAGCCGTTGAGTGACTGGCCGCTGAATCTTGTTACCAACTCTGGCAATGTGATAGCATCTCCCAAGGTACTGGGAGGCAGCGGGCTATTTTAGGGGTTTGAGGACAAACTGTGGGGCGCACTCCATTTCACTCTGCCTAATGGAAGGGCTGGATGTCAGTCAACATCCTGTGCAGCCCCAGGCAACCCTTTGGGCCTTTCAGGTGTTGCTAGACTCCAGCTCCCACCATCCCCAGGGCATTGGTTATACTGGCTGGGAGTGATGGGAGCTGGAGTCTGGCAACATCTAGAGCAGAGGTCCCCAAACTAAGGCCCGGGGGCCGGATGCAGCCCAATCACCTTCTAAATCTGGCCCGCGGACGGTCCAGGAATCAGCATGTTTTTACATGAGTAGAATGTGTCCTTTATTTAAAATGCATCTCTGGGTTATTTGTAGGGCATAGGAATTTGTTTATCCCCCCCAAAAAAGTCCGGCCCCCCACAAGGTCTGAGGGACAGTGGACTGGTCCCCTGCTAAAAAAAGTTTGCTGACCCTTGATCTAGAGGGCCATAATTTTCTCTGGAATATGGTATCTGAACACGGAAGTCCCCATTTAGCCTTCAAGGCTAATAGTTGGCAATTGGCCAGTCCTCCATGAATTGGCCTAATCATATGTGTAAAAGCCACCTCAGGTAGGAAATGGATGGACGTGGATTGAACAGGGGAGGAACATTAAATCAGCATGGTGTAGCCACCCCAAAAGGATTTTATAGAATGTTCCACACAGGCTTGGATCCAGCCGTGGTTGTGCTTAGAGCAGACCTGTTGAGATCAGTGGGACGTAAGTCAGTCACGACTCAATGAAGCCCCCTTGACTTCCATCAGTCTCCCTTGAACATGACTAAGCCTAGATCCAGCCCATAGTCAATGTTGAGGACGAAATGTTCTTTCTGACGCTGGAAGGACGCTTTCCTGTACTGTACAGGCTGGATCTGGGATGTCTGACAACTCCCAGTTCTAACCTCAGCAGTAGCTTTTGACCCACATGCTGCTCGCTGTCACATCTGTGGGACTTATCTTGCTCCTTAAAAAGGCCATTAACTCTGGGTAAATGATCCCTAGGCTGTTTTTAGAATAATTAAAACCAAAAGGCCAATAGTTACTATCAGCTGTCTATCAGCAAAACTTGTGTCTCCAAAATGTGGGTTCAATTTCTCGTTGTTAAAAAGCAGAAAGCCATATGGGGGACATTATCACGCATCTTTGTGAAATTAGCAGAACTATTTGAAAAGCCCTGGCCTGTCTCTATGGAGCAGCGGCGCTCCCCCTCCGCTCCCAACTCCCCCCCCCACCCCTTCCTTCTATCTTTCCCCCGGGAATATCAGGTGAAAGTACTTGCAGACAGAAGTGCTGAGGTGGCTGTAAGTTGGCCGCCTTAAAGTTTGAACGCTAGAGATTACATGGAGAAAGTTGGACTCCTCCTTGGAAATCAAGAACGGTTGGCTAGCTCATAGAGAGATGGGACAGAACTCCATTTCCCTTGTGTGTACATATGCTGATCCCTGAACTTTTAGGCCAGGCAGCCTCAGCCTCTCAAACAATTATTTGGTCTAAAAAGGGACATAGGAAGCTTCCTTCTGCTGAGTCGCACCATTGGTCTCATCATTGCCTGCACTGACCCACAGCAGCTTTCTAGGGTTTCAGACAGAATGTCTTCTCTTGGTGGAGATGCTGGGTTTTGAGCCTTCTGCATGCCTTCTCCCAATGAGCTATATCTCTTCCCAACTGCTAAATATTTGAGTCCTCCTAGATCCAAAATCTACGCAAGCAGAATTTGCCCTCACTAGATGTGAGAGCGAATGGCAGCAATGAGGAATATGGGGCACAGGCTGCTAGGGGGAAGGGGGAAAGGGTAGGACTCCTCTTTAGGGGCTCCACATTGCACCTTCTTTCTCAGAAATTCCGAGAGAGGGCGGACTTCTCGGACATTGCCTCCATCACGTGAAGAATGCTTAAAGGAATATGCTATAGGAGAGGAGCTGGGGCTTTAGGGAGAGGGCGGAGAATGGGAGCTTCTGAGCTCCATCTTCTCCAGAGCCCCCTTCACTCTTTGCAGGATGGGGAAATATCTGAAGACCGTGTGTTTGGAGCTTAGTGTCAGAAACTAAGGGTGGGCTTGAGGGAAAAGGAAGATGGACATTCATGCTTCTTGGGGGATTTTTTTGGAAAGAGACCAGTATAACTATGCAATGTTTTTGTTTTTGTTTTAAAATTTAACCCATTTATAATCCCAAAGCAGAGAATCGTTTTTCAGTGATCCACGATTTGGTAATCTCTCATTTGGATTACTGTAACTCATTGTACATGGGTACATTGTACTACCTTCAAAAATGGTCCAGAAAATTCAGTTGGCCTAGAATAGGGTGCAAGCTTTGCCAACTAGGATTGGACTTTATGAACATATTTCAGCAGTACTTTGTCGCCTTTACTGGTTCTCAGTCTCTTCCTCAGCTGCATGCAAAGTGCTGTCTTTTGGCCTATAAGGCCCTTCAGTTTTAGATGTTGGTATTTTAAAGATGACCTCTTCCTACATATTCCTGACCAGACCTTAAGATCATCAGAGGCCTTTCTTTGAGTCTTCCTGCCCAGCGAGCTGGTTGTGGGTGGGTGGAGAATGCTGGAAGGGCCTTTACACTGCTGGCACCTGAGGTGTAGAATGCCCTCCTTAGAGAGGCCCACCTACTACCTACATTGATGCATTTTAATGATGCCGGGCAGCAATCTATTTTTTCCTCAAGCCTTCTAAATCATTAGCATTGTTTTAGCTCTGTAGATTTTGCTTGTTTCCTTTTATCTTATTTGCTATTGTTTTAATACTATGGGGTACAGTCATACCTCGTGTTGCGTTAGGTTCATGTTGCGTCTTTTCGGCTTGCGAACACAGCGCGTGTGCAGAAGTGCTGCTCTAGTTGCAGACTCTAGTTGCAGACTTTTCGGGTGTGAACGGCACCCCGGAATGGATTGTGTCCGCAACTAGAGGTACCACTGTGTTGGTTATTTAAATTTGATCTTTTCCCCCTTCTGGCTGTGAGCCATACAAGTAACATTTTGTTACAGTTGTTTATGTTTTGTACATAAATGCATTATTATTATTAAATAATAAGAATAATAATAATCTTCTTCTTTGGTGAGCACTCATAGCCGAGTAAGATTGTGTTCCATGAACACAGTTTTAACAGTGAGTCAGTAAGTGACTGTGGAGGCCAATTCTGGATCCACACGTCCTTCCACAGTGGGGACATTGGTTTCTGGGCAGGAGTTGATCACGGTGAGGGTTTGCCAAGCGTGCCTTCCTCTTAGCACCTTTCTCCCTTTCGTCCTGAGTTTGAGTGTCTTCAAAGTCCATGACACCTTTGGGAAAGGCCGTTCTCCTATTGGAGCGCTCACAGGCCAGTGTTTCCCAGTTGTCGGTGTGAAACAATGATTCTTCAGCATCAACTTCGTTGGACTGGTCATGTTGTGCGGATGCCTGATTACTGTCTTCCAAAGCAACTACTCTGTTCCAAACTTAAAAATGGAAAGCGTAATGCCGGTGGTCAACAAAAGAGGTTTAAAGACTCTCTCAAGGCAAATCTAAATGATGATGATGATGATGATGATGATGTAGTAAATCGTGTCCTCCCTAAAAGAGGGCATGTGTTGCGGTGAGACTTGGAGACCGACCTCCTGTGTTGTGGGTGGGTAAGATTTGTCAGCCACAACGGCCAATTGGTAGGTCCCTCGATGTTGGGTTCAATCTGGCCAATGGGGCACAGTCCAAACGGATTGAGGGACCTATATATACCCATGCACATGACCCAGAGCTTCCCCTTTCGGTGCGTGCATTCGGAACACCCGCCCACCTCTCCCTACTTTTAGGGCTTTGTTGCGCTTGACCTTGCTATGCCGTCATGTGTTGTCTGTCGTTGGGGCAGGGGCATGGCAGGAATTTCCACCACTTGGCTGATTGGCTGTTGCCATTTGGGTTTCACCTGCCGCGTAGCAAATTGTCACAACTTGTAAGGTTGCGGATAGGCACTGGTTCAGGTGATAGGGATGGGGGGACGCTCTCGCCATCCCTATGTGAAGGGTATTCCGTTAAAGGAATCCAGGGACTCAAATGGTTAGGTCAACCCCTGAGAGGGGGTTATGCCTGTGCCTGAGTCCAGCAGGACATTTGGGTGTTGGACATAGTCTGTTCCCAGCTTTCCGCCTATCCAGGTGTTCACCCTTGGCTGCTGACCTATGCTGGTGCCCTGGGTCAGCGCTACCTGCAAGGGTGCAGGAAGCTAGTCAAACCAGAGCCTATGCATCCACTCACTTTCTGCAATCAATAAAGTTGTGGCCTAAATTCTGCCAAAAACAAAACTAAAATTTGAGTCATGTGTGAATTTATTTAGAGGGGAGGTCTCTGGGTCACAACACGCAATAAGAGCTGCATCAAGGGACCTCACAAGCCAGGTTTGAATTATCCGCTCACCTGGGTGGGCATCCGTTGCTGCATGGCGCAGTCACTCTGGGTCCAGGAAGGCTGCCATATTCTGGCATGACTGGGGAGGGGATGGCTGGCCCTGCCCACCTCCAGTTGCCTTGGCAACCTTCCCTTGTCATTCACCCGCAGCATCTGGTCAGTAATGGGCTGGTATAAGATTATCAGGTGATGTGAAGCATTGAGTTGACCGAGTAGATGAAACAAAAGAGTATAAATTGTTGGAGATTTTTTTAAAAAAATCTGCTTTTCAAGTAAAAGTGAACAACAGTAACATCAACAACAAGAAGATTTGACTGACAGAGCTGATTCAGCAAATGTAAAACCGCAGAGCAATCAACCCTACATTTACAGCCCCCGTGAGGTTTCTAACGCAGCCAGCTCTGTCCCCAACTATAAATGATCCTCCCACTGTTGGTTTCTGGCTTGTTTAAATTTGTCCATTTCCTTTGTTTGAATCTCATAATATGATGACCTTTCACACTTAGCGATTCGTTTAACTGCAGTGCAAATATACTTTTTCTCGAAGTGTTCATAGTCTGGGGCACAAGTTTTTATTTCTGTTCCAAGCCTAGTTTTTCTCTCTCTCCTTTGTTTGATAGTTTAAAAGTGGGGGGGGGATCTCTGCTCAAATCTCAAGAACACCTTCCTTAGAAATAAAGCTGAGCTTGATGCAAAGTAGATCTGAGCTCTTATTCCAATCAGTTCTTTTCAGATCACTAAATATGGACCTCTCCCCCATCCTACCACCAAATATCTTTCAAACCTGAAATGCTGATAATCTGCCCTTGTGCATTTTGGATTCCCTAAAATATGTACATGCTCTGAACACTTCTACAAGCCTGTGTAAACATTAGGTTTACGAGGAGAAATTCATTTGGTCCATATTTTAATGCAAAGTGACCTACTGTATTCCCTATCTCCTGAACCACTATACAAACTGAAACATAGTGATCCTCTGAAAAAATGTGTTTCCCAAAATTTTACAACACAGATTTCCAACCCAAAAATGTATGCAAAATAGCATATACAGTGGAACCTCAGTTTATGAGTACCTCCGTTTACGAACGCTTCGGCGAGCGAATGCCGCGGACCTGGAAGTGTTTACATCCGGGTTCCGCAGAAGCGATCTGTGCAGCGTGTGTGCGCGCAGAAGCGCTCTATCGGTGCTTCGTGCACACACAGAAGCGTGCCTTCGGCGAGCAAACGCCTCGGCGGAACGGATTGCAGTCGCAAACGGAGGTACCACTGTATTAGGGGAAATATATTTGCCCCCAAAAGCTTCAGTTTAGTGAAAACAACAGACCCAAATGTGTTGTTTTAGAGGAAATTGCTTGTAAAATGTGCATATTAGGCAAAATTAGATGCAAAATTAGATGTATTAGGAGAGATCCGGATGAACCTTCATACTTTTTTTTTTGGTAAAAATTGTATACTGATCCAGAAAGGGGGAGGGGACTGAGTTTAAGACAGAAAAATAATGAGAAACCAAAATGGACAGATTTGTGCCACGCCATTTGCTGCTTTGACCCTTGTGTAAGGATCCATTATGCCATTCACTGCATTTTGCATGTAGAGAGATTAATAGTCACAGAAACCTCCAGATTCAATGGCCTCTCACAACCTTACTTAATAGCGCTGCCTATGTGCTGTCCTGTCCTATTTCGACAACCACACAATAATAATTTATAATAACAATTTATAATTTATTTCTACCCCACCCACCTGGCTGAGTTTCCTCACTGATAAGCCCCATTGATTCTGCTGGCACCTATTCTCAGCTATGTGTGCATAGGATTGCAGGAATACAATGCAAATTGCATGTGTGCTTCCTGAAAAGGCCCGCTCCTTCCACGTACATTTGCCCAGTATTACAATTCCAATCTGATTTTGAAATAAAATATGGCGACGTTTTAAAACTTGATTAGTGCACCCATCGATTAATTGCACGCCAATTGATGCCTTTACCTCATTTATTTAAAACAAACAAACAAACAAACGGGAAAGGAATATGGGGTTTGCTTCTTACGTCCTTGCAAAATAGGAATGTCGTGGAAATGTCTAGGATGTGAAATGGTTAATAGCGTTCTCTACAGTCTTGTCCTTGGGCTATTAATGTGGCAAGGAAATCAGTTGGGCAAATTGCCCAGGGTGCTGTTGCTAAAGACCTATAATTAACATGTGACCACTCCTGGACCACATAGCAGTGGGTAATAAGAATGTGATGATACTCATCTATTTTCAGATGATTCATTCCCTTTATCCTGCAAGTTTATAAAAGGGGGGCAGGGAGGGGGCGTCTTCAATTAAACCTCTCAGTTATTCTCTGTCTTCAGCAAGCATGCGCTGATATGGCAGATATCGTTCCATCTTCAGAGATACAGTACAGACATGTGCGCATACGCCGAGAGTTTTCTGTTGCTTTCAGGAGTCAGGAATCGCCTCCTGCAATTCCTCTTCACTCTTCTGCCCCTTCCACTGGCATAAAGTGGCCTCTTCCCATAATAACACTTGGTCCTGGCAGGAGCAAAGAAAAACCAGCGGGGTTGTCTACTTCCTTGTTTTCACAGAAAACATATCTGGTAGACGCAACAGTCATGAGCTACTATAAAAGTAGCTGCTTAGACATTTTCTGGATTGGAAAGAAGTTTTTCACTCGCTCCCAGGATTCTCTCGGACACGGCTAGGGAATCTGTGGCCCTCCAGATATTATTATTATTATTATTATTATTATTATTATTATTATTCGTTTTGAACTGCATTTAACATGTCTCAAAGTGATTTGAAAGCATCAAAACATATAATGATAGGCTTAAAAACAAGCACCTTCAGTTTTAATTGTTTAAATTCAGCCAGCTGGAAAAGCTCGTTGTGCAAAGAAAATGTGAATTTCTCCTAATAAACACATTTTTATATGGAGTTTTGACTGATGTATACATATTTGTGAGCAATTTCCTTGAATACAACATTTTTCTTGTATATTATTTTCAACGAACATGTTCATGTGTATGCACACTTTCCTAGTGCTTTGGGTGAAATTTGATTAAGGATAATAATAATAATATGTCCTGTAGGACAGTCAAATCCAGATAAAATCATAATTTACAGGGTCCTGCTGGCCAGAAATCTGTCTTTTGACATTAGTCATGGGCAGCCGCCATGTAGCTTCATCACCCATAGTTTTGGCTTTACCCCTGGGAACTTGTAAATAATAATAACAATAATTCATTACTTATACCCCGCTCATCTGGCTGGGCCTCCCCAACCTTGCTCTTCTTTGTCACACTGAGCTAATGTAGTTCATGGACCCCTAAATCCAATGCATAGCTAAACATGCTGAAGCCCACTGACTTAAAGCTATTTGGAAAAAATAAACTGGGGGGAACTTAAATGACGCCAGGCATGAGAGGCCCTTCCAGAGGGCATGCTCAGAGGAGCATGGCAAGGATCCCAATTCCAGGGAAAGGGTGGAGGAACACTGGAATATGAGGCAATAAAATGGGACAAAAAACTGGGGGCTGTTGTTCTTCAATGGATTGTTGAAATAATACATAGTATCTTGATAATCCGCTTCATGGATCACTGCCTTGTCGTGGCAAAGGGGCTTGAATAACTCCAAGAAGCTATGGGCTATGCTGTGCAGGGCCACCCAAGACAGACAGGTCATAGCCGAGAGTTTAGACTAAATGTGACCCACCTGGAGAAGGAACTGGCAAACCACTTCAGTATTTTGCCAAGAAAACTCTAGGTAAAGGTAAAGGGGTCCCTGACCATCAGGTCCAGTCGTGTCCGACTCTGGGGTTGCGGCGCTCATCTCGCTCTATAGGCCGAGGGAGCTAGCGTTTGTCTGCAGACAGCTTCCGGGTCATGTGGCCAGCATGACAAAGCTGCTTCTGGCGAACCAGAGCAGCGCACGGAAACGCCGTTTACCTTCCCGCCGGAGCGGTCCCTATTTATCTACTTGCACTTTGATGTGCTTTCGAACTGCTAGGTGGGCAGGAGCTGGGACCGAGCAACGGGAGCTCACCCCGTTGCAGGGATTCGAACCGCCGACCTTCTGATCAGCAAGCCCTAGACTCTGTGGTTTAACCCACAGCGCCACCTGGGTCTATGGACATATAAAAGGAGAAGTTTTGAGAAGAACGTGAGAGTTTCCAAGGCATGCTCTGGTTCATGGGAGAGTCAAACACGATTAAGACAACTAAACAACAACAAATCTTGACAATAGATGACTGACAAGCTGTCCCTCTTCAGTGGCAGAGCAAGCAGATTGGGCGCTTGGGGCTGCCCGCGGGGTGGGTCTAGCTGGGGCAGGACGCTCTGTGGGGCCTCCAGAGTCTGCCTGCCCCCCTCCCACTCAGCTGCCCTACAGCTGAGGGGGAGGCAGTGGGCAGGCTGTTTGGGCAGTGCGGAGCCTGAGGGCGCCCAAGCCACTGCGTCACTCCCAGGAGAGACGCGTGGCTCAGGCGTGCTGCAGGCCCCGCAGTAAGTGCCGCCCGGCATTTTGTCACCCCCCCTCAGTGGTGACACCCAGGGTAGCCCTCCTCCACCGCACCCCCCTTCTGCTGCCCTGCCCCTCTTACAGGAAGCAGCATTTTGTTTTGGAAGATACACTATTGAGGGGACACGAACAGAGGGAAATGTCAAAGTTGACTCCTTGGCTGTATCCAAACCATAGTTGATTTGAAGCATAGACTATGAACCTATTGCTTGTGCCCATAACCATTTTACTGCATCAGTCTCCATGAGTTTATATAATCTATGAGATTATATTTTGTGGGACTGTATGTCCATCTTTTCCTTTGATGGGCATCCTTTATTTTAAACAATTAGGGACTATGCCTCAAAATTAAGTTTTATTTTTGCAGTGCAACAGCATGTCAAAATATTTCACGAAATGAAGTAATAAAAGAATCCTGGAAACAGATATGTCAAAATGAAAAAAAAAAATCCACATTTTTAACTTAATGAGCTGATGAAATGTGTCAAAACAATGATTTGTGCATAACATCAAAATCACACTTTTACTTTTGAGAGAAATCTAAAAGTTTTGACAAAATTTCATTTTTGACAAGACACTTTTTCCCCAAGAGAGAAACAAAGGATGATATAGGAAGCAGAATATGTATGTTTCCTTGTGAAGTTAACCATGCAGTCAGTATTTGCATTCTTAGTATTTTTTTATTATTAAAAAAAATATGGTCAGGTGAGATGGTGCTGTAACTTGGGCAGACCTGAGGGAATGCAAACCACTGCTGTAAGAAGAGCTGCTAACCTTTCCATTATTTTAAAGGATTAACCAAAATAAGAATTCGTTTTTTAAAAAAATTAGAGAAGTCACATATTATATAATGAACATATCATGAACATATCTAGCAGACAGAACAGTCATGAGCTACTATAAAAGTAACTACTTATATGGAGACTGGGGAACTGGAAGGTTGACAGGGTAATAACGTGTGAGGTGACAGAAAAGAGAATATTTAGCAAGGTGTTCTGGGAAGAAGAAGGGGAAAGAAAAGACTGGGATCCATATTGGGCAGGCTGGCTGAAGGTTGGCTGGGAGAAATGCCTTGGACTCCCGGGCTGCACCACTGTGGGGTACAAACCACGGTTTTAAAACGACCGTGCTGTAGGATCTGGACTCCCTCCATGCAGGCTTAAGGTGTCAATAGGTGAATAAACCACATTTCTTAAAGCTACGACAGACTCCGCCATGTCACAATTCTTGGCAGAGAGAGGGGGAGGAACCCAACTTTTGTTCCAGTACTAAGGGTCTCTACTGAACCCCTGTATGTGGCTGTTGTGGACCTAGCTGTGGCATTTGGTTTAGCTGACAGAAGTTGCTTATGGTGCAAGTGAGGTAATGCTAACAAAGACCTTTCATCTCTGATCCAAGAGCTTCGCACCAATACACTTGCTAAAATCAGCGTGGGGATCTCACACTTTTTGACTAATGGGATTTCAATAAATGAGAGTGTGTTCCACCCCCATCGTTCAGCCCGGACACCGAGGTCCAGCTCTAGGGCCTTCTGGCGGTTCCCTCCCTGCGAGAAGTGAGGTTGCAGAGAACCAGGCAGAGGGCCTTCTTGGTAGTGGCACCCTCCCTGTGGAACACCCTCCCATTTGAGGAGGAAATACACAACTATCAAGGAAATACACAACTATCTGACTTTTAGAAGACCCCTGAAGGCAGCCCTGTTTAGGGAAGTGTAAGAGAGAGGGCTTGCAGAGAGCAGCCCACTCTGCTTACTTCCATCAGATGGGAGAGCAGCAGCAAGTCTGGGAGTTCAAATCAGGAACAGGAAGGGTTAAGACGGGTCCAGGGCTCTGCAGAGTCCTGGTGGCTCAGCTCCAGGTTGGTAGCAGGGAAGCAGGGGAGGAGCTAGCTTCAGCAGGGGCTGGAAAGGAGGGAGGAGAGAGAACGGCACCTCAGGAGCCTGGTTTGGGACCACGGAGGACCCATAGAGCAAGGAGGAGGGGCGTTTGGATGCCCAGGCTTAAAAGGGGGGTCAGAGCCCACGAGACGCCATTGTGGGCTTCTGCCCCATGCAGAGCAGACATGATTTGAGACATCTCACCACTGTATATAGCATGCACAATAAAACTATGAAAATCCAGAGGATGTGTGGAGTGCTTACTCGGGAGTAGCCAACACCCCATCTGTGACAGGAAGTTTTTAATGTTTGATGTTTTATCGTGTTTTTAATATTCTGTTGGGAGCTGCCCAGAGTAGCTGGGGAAACCCAGCCAGACGGGCGGGGTTTATTATTATTATTATTATTATTATTATTATTATTATTATTATTATTATCCATCTCTTCACCCTTTTCCTCAAGGATATCATTCCAAGGCTGTCAAGCTGAGATTTCCTTCCCCTTTCCATTGGACCCTTTAAGACTTATAGGCAGAAATCTGACATTGTGCTAAGGCGATTGATCCACCATTGCAAACATTTCAGCTTGCCAGACGCCCTACGCCAGGCATCCCCAAACTTCAGCCCTCCAGATGTTTTGGACTACAATTCCCATCTTCCCCAACCACTGGTCCTGTTAGCTAGGGATCATGGGAGTTGTGGGCCAAAACATCTGGACGGCCGCAGTTTGGGGGTGCCTGCCCTATGCCTTGCACAGAGCTTCCACTGACGAACCCATCTTGCCCCTATTCTTTAATACGCTGACGATATGGTTCTTCTGTGTCTTGCAAGTATCGGTCTAAAAAGGTAATTGTATTTAGACTTGGCCAATAGTCTAAAGAGCAAAACCTAAAAACTAATTACTCAAATTCCCATGCTTATGGTTCCATGCTTATGGTTTCTGGAAAGAGACATCAGATATCATCTGATGGTGACCAGATGAACAACTGATTGACCAATGTGAATGAATTCAGTATGAAGGAAATTATGTTAAACACAAACTTTTCTTGAAAGACTCATGTGGCTATAATCATGCTCTCTCCTTCTAGAACCTTAGAAGCCATATTAAAATCCCATTTTCACAAAAAAGGCAGCTTTCTCATGGAAACAGTTTTAAAGTGAGATCAATTAAGCAAGATAGTGGCTCAGATGTTGTATGAGGCAGAAGTATGAGAGCTGGGAAGATGTTCAAACTGTGAAATCGGAATCTCTACAGAATAGTTATTTGAAAAACTTGCTAGTTCTCTCCCTCCACCCCCAACCCCCCGAGTGCTCCATCAGTTGGGTCTCCTTCAGTTGTGGCCTTAGTCCATAATGCTCTAATTATGCACTTTTAAAAACTGGAAAACTTCTCAGATAGATATCTATTTTTATTTGTGTTACCTCAACTTACAGAATGTCAATGGGTGGGTCTCCAGAAAGCACATTGTCTGATAGAGCAATCCTTATAAGTTCTAAGTTTTCCAGGTGGTTTGGGACTGTATAATACTATTGTAGAGCTGCCTGTTCAGTGAATCTGGCTTTTCCTAAGCTCAGGCAAGGCTTCACGGCTTTCTGTTTTCACTCTATCCCGTCGGCCATGATTGATGGCTGATATCATCGGACTCCTTTGGCCCAGCAAAGATGTCTTTGTTGAGCCGCTGCGATAGAAGGTTTTCCACATTACATCTTGTGCACTTGGAACTCTGCTTTGAGTTTCTGGATATTGTTTTATTGGGATTAGACTAAAAAAACCATCCCAGGAAAGAGATACTATCTATTGTCAGATGCTGGCTTTTAGATGACTTATAGGGTGTCTCTTTTTGCAGTGGGGGGACGGCAAGATTTGCACACAAGGGCCTTCAGAGATAGCTGTAATAGGCCAATGTGTTGCACTGATGTGATGATAATTTTATTTTATTCCTGCTTAATCCATTGCTTTTAATGCTTGTTTTATTTATCTCTTGCTACAATGCATTCATTTGTCACCTAACTTCTTTTTTTGGCGATGGCTGTTGGCCACAAGGGAGGAAAGTTTGACCTGGTCTGACTTTTCTCTAACTGCACCTCTTCTTTACACTCTGTAGTTGCTGCCTCCGGTTATCATGAATGGGCAGTTTTTGCACGTCGTGGACCCTTAAGTGCCAACCGACCTGACCAGTAATAAATCAGGGGGACTGAAAAGGCTCCCGCCTGATATATTTGCACTGAGCTTAGATAGAGGAGCCCTTGTTTGTGCCATATCTCCAAATGCTACAATAACAGAAAGCGTCGTATTAGTGTAAATGATGGATAATATTTGAAAATGTAAACCGATCTGTGCTGCTGCTGCTGCTGCCCAGCACACTAGATCCCAGGGAGCCATCGAGACAGAACTCCCACCGAGAGTCAGCTCTGTGTTTGTCACGGCTGCGGTTGACTTGGAGCGGTTCCGGATCAGCTGAGGCCAGACAGTGCATGGCTAGGTCTCCGGAGACTCCTTTGTATGGCTGCCCCACATTCGGCTTGCTGCTCTTCAGCATGGGCTCATCTGGATCTTAGCATTATGGGATGCCTGCAAAAGAATGGGCTAGCCCCACTGCTCTTCAGCTCCCCATGTTAAAATCCTCACAAAACTTCTGGGCGTCAGCAACGCAGAAGCGTTCTGTGTGCATCCTGCCTTCCGCCACATCACTTGGTTCAGATCCTGGGGCTGTTAGTCATTCCAATGTCTCGATCTTTCAGCGAGGTTGGTCACTCCGCCCTGAGACACAGCAAGACAAATTTGGTGGTAAACACCAGAAGGCCCTGAAAGTGCTCTTTGGGGACTGGGAAAAGCTGAGCAAGTCAAAAGTTGAAATACTTGTGGTTGGTCCCCCCCCCCCTACTTAAAGATCTTTTTTTAAAAAATTGTTTGCCACACCATTGGTCTCTTAATTCCCATCTCTGTGGCTTGGATTTATTATAGAATTAAAGGAAGTTATTAGGAACACACACCCCTAACCCGCAAAAAGTGATGGTCTATTCCAACCCCTCCCCCCTTTTATAAACAAGCAGCGGTGAACTAGGGGACTATAACCCAACTGTCTTATGTCCCCGTGGCTCCATTTTTAGTACCGACTAGCCTATTTTCAGGAAATAACCCAAATATTTATATATGACTCTTCCCAGGTAGGGCAGTGTGAAAACAGTGCATGAGCTGGCTGTGGAAGGAAAGAAAAATATGCTTCCTTCAGCTTTGCTTTCTGAGAATGAGATGTGGAGGGTTTATTTTCTCTCTTTCTTTTTCTGGGCTTAGAAAGAAGAAGGGGAAGGAACTTTAAAAAAAAGAACAAAAAGATGTTAGATGATCTGCAACAAGTGATCAAAAGAGCTAGTTTCCAGTTTTTGGTCATGCCCCCTCTTTCGGATGTTTAAAATATCTAGTTCTTCCTCCTGAGGCATGTTATAATTTAGTTCCATGTGAAAGTTGCTATATTCAAACCGAAAGTCCAACCCAAGTAGCCCTGGACCACTAGGCTGATGTGGTTAACCTCCTATGTAATAGAAGAGGACTTTCTTCTTCTTCTCCCTTAGCAAAAAATAGGCTGTTGTGTGGCTCACGGTGCAATGCATTTCCCAAACTTGCTTGGTGAAATATGGTAGCTGGTCCAATACGATCGTGCCTAGCCAGCCCATGCTTCTGCCTCTCCCAGGGTCCCACATCAGAGGGCAAAGTCCTGGTTTTGGCCCCGGCTCAGATGGCGGGCAAAGAGTCGGGAAGCATAATGAAAGGGAACAATAACCCTATATTTCCTCTTCTTGAACAAACAGTGCCCTGACCACTTGGATAAGACTGTCCATTCTGGACACGGACTTTCTGGCTGCTCGGTCCTTTTAATCATCTTCCTTTAACCCTTAAGGGTCTGGTTCTAGGGATGGAGGGCAAGGAGACCGGACGAAGCAGACACATCTGATCTGTACTTCCTGGACTAATATGTGGATTGGGTGTGGCTCTGCTTCATTTCATTTACTATTTATTTAGAAGATTTGCGAACTGCCTAATCAAAGAGCTCTCTAAGTGCTAGGCAAACGAAACACAGCTCACGCGTACAAAACAACTGAGTAACAGCTGTACATAAAGACACCAACGTTAAAAGAAAAATGAAATCAGTAAACTTCAGGGGAGAATATGCCTGTATACCTGAAGGAGCATCTCCAACCTCATCATTCAGCCCGGGCACTGAGGTCCAGCACCGAGGGTCTTCTGGCAGTTCCCTCACTGAGAGAAGTGAGGTTACAGGGAACCAGGCAGAGGGCTTTCTCGGTGGTGGTGCTCGCCCCGTGGAACACCCTCCCATCAGATGTCAAGGAAAGAAACAACTATCTGACTTTTAGAAGACATCTGAAGGCAGCCCTATTTAGGGAAGTTTTTAATGTTTGATGTTTTATTGTGCTTTTAATATTCTGTTGGGGGCTGCCCAGAGTAGCTGTGGAAACCCAGCCAGATGGGTGGGGTATAATAATAATAATAATAATAATAATAATAATAATAATAATAATAATTTCTGCCCCATGGACCCCAGCCAGCCATATTGTTTTTCTTCCATACAGTGTCCCTAATTCCCAGGGAGAGAAACATGGCTATGCCCAGGGATCCCCAGGTTGAGTCAACAGTGGTGTCTGAGCCCCCAATAGATCATAATGCATGGCCAATATTCTGTGTTTGGCTTCATGGAGAACAAGTCATGCAGACCTGTTATTTCGATGCTGAATGACCTAATAATCTTCCAGAATAAAATCTCAGACGTACCCATGGCCGTCTGCAAATTCTGATGCAACACCTTGGTGGGTTTTAACTAATTCGGCAATGAAACGAACATGGAAGTTAATGTTCAAACATAAACATTTTACAGTGTAACTCAAAGTCCATTAAGTCCGTGCGGGATAGTAGTATCAGTTAATAGTGTCCTTGTCTGACCTTTGATGAAGAGGAATCCTGTTTCAGAGAGTCTTATGGTATATCAAATGCCAAAGTCTCCTGCAATTTCCTGGGCTCCAGCAGTACGGCAGTACCCAGGAAGGGAAGGAATACATTGGTGTTTTTAGTTCTCTGTGGATTACTTATTTTTCTTTTTGACTCAGCAAGGCATATTGTCATCAGTGATGGAAGGTAATGGGAAGGGCCCTAATGCAAAAAGAAAAAAAGCCTTTCCCCACCCCTCTCTGTTTTGTTTTGTTTCATTCAGTGCAGCAGGTCTTTAGCTCTTAAATCAGGGGTGGCTAACCCTTTGTCCCTCCAGATGCAGTCAGACTCCAGCTCCCATCAGCTCCAGGTGGCAGGATCCACGGGAAGGGATGATGGGAATTGTAGTTCAGCAAAACCTAGAGAGCCATGGTAGGCTACCTCTGCATAAAAAATGAAGGACTGTGTTACACTCAGATGTTTTACATACCCTTCAACATTTCTCTGATGAAAATAGGGACGTCACATTCAATAATAATAATGATAAAAATAATATTTATACCCCGTCAATCTGACTGGGTTGCCCCAGGCACTCTGCGGCTTCCAACATAGAGAAATAGAACATTAAACATTTAAAAACTTCCCCATACAGGGCTGCCTTCAGATGTCTTCTAAAGGTTGTATAGTTGGGGGTCGCATAACCTCCATACCCTCCAACATTTCTCCGATGAAAATAGCATGTCCTACCATACCCTCCAATATTTCTCCACTGAAAATCAGGACGTCCTAAGGAAAAGTGGGTCATTCCGGGATCAAATCAGAAACCAGGACAGCTTCTGTAAATCCGGGACCGTCCCTGAAAAATAGGGTACTTGGAGGGTTTGGAAGATAGCCCAGTCACTTTAAATAAGAAAAGAAGAAAATGAGGAAAGCTACTCTGGGAAGGGAGCATTTGAGAGCCGAGGACTCACAGGACAGAGTGGGGCTGCTTAACCCTATCTCCTTACAGTGGTAGCTCTGTTAATCCGTTCCAGAGGTCCATTCTTAGACCAAAGTATTCTTAAACAGAAGCATGTGATTTCCCTAATGAGGCCTCCCGCTGCTGGTGTTCGGCTTCTGTTCGTCTTCCGGGGCAAAGTGCACTAACCACAACACATACTTCCGGTTTAGCGGACATTGTTGTCTGAAGCGTTTGTGAACAGGACTGTCCTTAGACCGAGGTACTACTGTATTGCATGAAGGAAGGAAGGGAGTGGCTTGCTTGAAGTGAAAAGTTACAGGACTTACTTCCCAACTCTCATTCTTAACTACTACATCAACACTCGCTCCCCCCCACCCCATGTGATGAGTTGTAAATTGCTCTGTTGAGGTTGGTGTCTGCGTTTACTTCGCGATGGAGCCCACCACTGCACAGATGCCAACGAAGGTCCCTCATTTGCAGTAGCAACAACCTCTTCCTCAATAGGTTCTCCAAAGCCCAGCAGAGGACATTGGATATTGTGGCACAGGGGAGGAGGGCTGGTTGAGGGTATGTGCTTCTTGCCGGACCATCTCTGCTTCTGGTTTCTCCCCTGGTGGAGAACAACACCATCCTGGGCTCCTCCATCTCTCCATGCATACATGTCGCCCTGTTGAGGCCGGTTCTAAACTAGCCTGCCCTTACCCTGGTGCTCTCCAAAGATTTTGGACCTCAGCTACCTTAATCCCTGGCCATTGGCCAGGCTGCCTGCATGTTCTGGTGGGCCTTGGGGTCCAAAACATCTGGAGATGGCCTCCAAGTTGAGGAAGTCTGTACTAGGGAGAAGGGAAGAAGAAGTCACCATTTTAGACAGGGAAAAGGTGCATGCCTTCTCCAAGTCATATTGCATCCAGAACTGAGTGCAGGCTCGTGGCAGCTAGAAAAGCGTGAGACCCAGATGCTGTTTGGGTGTCACAAGTTTGATCGTTCTTCTCCAACATCTTCTTTAATTCTGTCCTGTTCGTTCCTAGTTGTCTTTCCTCTGATCCGCATCCAGCTTCCCAAGCCTTTCTCTCCATGGCTTCCTTTCTAGACTGCATATCACCCCTATAATTCTCCCAAATCCCTCCCATTTGCCAGCATGCTTCTTGAAACATCCCAGAGGAGACATCTCACCAGTGCAGAGCAGAGGCTATATTCCCACTGGGCACTGATTATGATGCTTCAGTGAACAGCCCCTGGTATGGCGATGACACACACACACACACACACACACACACACACACATACATACATATAGGTGCTACGAACATGAGTTTGACCAAACTGCAGGAGACAGTGGAAGACAGGAGTGCCTGGCGTGCTCTGGTCCATGGGGTCACGAAGAGTCAGACACGACTAAACAACTAAACAACTAAACAACAGCAACATACCCTGCCCATCTGGCTAGGTTTCCTCAGCCACTCTGGGTGGCTCCCAACAGAATATTAAAAACATGATAAAACATTAAAAGCTTCCATAAACAGGGCTGCCTTCAGATGTCTTCTAAAAGTCAGATAATTGTTTATTTCCTTGACATCTGATGGGAGGGCGCTCTGCCTGGTTCCTTGTAACTTCACTTCTCGCAGTGAGGGAACTGCCAGAAGGCCCTCGGAGCTGGACCTCAGTGTCTGGGCTGAATGAGGTGGGTGGAGACACTCCTTCAGCATAGCTGCCAAGTTTTCCCTTTTCTCGGGAGGAAGCCAATTCAGCATGAGGGAATTTCCCTTAAAAAATGGGAGAACTTGGCAGCTATGTCCTTCAGGTATACTGGGCCGAGGCCATTTAGATCAGGGGTCAGCAAACTTTTTTAGCAGGGGGCTGGTACACTGTCCCTCAGACCTTGTGGGAGGCCGGACTATATTTTGAAAAAATAATAATAATGAATGAATGAATGAATTCATATGCCCCACAAATAACCCAGAGATGCATTTTAAATAAAAGGACACATTCTACTCTTGTAAAAACATGCTGATTCCCGGACCGTCCGCGGGCCAGATTTAGAAGGTGATTGGGCCGCATCTGGCCCCCGGGCCTTAGTTTGTGGACCCCTGAACTAGAGACTGTGGTTTAACATAAACTTTGGCCAGTTTCTAAACAAGCCATCTACAAACCATGGCTTTTGAAATTCGTTTAACTAGCCAGATTTTGTTTGAAACTTTAATCTTTGGTTTGTTTGTAATGACAGGCCAGGATACTTTGAAAATGGAAGTGAACATTGCAGGGATATATGGATCTACACATGAAGATAGATCTACAGATTAACTAACTAGCTTTCTGCTGACCAGGCAGGAGAGGGGGAAGCTGGTGCACGAGCCCAGGGCTTCACTCTGGCTTGTTCTAGCTTAGGCATCCCCAGACTTCGGCCCTCCAGATGTTTTGGACTACAATTCCCATCATCCCTGACCACTGGTCCTGTTAGCTAGGGATCATGGGAGTTGTAGGCCAAAACATCTGGAGGGCCGCAGTTTGGGGGTGCCTGTTCTAGCTCATGCATAGTTAGCATTATATGCAAACCAGCCCGATATAGTAGTAAGCCTCAACTCCCAGAACAAATAATTGGATGACTTGGTGAACTGCAAATATACATTCATTTGTGTGTTCCATTCTTTCATTTCAGGTATAATCAAACTCGGGAAGTGGAATCCTCTTCCGCTCAGTTATGTAACAGATACACCTGATGCTACAGTTGCTGACATGTTACAAGATGTCTATCATGTTGTGACATTGAAAATTCAATTACAAAGGTGGGAATTTTGCCTTTGTTTGGTAGCCTTAGGCAAGCCACTGTCTCCCAGCCTTAGTTTTCCACCTGCAGTATGAGGATAATAATGGTACCAGTGCGGTATAGTGGTTAGAGTATGAACTGGAACCAGGGAGACCCAGGTTCAAGTCCCAAAATAACCATGAGCTACATTGGGTGACCTTGAGCTACAGTAGTACCTCGGGTTACAAACGCTTCAGGTTACAAACTCTGCTAACCCAGAAATAGTACCTCAGGTTAAGAACTTTGCTTCAGGATGAAAACAGAAATTGTGCGGTGGCGGCGCGGCAGCAGTGGAAGGCCCCATTAGCTAAAGTGGTGCTTCAGGTTAAGAACAGTTTCAGGTTAAGAACGGACCTCCGGAACGAATTAAGTTCTTAACCAGAGGTACCACTGTAGTCACTATCAGCTTAACCTACCCTCTGGGGGTAACATTTTGGGTTTGTGATGGTGTAGGGTGCGTGTGGAGGAAACCCTGCACATCACTACCTCAAGAAAACAAATGAAAACTCACTTACCTTACAGCAGTGATAGCCAATGTGGTGTGCTCCTGGAAGTTAATAAACCACAACTCCCATCATTGGCCATGACGATTGGCCATGATGTCCGGGTCTGATGGGAGTTGGAGTCCAAATTTCCATGCAAAAGGGATCTTGTGTGTTTGGAGGGATTATAGCACTTAAGGAATTCTGAATCTCAACATAGCCAGGCGCGGTGCTAGGGCCTTTTGCAGCCTAAGCAAAACACTTTCTGGCACCCCCTGGGCGCATGCGTCATGACGCATGCACGCCCCAGCGCACCTGCAGAGCTTTGCATGGGGAGTGGGAGGCTGAGGCCGCCTCAACTGAACAGCTGAGAGGTGCAGCGAGGTGGCCCCAGGCTCACGCTCCCCCTGCGCGCCTCCAGAGCTTCATGCCCGGAGCGCGAGCTTGGGGCCGCCTCGCCTTGCCTCTCAGCTGTTCAGTTGAGGCGGCCCCAGGCTACCGCTCCCTGTGCAAAGCTCTGGAGGCGCGCGGGGATCACTGGGAGCATGAGCCTGGGGGCGGGGCTGCCTCCTACCGCCCTTCTGCCACTGCTGCTTCTCTGCCACTCCCCGCGCACCTCCGGAACTTCTCGCCGGGAGCGCGAGCCTGGGGCCGCCTCACCCGCCTTTCAGCTGTTCAGAGGAGGCGGCCCCAGGCCCGCGCTCCCCGCATGCCTCCGGATAGTGGCCTGAGGCAGCACCGGCGGGCGGCCTGGTCAGCGCCCCCTCCATTTTGGCGCCCTAGGCTGTGGCCTAGTTTGCCTTAATGGAAGCTGAACATAGCAATAACTTCCATTGCTTGCAATGGAACAGGACTGCAACCAAAGAGAGCAACAGCTGTATTTTTCTTTCTGTCTGATGTCCACAAACACACACACTTCTGCCTATGATAAATGGATGCCATTTGGGGGAGGGGATGTTTCTGTAAGCAAGCAGCGCCGTGTGGCCGTTCGTAGTGCAGAGATCTCCAGAAATCCAGTACCGAGGAAAGACTGTGGAGTGCTTGGGTCAACTAAGGGCAGCAGGAGAGGGATAAGACCTGTAATGTTTGCAGAGAGGAACTGATTCGGGGGTGGGGGACATCCTTGGTGTGGGTCCCCTTCCCCTCTCCAGATCCAAAGGATAACAGCAGCAATGCAATCTTCCTGGTGCTGCAGACAGAGCGTCAGTCAGTAGGGAAAATCGGATGCACGCACAAACATCTGCTCCCAGCCCCTTGAAAAGTAACCATGCAGCAGCGTGGGAGAAACATCTGTGCAGTGGAAAGTCAACGTCAACTCCTGCAATTCAGGCAGGTTGAGTGAAGACAAAGGACAGCTTTGAAAACACCGGCGGGGTGACTTCCTTTTGCCAGCAATAACGCATGGGCAGCAGGCAGCCATAGCTTTGAGGCTAAGATGTCCACGGACGTCTCATGGGTAGGGTCTGAAAGTTGCAACCTGCTCCTGTGCCTTAGCTCAGTGTTAACATGGAAACACATCGGAGAGCCTAACCGTGCACTTGAATTCCTCGTATTTGTTGCAACGGCAAGCGTTTGATAAATAATAGTATTTGTTTTTCTGGCGTATTAAATATTTAGCAGGACCCTTTTTGCCATCTGTTTGCAGGGAGACTGAGAAAGGAAGGAAGGGAAAGTCTGAAACTCTTAGGCTCAAAACACTACAAATTACTCGAACTCCCAGGGCTTTTCCTCCTGCATTTTTTTTTAAAAGCTCAGGTCAGTGAGGGCAGGCTGTGAGTCACAGATGATAAAAAGAGGGAAGGGAGAGGCTTAACCCTTTCCCCCTCTGCCATTTTTCAGCTCAGCATCATCATTCCAAAGCTCCTTTTTCAGAGTGGAACGATCAGGGGATATACAAGGAGATGATGATGATGATACAGTGGTACCTCGACTTACGAACGACTCAACAACCAATTTTTTCAACTTACAAGAGGGGCAAATGGCCGCACGCTTACGAATTTCTCGACATCCGAACGGAAACTGGGGTGGTTTTAGATAGCGTTTTTTCGACTTACATATTTTTAGATGGGGTTGCTTCGACTTACGAATTTCTCCGTTTCCAATGCATTCCTATGGGAAATCGCGTTTCCAATGGTGCTTTTCGACTTACGAATTTTTCGACCCATGAAGGTGCCTTCGGAACGGATTAAATTCGTAAGTCGAGGCAGCACTGTATTCTTATTTATACCCTGCCCATCTGGCTGGATTTCCCCAGCAACTCTGGATGGTTTACAGCATATATCTAAACATAATATAACATCAAACATTATAAACTTCCCGATACAGGGCTGCCTTCAGATATCTTCTAAAGGTTATGTAGTTCTTAATCTCCTTGGCATCTGAAGGGAGGGTGTTCCACAGGGAGGGTGCCACTACCGAGAGCATCAGCATTCACATGTTGATTCAGTTGTCCTTTCATCACCGTGTGCATGATTTCTGTTTCAGGACTGTAAATTACTCAACCACTGAATAGATATTGGTCTATCCAGGCAACGGATGGACACATCCTATTGCACATCTTCTTTTCCGACCCTTCAACAGCGGCCTTGATGTAGCAGCGCCTGTGAACCTGTAGAGAAAAGGTTAACCTGCAAAAGAACTTTAATGAGGGTGTGGAGGGTGGGGGAAGCTCTGGAACAGGTAGAGGCTCCACTGTATTGGTGTTCAGGTGGAACATGGCCATTGGGACTGGTAGCCAATGAAGGATTTCTCCTCCGGGAGGTGGAATGTGTCAGTTAAATGCTAGCAGTGCTAATGGCAACTTCTTTCAGCAAAACTTGGAGAGGTAAGAATTAGGATGGGTGGCATTCAGCTTGGGGGGGGGGGGGTTGTGTCGCCTGCTGTCATATCCATCATGGTGTCAAGGCTTCTGAATGGATCTGAAGAACTTGGGCAAGGGGGTAGGACCAAGCTGAAGGAGTTCCTAGAATGCCAAGGCATTAAAACCCTCTTAAACCATAAGGAACAAAGGTCTGGTGTGTTTAGCAGGCAAGAGGATGCCACTAGACCAGCCAGGCCACAGGGCTGGATTAATCATTGAGCAAAATAAGCACATGCTTAGGGCGTCAAAGGAAGGTGGGCATCACAGAAATTTCCCATTGCCAGATTTTTTAACACTAATGGTCACAGATAGCTCGACAGAGCGTTCATTTTCTCAGTTGAAGTACAATGGAACCTTGGTTCTTGAACTGAATCCATTCTAGGAGTCCATTCCATTTGACTCCCAAAACTGTCCGAAAACCAAGGTGCAGCTTCCAATTGACTGCAGGAGCTTCTTGCACTCAATCGGAAGCAGCGGAAGCTGCGTTGGATGTTCAGCTTCCCAAAAAATGTTTGCAAACCAGAACACTTACTTCCAGGTTTGCGACGTTCAGTAGCTGATTTGTTTGGGAGCGAAGCCGTTCAAGAACCAAGGTACTACTGTATATTCAAAATTCCAACTATGCAACAAGGCAAGATGAATGCCTTAACTTCTACTAGGTACAGAAGCAGATGTGTTACGGGTGATTAGTTTTGAAAATCTGATCAAAGGCCTTGCAATTCAAAAAAAGTAGGAGAAATTTTCCCCCAAATGCAGTATAAATGAAGTGGAAGCATGCAAAAAGAAACATTGTTTTCCATCTTACTGTAGGTTTCTTTTTTTAAAAAAATCAACTTTTATTTCACGGTTTATTATTGGTTATATTTTGAATTAGATCTCTATGGGGGCACCAAAATCTTTTAAGTGCTTAGGGTCTCTAAAGGTCTCAATCCAGCCCTGCCAGGTCAAGTATAAATCCTAGGGCTCTGAACCTTCTGTTCTTGTTTGGTCAGCAGAAGAGAGTCTCTTGCTGTTGTGGTTCTGGCTGCTGTGGTGAGCCCTGTAAGTTTCTATTGCCTCCCATGCCTGCAAAAACAGCATGCACAAGCCGCAGATCCGTGGCCAGTGTGCTGTGCTTTTCTGATTAGCAAGCTACATATTTGAGACCTATGCCTGTAACAATGCAGTCACTATTGCTTCCTCCAAATTGCAAAGGGGTGGCATGATGGCTCACCAAAGAGCAGCTCGGGCAGAAGTATGCCTTGCTGGAAACCCCAGGTCTGTTTTGCTCCCCATCCCAATTTCTGCTGGACACTCGCCCTCTCCTTCCTCTACCCTGCCCCACTCCTACTGTACTCTGTGTGCGGTGGACAGTAAACATCTGGCAGGCCAGGTCTACTTTGTGAATGGGGTTGATTATCCAAAACACAGGTGTGTTATCCTTGGAAGGAAATGTGTGTGTGTGTGTGTGTGTGTGTGTGTTTCTTCCTAACGTGGACGTGTGTGCAATAATTTATGAGGTCATACTATTTTATAGCTCCTTGCCTCGCCTTTATTTTATATCAGGGGAACATGCTTGCCCATTAGTCCCCGTTTCCCCACAACAAATAAAAATGTCTTTGATGTGCAGGCTACCAGTTGCAATACGGTTCTGCTGAAAGCAAATTAGCACATGGCGAGAACCAGTGCTTTTCTCTTTTAAAAAATCTTTAGGGGTACTCTCATTTTGACTCCAGGAAACCACCATTTTATAGTTCAAATCGGGAAAAATAAATACAGTAAATGGACAAAAGTACAAAGATTCACACAATGTTTAGGGGTATGCGCCCCCCTGCATCCCCCCAGGGAAAAAAAGGACTGGCGAGAACACTGGGTAGCTTTACAATCCCGTATATTTTGGAGAATGAGCGATTGCATTTCAAGAGATTTGATTCTCTCTCAGTTTGTATGTATTGCCGCTGGATGGCCCAGCGTGGCTTAAGAAGAATCAGGGAAGAATTTTTGTCAGCAAAGAGGTTTCAGGTTTTGGTTTTTTTCAAAAATGAATCTGATCCCCAGTTCATGGAGTGTTCATAAATGATCTAAGGGCCAAATTAGGTATGATGTGGGATAGATATACTGTATTTAGGATCTCCTCCTCTAACCTGGTACCCTTCAGTAATGCTTTGGATTACTAATTTGGTGAGGCTCAGTGGACAGTGATGCAAAATGGAGCCTTTAGCATCACTGGTCCAGCCCTCTGGAATGCTCACCCAATAGAAACACTGCCAGCTTCTTCTATAGGTAAAGGGAGCCGGTTCTATTTGTAAAATGCCTAATAAAAGGTTTGATCGTCACAATAGGTAAAGGGACCCCTGACCATTAGGTCCAGTCGCGAACGACTCTGGGGTTGCGGCGCTCATCTTGCTTTACTGGCCGAGAGAGCTGGCGTACAGCTTCCGCGTCATGTGGCCAGCATGACTGAACCACTTCTGGCGAACCAGAGCAGCACACGAAAACGCCGTTTACCTTCCCACCTATTTATCTACTTGCACTTTGACTTGCTTTCGAACTGCTAGGTTGGCAGGAGCAGGGACTGAACAACGGGAGCTCACCCCGTCGCGGGGATTCGAACCGCTGACCTTCTGATTGGCAAGCCCTAGGCTCAGTGGTTTAGACTACAGCGCCACCCGCTTCTTCTATATCGACCACTAAATGCTTAATGAAACTTTTCCCGTGCTGCAAGGCATTCAAAGACAACAGAGAGAAAACCACTTCCGTGCCTTTGCCGGAGGTGGAGTTGTGGGCACGCCCCGTACGGTGGCCACAGAAGGAGTTCCGGTTGATCTGCATCGCCGGGTTCCTTACTGGTGGTTAACTTCTCACGGACTTCAACACACGGGTTGGAGTCGGATTTAGTCTGATAGGTTCCAACGCCTAAGCCAATTCCGCTCAACATGCATATTTAATAAAGTTGTGGTCTGAACCACCCATTTAACCTTTAAATTCTGTGTCACGTGTCATTATTACACTGATCGGAGGGCATTGCTACACAACTTCTTTTCTGTAATAGCTGGTGATCTGTGATTTTAACAGCTTGTGTGGTTTCTATTGTGTGTTCATAATTGGTGTGTGTGTGTGTGTGTGTGTGTGAGAGAGAGAGAGAGAGAGAGAGAGAGAGAGAAATTGTGGGATACATGTCTGATAGCAAATCAATCAATCACAACTCCCATGGTCTGTGATCACTGGCTGGGATTTATGGGTGTTGTAGTTCGCATACCCTCCAACATTCCTCTGATGAAAAGAGGGACAGCCAACGGAAAAGCAGGACATTCCAGGATCACATCAAAAATTGGGATGGCTTCTGTAAATCCAGGACTGTCCCTGGAAAATAGGGACACTTGGAGGGTCTGGTTGAAAGTGTCTGGAGGGAAATAGGTTGTGGGAAGGCTGGTTAAGGATCAAAGGTGGTTTTTAAATTGTTAGCAAACACACACACACAGAGAGAGATTTGGATGAGGACATTGGTATTTTCCCTTTGCAGGGCAAATAGCAGCTTGGGTGTGTGGCTTATCAAGAACTTCCTCCCTCATGGCTGCTTATAATTGTAATTCAAAAAGCAAACAAACACAAAGCTGGCCACACAGCTCTCCTGTATTTGGGTGGCTTGTTGTGAACTGAACGTTGTTTGAAGCAAAGGCTCTTTCCCACCTGCTCAGCCTTCCCTGGACAGCCCTGCATCAGGCGTGGACTCGCTTGCGTTATTGAGCCACCATGATTCCAATGCCACAGATATTTCACATGACCTCAGATGCAGTGCTTTTCAGTGAAGTCAGCTTACTTATTCAGCTATGACTAAAAATCTCTTGGGACCATCATATGATGGGCATAGATGTGTGAATGACATTGCTGGCTCCTGGTTTTCTGTTTTGATTACATCAACAATGTGTTTATTGTGTATATTTTGGTTTGTAAAATGGCTGCCTTATAGGTGCGAATCTAATTTCGTAAGCCACTACGAGGTGTTCCTTCTTTTCTTTTCTGAATGGTGGGATATAATTCTGCTAAACAAACAAATCGGCTTGGAATCTTTGGTAATTTATCCCAAAATTTGGAGCTCAGACCTGTCTTGGTGCATGGATCTGTTTCAAAATCTGTTTCAAAATCTTGGTGCATGAATCTGTTTCAAAATCTGTTGACATATAGCCAATGGCAACATTCAACCGTCCCATTTCCAAGGTCTTTCTACTAACTACTTATAATTCAGTATGATCCATGACCAGAGATCCATGTTATCTTGCTTGCCTGTGTACTGGTGTCTATACATCAGCATGTTTGGGATATAAACATCTCAGTGCTCAAGAAGCTGAAGGACAAGACACCATAGACCATGATGCGTCATGACATGGCATGACTTGCCAGCTCTGCTGAGACCTCAGCGCTTGCTGCACCTAAATGCCCGCTTCCACTATGATTCCTACTCAAGCTGCCCCTCACTTACTGGTGAAGAATATTCAGGCTGCCTTGGGCGGCAACAGAGCTCCAACAGAAAATTCATGGCCCTCCTGGGGGGGGGGGGGAAATGGAGAAGGTTCACCTAAGCCACGTCGCCAGTGTTTTACAGTTTTCTGGTAAGTGTCCATGATAAGCTGCTGTCCCTGTTGATTGATGGATGCATTGCCTTTTGGGGGCTGCTTTGTTGAAATGCTGTTACTCTGATTTTTCTGGTGTTGCTGTTCTCTAGAAGTTCCGCTCCTTGTGTCAGAGAGACGGCAACGCGTATCTCCACAGCACACGCGTAGACAGACATGCGTGCGCATGGGCACTAAGGCACCCCGCCGTGTGCAGTCTGTCACTTCACACGCTGCAGCTGCCGAGGTATATTTTGAATTGTCGACAACAGATTGAGGCACAATTATGGGTTTCTTTTCCTAGTGTATTTTTACCAGACGAACAACCAGCCTTTTGGCGTTTTGATCAGTGAAGGATAGGCTATTGCAGAGTAGATGAGCAGAGCATCTGCTGTATTCATCAACTCTCTTCAGGTATTGTGCCTGGACAGGGAATGGCAGTAGGAATATAGCCCCTGCCCCCCGCCCCACCACTCCTGAGTCTGAAGGAAGCTATGAAGAATGGGCGGCTGGATTTGCCTACTAGCCTCTTGGAAACTGGGAGCCCTAAGAATGCTGGGAAAGGCAATGTCCCATCCCTCCTTGACCCCTCCTTGACCTTCTTGCATCATGCAAGAAGATCTGAAGGGGATTTCTAAGTGTGCTTCGTTGAATGCGCTTAGAAGCCTCCCTGCAGTCAGGATTCCCCATTGCAAGGAAGCACCTGAAGCCTGTTCAAACCAACAAGCATGTAGCAACTTCCCCTGTGGACCTTCCTGTGGGAAGGTTGGGGTGGATCAGGCGGGGAGATGACAGGTAGAGCTTCCATGTGCAGCGCTATGTCCTCTGCTCGCGTTGTCATTCCCTGTTCAGTCATTGCACCTGAACAGGCCTATGATAGTGAAGAGCCTTCAAGTTTCCGTCATCATAGAGGGGTGCAGGCCCCATGTTGGTATGAGAACAGGGGCACCACCAGCACACTCATGTTTTGACTATGGGATGGTGGAAATGTGGGATTGGGGGACAGGAGTTGTGAACAGGCTATGACTTGGCCTGGTCTCCTGGATACGTTCGCTAAGCAGCAGCTTTCATTACAGACCCCCAGGGACAATCAGGGCATGTGTTGTGTTGTGTTATGTGACTGAACTGTAGCTGATACCTTCAGAATCAGTGTCCTACCAGGGGCTGTGACCCAGGACTCTTGACTCAGCATCTTCAGGGGGAAAAGAGTCTGAGAGAGGATTTCTCTTCAAAAAACCCCCACCACCTCAGCAGTTCCAGCATCACAGGGACCTGTGATGCCAGTGGCTTTCCGGCCTCATAAACAAGCCACACAACAATGATGAGAGAGATATTTCCCCAAACTTATTCCATCTGCCAGTGGTACCACCCCACAAGCTTTCCCCTTTCTCGTTGCTGACTAAATACACCTGATAGCCTCCCAGGAACGAGTCTTGTACTAGGCAATCTGAGGGCACTTTGTGTCCCATGGAAACATGCTTGAAGAGGAAATCCAGATACTGAGCTGGTCTTGAGACATCCTAGTTGCTTCCAAAAATAGGAAGGTAGAATCAATGTGGACTAGCAGTTTGGAAATGTTGATACTTGCTCTGTAATGACTGGATGTCAGGGACTGGCTGGATGCAGAGTGGTGGAAGTCGACTGACTCCGGGGAAACCGGCCACACCCCAGAGGAGAGGACAAGGTGGGAAGGACTGGTTTGCTGATGAAGGATGGCGAAGAAGAGGAAACAGAGGTGCTCCGGCACAGAGCAGAGACAGGAATTGTATAAGCATAGTGCCAGGATCATTCCGGGTGCCTCTGAATTCACTGTGCAATAGTGAACAGTGGGATCCTTGGGATCTCTGTTGTCAGTTTTGATCTTGCTAAGTTAACCACTCTGGCTTCACAGCGATGCTGCTTTTTCCTCAACTGGGCCATTGCCAACTCCCAAGCTCTGCGTTTTCTAACACTGGGGAAGGGAGAATCCAGTATGATTCTGCTAGGACCGAGGGGACTGACATTTCCCCTTGCCATGGTGTTGCAAGAACATGGCGCCTCCCTTCTCCCGGAACAGAGGTGCGTGTTGAGCCCAGGCAAATGCAAAAGAGGCCTTGCGAGCGCAGAAATGGATCTGCGGTCATGGAGAGAACAAAGTCTGAGTAAAGCATTAACGTGTTCACTAACCCAAATCACACATGGGAATGCTAATGCTGCCCCCCCCTTGCTTACATAAGGTGTCCTTTTTACAGCACTTCTTAAGACCTAATACAAATATTAGCCATCATTCCCCTATTAATTATTGTTAAAGATTTAAAGGGTCAGGGACTCTAAACCTAATGTCTTGGTCATTGTGGGAAAGGTAAGGAATGGTTCACAGTTCTTTCTGGGTAACTGCAGGCTGCCAGAATTCTGAGATGAGGCACCATCCCTGAATGGAATTCCTCCAGCTTTTGGAGCTTAGAGGGGAGGGTGCTTACAGGAATGAAGGAAGTTGGGTCCATTCCTCTTAGTGGGGATACCCTGAGTAGAACTTCCTTGGAAAGAACAGTACCTATCTGTCTAACCTAGTAGGGCTGCCATACATTCCTAGCTCAACACTTTGGGTGGTTTCCAAAGCTCAACAACTTCCAGAGTGTCCTGGTTTTTACCTTTTGAAACATGGCAACCCTAGTAGCCGGTTTGCATTTCAGAAATCAACATTTATTTGTGGTATTCAAGTGACTGTTATTTCTGGAGGAGGAACAAGTTCCTGTTGCAGGCCACAACTTGTCCTTGCTAGCCTGAAGGGAGGCACCATCACTTTGGTCAGACTTCCACAAGGCAGGGGGAAATATCCAGATCTCTTTTCTAGAATAAAGCTGGGGAGCAGCGGAATGGTTTGAAAATAAGCTTCTTCATTTTCAACTGAGTGTGGTGGGAATGTGCATTCGAAGGGGAGCCCCAGCTGGTAATCTGGAAAAGATAAGCAGCTTGACATGCTGGTTGGAGAAATAAAAGTTGGCACTGGTCAATTGGCACAAGCAGCATGAAATTGTCACCAGTTTGACATTAATTAGAACCTATTGGAGGGCTGTGTATGCTTTCAAGGCCGTCTGTGTCCAAGGCTTACCTGAGTTTCCACAATTTTAGTTGTTGCTGTTGTTAAAAACGGAACAATGACCTGGAATCATCCTTCTTCTTCCTCTTCTTCTTCTTCTTCTTCTTCTTCTTCTTCTTCTTCTTCTTCTTCTTCTTCTTCTTCTTCTTCTATCACTCATAGCCGAGTAAGATTGTCTTCCATAAACACAGTACCTGGAATCATACCAGGCTGAGGTAACATATAATTAGTATAGGGATTTTGAGACAACAAGCACCATGTCGTTTCTAGGGCAAAGGTAGAAAGTGAACTCGAGTAGAAAAACGAATTGAGAATAGCTATGTCAACAAAGTGAAAAACATTTATTCAAAGGAGGTGTTCTCTGACTGGACAATTTTCAAAGGGTTTTTGCATCTGAGAGGGTCTCCTTCCCTCCCTCCCTTAGATATGCAACAATGTAGTGCTGCAGTGAAAAGGCAAAATAATTAAAATTATTTTATTTATTAAATTTATATACTGCCCTATACCCGCTGGTCTCATAGAGGGCTTGTCAATATCGTCGTCAGTAACATAGAGTATTTCATGGGGAGGGGTGGGTAACTGTTTCAATGGAACTTCGTATTTTGAACCTGTGAGTAAAGAATTAATTGCACGCATTAATGAATAAGGATTGCAAGCTTTAATCAGTTAATCACCGATGCAATTAGTTTAATAGAATAGTTTAAAATTCGGCCTGATTAGTTGGTGAGTTGCTGAAGACAAATAACAAAACTGTGTGTGTGAGGGGGTGGGGAGTGATTTTCAGCGAAGTTTCAATGGATGTTATTTCATTTATTGGTGCTGTGTCTTTAATCTGTGGATGACGCAACTCAGGCCCAGTGGTCAAATGTGTCCTCAGGCCTCTCAATGGCCATTAGGACTCTTTCCTAGGTCAAGCACACTCTGCAACCAGCCATGCTCTGCCTTGTCCTTGGGTGGTTTTTGCCTGACTGGAATGTGTCTCTGAACTCTGATAGTGTTTGCTGCTTGCTTGCTTGGATGGAAGTTAGAGAGGGCTGTGCTTGCATACGCAGTCTACTATACAAAGGGAGAGAAATCACTTTTATTATGCTTCCCACTTTTGCCTAGTAGCCCAAAGGGAATGTAGATCTTGGGCTGAACATGGTTCCCCAACCTTTGCTTTAACTTTTATAGTATAGCCACCTCCAGATGTCACAGGCACATGCTGGTCAGTAACCACACAGTTCAAGTAAAGCTAACACTTTATTAGCAAAAACACGACTTCCACAGACTTGGTTGAGTGTCAGGCCTAATGAGCACAGCGGCTCATATCCGGTAGGTGTTGCCCCCATTAAGCAGTTGCCAAGAGTGAAGGTCCTCCCCTCCCCTCCTCTCCAGGGTTTTCCTCAAGCAATTGGAGACTGTGCCTTTGTAAACCAACCTCTCCTTCTCCCTTTTCATGCATTTTCTGGTTCTGGAAGACAAGGGGGAGGGGAGCTTGTCACAGCAGGACAAGGAAACACCCGCGACTCTTCTCTGCCTCTTGGCCTCTTCCCGCTTTAGCTTCAGCTTCTGCCTCTGATTCTGGACTTTTCTCTGCCACAGACTCTCCCAGCTCACTAAGCCCTGTTACCCCTTCAGCTTCCAACAACTCCTTCTCCTACTCTTCTCCCTCTGACCACGTATAGCTCTCCCACCACCACTCCCTGGGCTCTGAGCCTTCTCCTCTTGGTAGTTCCCCAGCTGGTTCCTCCCACCATTTCTCTACGTCTAACCAATCCATGACACCAGATGGTTTAAAAATGATTCAGGCTATTAGATTAATAAATCCACCTTGCTAATGTAGTATGTTTTCAGTACAGGGTCAAGTTTGTCTCCAGGATTTGCTGAAAATGTGCATTACTTTTTTTTTTTAAAGGGACTTTTCAGGCACCACACTGCCTCAGCTAAACATAGAGCAATGGATTGGCTGTGTGGTTTCTAAAATTGCTCGATCAGCGAGAAATACTAACGGATGAACTGGGCAGTTGTTCCACATCCTTGTTTTCAGAGACTTCTCAGAACAAATTAATTGAGCAGCCAATCTGCTCATCAAAGGGTCGGCCCATTCAGACTTCACAAAAGTTAGAGGAGAGAGTCACTCTTTATTTAGCAACAGAGTTCAAATAGCTTGTTTATTAAATATGTGGCTGTGGCTGCCAGACAATCATAATTCCGGGAACCCGAACTTAAAAAATATCAATTGTTGCAAAACTTGGGATTGAAACCATGGGAGATGGCAGAATTCTTGGAATCAAAATGCATATGGGTATAATTTGCCTTGCACTATGTGCTGATATGACATAGGGAGGGAAACCTGGTGATACTGAGGGCATCGAGAGAGAGCAGTAGAATCCATCTGCAGGTATTGTTGTTGGATTCTTTGGGCACTTATGGCAATGCTCCTTTGCTAGAAAAACAGAAGTGAAGTGTGTGGAATGTACCCCAGATCAGATGACCTGTAGACAGACAGGTAGTGCCTCCACAGCAGTGGCCACAGGAGCAATGACCACTGGGAGGAGCTCAGAGAGAAGAAACACCATGGTACATTTGCACCAGTGAAACTGGACGCCTTCATCTGCCCCAGCTGCAACGAAACATGTCTCTCCCATATCAGTCTCTACAGCCACAGCAGCAGCTGTAATAACCCCCCAATGATTTTACTTCACCCCTGAAGGTGCACTCCTCCATCGTCTCCCGAGACAGATGGTTGCCAACCAGGATGCCCTTGACTACATTTCCTTTATCTTCAGTCTCCTCTCTCTGCTGAGTTCTACAGGGGACTAAGGAGAAGGTTGCTGGGCAGTGCTACCCTGCTGGACTGGTTGGAAGGAAGTGGTAGGCGGGTGAGAGCTAGCCGAGGGCAGACTGAAGTAGGAGGTGTAATTCTCCATTTTCCCAAGGGAGAAGCTTCCACTGGGTCCAAGAAACTACAGCAATTAAAGCAGAACTTCAATCTAAGGATAATGTCAAGGGACAGTGATTGCAGCTCCCTGTGGGAGATACCAGTGGCTCTGTGCAATGTACGCAAATACCGTGTGTGCATGGGGTGTGGGAGGGCAATTATTCAATTCCATGAGAAGTAATGTACACGAAGGAGAAATGGTTAAGTGCAGAGCTAGCAAACAAAAACATTAAATATTACAATGAGGGGTGGCCCCAAGACAGACTCCTATGTTGTTCTTCAGAATCTCCCCAACTAAGTAGGGTTCTGAACTGATGCAAAAGGGCAGTGACTTGATGCATGGCCTGGTGTGGGTATCCCATCCTTTGAACCCCTGGCGCTTTCAATATGGTGCTGGAGGAAAAGACACCGACATTTCTATGCAATGCAGAATGGAGGAGGGGAACAGAGGAAGGAAACGGGGTCACGGCCATGGGTTTTCTGGGAGTATAAGCATGTCCTGTCACCTTGCTGGGAATAGCAGAATCATTCTGGGTTAATGAAACACGACGGAAAATTTATTTGGCAGGGAGAGGTGGTGGTGGGGAAGAATATTTAAAGTGTAATAACACCTACGTTTTATATTCCTATCCATCTCAGTCTTTGCAATTCATCTGATAGCTCAAATACTATAAATTTAGTTGAAGATAACAGAACAGATGGGAAAAACATATGGTTTGTAGGTAGTGTGTGGTAGTTGGTATTTGTAGTACATTAGGGGAATTTATTTTATTTTCTCTGTTTTCTAGTATAACTCCCCCCCCCCCAATTTGTCAAACGAAATCTTTATTCGGTTAGGTAATGTTAGGATATATATACACACACACACACACACACACACACACACACACACACACACACAATTCTGCATAAAATGGAGCAGTGGTTTTGTTTGTTTATACCTGTTCATCCATGGCTTTGTTTCCATCGCCCGTCTTCAGTCCTCTGTGCTTTGAAATGGTCGCAGCTCTGTGCTCTAACTTGGATCCGGTTAAAAGGTCCGGGTCCCACTCATGGAGTGATTCTTCATTCAATTTTTAAAATCTGAATCTCCCAGTAACAAAAACCAGTGGCTGCTATGTGCTCTGACTTGTGCTCCTCACAATGCAGAGTGCTGCAGTGGGAAGTTTGGGGGAAATACCACATCTCCCTTTTGTTAGACATTGGGTTACCACATCAGCATAAAGGAGCCACATGGCTGCATTTTGATGACATCAGTTTCCTGGAGGTATTGTTATAGATTTGTGTGTGGCTGGGAGGAGAGCTTTCAACACGGTGTTCAGGGATGAAGAAGGAAGGCCGGGGTCCATCTTGGGCAGGTTGGCTGAAGGCTAGCTTCACTGCTGTGGGAGACATGCACCTCTTGAAATGAACATGCTGCAAGATCTGGACTCCCTCCATGCAGACTGAAGGTGTAAATGGGTGAATAAGCCATATTTCTTAAAGCTATGACAGTCTCTGCTGTGTTTTAATTCTCTAAAGGCCACCCGGCAGAGAGAGGGGGAGGCACCTAACTTGTGTAGTGAGGGAGTGGCTACCATTTTCATGCTTCAACTCTTAATGAGTGGGGTCTGCCTCTTGAATTACAACACATGGAATTTGGATGCCAGGCATATTAAGGGCGGTTAACACAGCCTCTTCCCATGGAGGCTCTGCCTGGGGCATAGGAGCACATTAAGACCCTCCCAGATCACCTAGTCCAGCAGCCTGTTCTTACAGTTGTCAGGAGTATGGGCAGGAGTCAGGCTCTGGGGCCTGTAGTGCTTTGCAGGACTGGGGCCTGCCTCAGCTTGTGCTGGAGAGGCAAGGAGTGACCACTCAGGTGAGGCCACTTGATACCTCACTGCACCTGGTGGCAGGAGCTGGGAGGGATAAAAGCCCAGCATTTCCCTTCAGCTCTTGGCCACAGCAACGCCTTGCTCCTCAACCCTTGGACCTTTGCCTTGCTTCTTGTTCTTTGAACCTTTGCCTTGCTTCTTGTTCTTTGAACCTTTGCCTTGCTTCTTGTTCCTTGAGCCTTCTCCTTGCTCCTTGGACCTTCGCCTTGCCGACGCCTTGCTCCTTGACTCCCAGACCTCCGCCTCCGCCTTGCTCCTTGACCCTGCAACTGCCTGCTGCTGGACCCTCAGCTCTGCACCTGTTCCTGCTTCTACACCACCATCTTGCTTCTGGTCCTGACGTCCTCAGCCAGGGCTTCAACCGCCCGCCGACCGGACCGTGACAACAGTGGCCAGCCAGATACCCACGGGAAACCCCAAAACAGGCCACGAGGGCAGCATTACTCTCCCACTTGTGATCCTGAGCAACTGATATTCAGTAACCATGAATGGCCTTGACTTCCATTAATTTGTCTAATTCCCCTTTTAAATCTGTCCACGTTGGTTGCCATCGCTGCTTCCTTTTACTCGCCCTCAATCTCTCTCAAGCTGCCCTCCCAAATTCTGCTTCAACAGATGACCCAAGTTTCTATAACTCAGTTCTGCATACCTTCTCACACAGAGAAGAAAGCCAGATATGATTCAGGGCAGATGCAGGTGTGAGATCCATGTTGGAGGTTGCTTTTTGTTCCAAAGGAGGAGATCCAAGCATTGAGAGATGCTATGGGGAGAAAGAGAGAGAGAGAGAGAGAGAGAGAGAGAGAGAGAGAGAGAGAGAGAGAGAGAGAGAGAGAGAGAGAGAGAGATCTGGGAGGGGGGAAAAGAGGAAAGAGCTATTCAGTGAGTGAGTAGCCGTGAAAGGGGCACTCCCCAGATATTTTCATTATATACCCCATTCCCAAAACTAAATAAGAC
Organism: Zootoca vivipara; assembly: GCF_965207765.1. Classification (NCBI taxonomy): domain Eukaryota; kingdom Metazoa; phylum Chordata; class Lepidosauria; order Squamata; family Lacertidae; genus Zootoca; species Zootoca vivipara. Next base: position 11,383,833 of record NC_142582.1, read on the forward strand.
CAATTTTCCTATAAATTTATGTTCTTGAGTGTAGATTCTAATCGAAGTAGTGTAACATTTAAATCAAGACTTAGACTCTTTGGCTTCCTTGTGGAGAATAATTTTGATTGGAATCTAGCAATCTAGCAAATATCTGGCAATTCAGACCAAGCAGAAACTTTTCAGAAAAGGAGGAGGTCATGAAAATATGTTAAAATTTGTGATTATATTTCTGAAGGCTTTTTTTTAAAACTTACAACACCTATAAATGCTTCTTTCGGAAGGGGTATGTAAATTCAGAAGTGCTCACCAGTTTTAGCATCTGAAATTGACTGTCTTTTCAGCTGCAATCCTTTCTTTTGCATTTAAACATGCCTTCATAATTAAAAAAGATTTGACAAGATCGGGCATTCCTAAACTCTGATCCAATCTACAGTGGCAAGCTGTGCTTAACTTCTGTTCCCCATTACTCCATCCTTTACCTACATTCCCGGGGTCCCAGGTGTATCTGCATTTTGCTACTGAATAAATTTCCAGACGCTTTCTGGAACTTGGCTAAAGAACAAGTGAAGTCATTCACAATATTGCTTGGTTTTGCTGCTGTCCTGGTTTACTGACTCAAACTGACAACCTGCTCTGTAACTTCTCTAGTCCGTCTACTCTATTAACCATTAAAAAAACAACACCCAACCCATAATATTAAAAACTCCAACCCTTTATTTTAACTACGCGCCCTAAAAGCCAAATGCTTTCTTTATATATTGCAGCGAGCATTAGTTGATTAATCAGCTAGAGGAACTTTAATGACAGATTAAAATTTGCCCTCTGTTTAATCAGCGAGGTTGACAGCAACCCAAAGCAACCACTGGTACTTAACTTGAAGGACCCAGAGTTTGGTGTATTGGCCCTCCTGGCTTACCGTACCAGGACACAGCCTGAGTGCGCCAGGGAGGGAGGGGAAAAACTAGTTCAGGGGTGGGAGGAGGTGACTAAGGCATAATCGTAGGAGCAAGGATTTTGCTGTACACATTACATATAAATCTCATACCAAAATAAAAACTTAGTTGATCTTTAAGGTGCTGCTGGAAGGAATATAAATATATTGTGACTGAAAGTTGAGTAAACAGAATGACATAGTAGGAATGGGTGTGTTGGGGTGGTGGTGGGAAAGAAGAATTTCTTTCATTCACTTTTTTTGCAGTCGGCCAACTTCATCCAATGCTTCCCGACTTAACTGTGGATCAGAATGCAGCTCCCCATCAGATCAAGCGCTTCTCTGAATTCTGCAACGCATTCCCGCTGTGCGAAATGTGCACACAGAAATGTGTTTTGCGCAAAATGCACAAAAAATTTGGCATTGTTGTTATGTACCTGCCAACATATCTTTGATGAAAATAGGGATATCCTATTCTACATCAGGAAGCTTCTGCAGTGTTTGATGTCACTGTATGCATAGACATTATTTAATAATAATAATAATAATAATAATAATAATAATAATAATAATAATTTATACCCCACCCATCTGGCTGGGTTTCCCCAGCCACTCTGGGTGGCTCCCAACAGAATATTATTATTATTAACAATAAAGCGATAAAACATCAAACATTAAAAACTTCCCTAAACAGGGCTGCCTTCAGATGTCTTCTAAAAGTTAAAGGTAAAGGTAAAGGGACCCCTGACCATTAGGTCCAGTCGTGACCGACTCTGGGGTTGCACGCTCATCTCGCATTATTGGCCGAGGGAACCGGCGTATAGCTTTCAGGTCATGTGGCCAGCATGGCAAACCAGAGCAGCACATGGAAACGCCGTTTACCTTCCCGCTGTAGCGGTTCCTATTTATCTACTTGCATTTTGACATGCTTTCGAACTGCTAGGTTGGCAGGAGCTGGGACCAAGCAACGGGAGCTCACCCCGTCACAGGGATTCGAACCACCAACCTTCTGATCAGCAAGCCCTAGGCTCAGTGGTTTAACCACAGCACCACCTGGGTTAGATAGTTGTTTATTTCCTTGACATCGGATGGAAGGGCGTTCCACAGGGAGGGCACCACTACTGAGAAGGCTCTCTGCCTGGTTCCCTGCAACCTCACTTCTCGCAGTAAGGGAAGTGCCAGAAGGCCGTCGGAGCTGGACCTCAGAGTCCGGGCTGAATGATGGGGGTGGAGATGCTCCTTCAGGTATTCTGGGCCGAGGCCGTTTAGGGCCATTTACATGTCCTTCATTGGGTGCAGGAATTTTAATTTCCGTATAAAAACAGGTTTCCGTTTTTGCACCCGCACACACACCACTTTAAAGTGTTCTCCAAGATGTGGAGGGGAGGAATATGAAAAGGCAGGGTATTCCGAGATCAAATAAGAAACGGGGACAGGTTCTGTAATTCTGAGACTGTCCCTGGAAAACAGGGATGTTGCTATTGGTGGGAGCTGAGTGCAGGGTGGGGACCAAAGGTGGAGAAATTACTCCAGAAGGAGCACAACGTGCCCCGCACCAGAGGTTCTATCCTTCCCCCCCACCCCATACATTTGGCATTAGACTACACAGAAAAGGAATAAACCAATAAACACCTGTGTGTGTGGGGGGGGGGGGAGGGGATCAGAACAGCTTGTTGTTCTATGGCTCTTTTAAAGGAACCAGCAATTCCTTTCACTCCCTGCCCACTTCAGTTTGAAAGACAGGGGCAATTTCAGTCTCTAGAGCTGCCAGCACTATGGATTTTGTCCTTTTACAGCTGTCCTTTGATAATGCAAGAGAAAAATTAATCCTTTATAGCCCTTGATTATCTGTTTGCCGCTTATTAAAGATATAAATGCCAGTAATTGTAAATGGCGGCATTAAGTTGTCCTTGAAAGGAATAAGAAATGCAAAACAAAAAAGCATAGAGGAAACAAAGGAAAGGGTTGTTGTTGTTGTTTTAAAAATGACTCATTAATACAATCCAGGTTGGTGCAGAAGGACTGTGGAGGGGTGGCTTGGTTTTATAAGAGCTATAGACACTGGCTTTTTAGTAACATGGATGAATTATATTTTATAGCTAGCTTTTATGAACTCCGCAATCTCAGGGCAGAGATTATAACAGACTAAATGCCATGCACTATCGATAATCTTACGTTAGCATTTCAACCGTATGAGTGTACTTTAGCTGATAGCACCCATTGCAGAGTGGATGGAAATCTGATGTAGGCAGCAATTAATAATAATTGTGTGTTTGCGAAACAGTATTGCCACAGTGTTTTACGTAACTCGTCTTTGGAACAGCAGGCTATAAAGACATGGGGAACTGAAAAGACGCTTCCTTCACCCTGCTAACTGCTCATTGTACTTCCACTAAACTCAGGAACTGCACGTATAACTGTAAGCTCCTATGGAACGGGCAAGGAAAGTTTTATTAATGGAGAAGCAAGTTTTGTAATATGAAAAGCTCCTGTAAAAATAACAAGATGAAATTTCCTTGGAACAAATCTTATTGCAGCAATGTATAGTAATTGCCTATATGGGTTCCTTTATTATTATTATTATTATTATTATTATTATTATTATTATTTGCAACTGCTAATTGTATAGCAAATGGAGAACATTCACATAAAGATTTGTATAGGGCCATTGTGTCTAATCAGATATTTTAGAGGAAAAATGCATTTAAAAGCAAATTACTGGATCCTTGAAAATCTTCTGTGTTAGCACAATGGGTTTGCAGCCTGTTGCCGTACAGGTGGTATTGGACTCCAATTCCAATCAGCCCCAGCCAACATAGCAAATGGTCAAGAATGATGGGATCTGTGGTCCAGAAACATTTGAGAGGGACAATGGTTCCCCTCTACTGTTTTACAGTTAGCAATCCAACTGATCGCTGTGTTCCAGTCTGCGTGTAAGTTGGGGCCCATGCAATAACTTTGGTTTGCTTTAATAGGCAGGCCAAACTAATTTCTCCTCCTAAAATGTATGTGTCCCATTTACATGCAACATACTACTTATATATTCCCTGAATTTTAATATTGGAAGGAGATTAATAGCATTATTCTTTACATGTGTCATCAAAAATAAGCCCCACTGAATTCAATACAGCTTACCTTAAAGAAATTGGGTACTGCATTGCATCCTGAAGGCTGTACTGCTATGCTGACTTACTTGGGTGTAGGCCCTATGGAATTCATTGGGGCTTACTTCCAAGTAAACATGCTTAGGATTGTGCTCGAAACACATTGAATAAGAATAACTGTATGCATAAAGGAAACCTCTTTACTTCTGGATGCTTTCTCATTCAAAATAGCCACTGTGGGTGGCTTTGGGCTTCTTTTGCAGCCTGCTCTAGGTCTTGACTCATGGCTGAAGGAATGTTTAGTGTGAAATTCTGGCCCTCAAGTCATTGCCTTGTGTGAGTCTTTTCTTCCATGTTTCAGTAACCTCAGGCAGCCACAGAAACTATCACAGAGTCCAACATGATCAACAGATTGGGGGGGGGGAGGAATCCATTGAATGAAATGTATTATTTTGGGGGTGTTCATAGTCGTGTGTCCATTGTGATGTGTAGATTTTGATATTCAATTACACACATTTCACCCCAACCCCAATCACGTTAGACAAGTCGACTCTGACCCAAACCTCAAATGAAAGTCTGCCAAACATCAGGCTGATGTCATAGATTGGGTGAATAAAAAAACAAAAACGCCAGAGGGACTCTTTGTGTGTAAAAGTAGGCTCTCGGACTGGGATTCCCACCCCCTCACCCCCAGATCTAATTGCCAATTAAGAATGTTGCTTTCAGACTGAGGACCACACAGCGAAACGATCTAAAAGGTTGATGATGCATATACGAGAAGACGGCTCCTCTCCTTCGACCTTACCACCTTGGGTGACCCTACTGGGAGTACAAGACTCCCGACCGCTTTGCTCACGAGGATCAAAGGAATGATCCAGCATGTGTGACCAACCCTGGAACAACTGTACCGGCTGTCAATGACTTTCGAGGCCCAATTCAAAGTGCAGCTGTTGACCTACAAAGCCTTACACAGCTCAGGCCCTCAATACCTTAAGGATTGCCTCTCCATGTATGAACCGACCAGGCCCTGTGCTTGTCATCTGAGGCCCTTCTCTGTGTCCCCCCATCCCTTTGAGGTTCAGAAGGTGACAACACAAGAATGGGCCTTTTCTCTGGTGGCTCCCCGATTGTGGAATGCTCTTCCCAGAGAGGCTCGTCTGGCGCCATCACTATGTGTCTTTAGGCGCCAGGCAAAAACATTCCTCTTTACCTAGACCTATGGCTATTCAGTAATCTCTGGCCTGTGAAAGTGTGGGGGAGAAGAGTATTATTATCATGACTATTTTATTATTAGGCTGTCTCTCAGTATGCTTTTTATTGTGTTTTGATTATGTTTTTATCATTGATGTTCAATAACATGTTTTTAATGTGGTACACCGCCCTGGGATCTTCTGATAAAGGGTGATATATAAATTGGGCAGCATATAAATAATAATAATAATAATAATAATAATAATAATAATAATAATAATGTGACCCTTGAGCAGCTAAAGTTTCCCCATCCCTTTATGCCTATGTGTTACAGTCCTGGTTTGAATTCTCCAAAGACTGTTTTCCAGACTACAGTGTCCAAACTACAGTGATCATAGTTTCTGGATGATAGACGTGGAGGAAAATCTTTCTGAAGCTTTTTTGTTGTTCAGCTCTGTTGAAATCACCAAGGCGTCAATCATTCCTGTGCTGCGAAAAGTGTTAGTGTTCATGGGCTTGCTGTTTTCCCTTCTTCTAAAAATAAGAGCAGGAGTTATTTCATTGAGGGGTTTGCCAAATGATTTGATAGCATTCTTTAGCTGATTAACTCTCTTGCATTGAGCTAGTAATTCAATTGATTCCTCATCGATCAAAATAACTTTAACATGACACCCTAATATAGGCAATATTTTGTGGGTATTTATTGGATTCCCTCTGTCCATTAAAGAAGTGGCAAATCATTTTTTTTTCAGTTAGGGAGGTAACACTGCAGGCATGGCTTGAGCTCAGAGGCAAAGGGGGGGGTGCCATGATGTGTCGAGCTAGATACTTAAAATAACTCAGGTAAGAGGCAGATCAGAGACGCAGGTGGCGCTGTGGGTTAAACCACAGAGCCCAGGCTTGCCGATCAGAAGGTCGGTGGTTTGAATCCCTGCGATGGGGTGAGCAGTTCGAAAGCATGTCAAAGTGCAAGTAGATAAATAGGTACCACTACAGCGGGAAGGTAAACGATGTTTCCATGTGCTGCTCTGGTTCACCAGAAGCGGCTTTGTCATGCTGGCCACATGACCTGGAAGCTGAACGCCGGCTCCCTCGGCCAATAACGCGAGATGAGCGCCGCAACCCCAGCGTTGGTCACGAGTGGACCTAATGGTCAGGGGTCCCTTTACTTTAAGAGGCAGATCACAGAAATTTGCATAACATTTGCATTTATTTATACATATAGATGCTTCTGGGCAGTTAGGATGATGGGTAGCTGGGAGCTCAGCTAGGGATGTCAAATTGTTGTTTTGTCACCTGTCTGTCTGGAGGATGTTTGGTACAGTACAGTAGAACATTAGTTCTCGAACTTAATCCGTTCTGGAAGTCTGTCCGACTCCCGAAACCGTTCGGCAACCGAGGGGTGGCTTCTGATTGGCTGCGGGAGCTTCCTGCACCCAAGCGGAAGCCGCACCAGACGTTTGGCTTCCCAAAAAACGTTCGAAAATCAGAACACTTACTTCCAAGTTTTTGGCGTTTGGGAGCCAATTTATTCGTCATCTAAGCCGTCTAAGAACCAAGGCTCCCCTGTATATGGAATCTAAGAACCAAGGCTTCCCTGTATATGGAATGCAAAGACAGAGCTGATGTGTGAGAACTACCCCCTTCCGCCAAATTATGCTGTCAAGCCTTTCCTACATGTTCCATACAACATTCAACAATAACAGATCACTGCTTTGCTGGGTCCACCTACCCTCCCTACCGCTGCTGACCAGCCACCCTTGTCTCAGCCACGAAAGAGTGGGGCAGCCTTAGCTACAGCTGCTGGGAATGTGTTTGGGAGGAGCTGCTGAAGAATAAAGTGACCATCTGGAGCGGTTCTGGATTTAGGGTGGTCCCCCAACACATGGCACTGAGCTGAGGGGGTGCAAAATCAAGAAGATCCATAATTTAGAGGAGCCATTTGGAGGTGCCAAACTTTGGCTTCGCACAGGGTGCTATATTATGAAAGATTACCAAAGTCCGCCGCTTTTTGGTGGGACCCTTTGCTTCCTCGCTCTCCTCAGACAGAAAGCCTTAAACCAGGACTTTTTTCATTCGGAACTCAGTTCCGGCACCTCTCAGGTGGGTGCCACCTTCATTTTAAGAGAACAAGGGAAGCCTTCATGGTGAGTTCTGTCACCTCTTTTTCTAGAAAAATAGCACTGCCTAAAACCAATATACTGCCTACTCTGGGAGAGAGTATTTCATTTTGTTTAGGATTTGTATCTCCCACTTTTCTTGAGAACAAAGAACACCGTAAGAAGTTATGTCACGCACACACACACACTGGTACCTCGGTTTATGAACTTAATCAAACTCTCCCTCATGAGAGTACAGATAAACCAGATTGGGGCATTTTATAATTGTTTTGCTGGCGGGCCCTATAAACTATCTTTTTTCGGACATCTGGAAAACCAGGCACATCTCTTTAACGGAAAAACTGATTCTCATCATTTGGAACCCAAATGAAAAAGAATAATTGACAGGGAGAAGAGGTGTTTTCTCACAGAAAAATAATAATACCATAGTTGGCTGCATTGTGAATTTCTTAAAAGATGACCACCTCATGGCTTTACACTTGCTGCTAGGGGATGGAAAAAAAGGAAATTCCAGTCACACAGGAACACACACACACACACACACACACACACACACACACACACACACCTACCTCGGTTTACGAACTTAATCCGTTCCTGAAGTCTGTTCTTAAACCAAATCCATTCTTAAACTGAGGCGCGCTTTCCCTAATGAGGCCTCCTACCGCTGGTTCCCTTCCGCCGTTCGGCTTCTATTCATAGACTGAGGTAAAGTTTGCAAACCGGAACACCATAGCTGTCAAGTTCTTCCCTTTTTAAAGGGAAATTCCCTTATGCTGAATAGGCTTCCTCGCGAGAAAAGGGAAAACTTGACAGCTATGCGGAACACTACTGGTACTTCCGGTTTTGCGGAGTTCGTAAACCAAATAGTTCATTAACAGGGCTGTTCGTAAACTGATGTCTCTTTTCTGAAAAGTTTCTGCTTCTGAAAAGTTTCTGCTTGGTCTGAATTGCCAGACATTTGCTAGATTGCTAGATTCCAATCAAAATTATTCTCCACAAGGAAGCCAAAGAGTCTAAGTCTTGATTTAAATGTTACACTACTTCGATTAGAAACTACACTCAAGAACATAAATTTATAGGAAAATTTATCTCATTTAGTTTTGGGAATGGGGTATATAATGAAAATATCTGGGGAGTGCCCCTTTCACGGCTACTCACTGAATAGCTCTTTCCTCTTTTCCCCACTCCCAGATCTCTCTCTCTCTCTCTCTCTCTCTCTCTCTCTCTCTCTCTCTCTCTCTCTCTCTCTGTGTGTGTGTGTGTGTGTGTGTGTGTGTGTGTTTATATTTGCCTGTGTGACTGTAATTTCCTTTTTTCCTGCCCCCTAGCAGCAAGTGTGAAGCCATGAGGTGGTCATCTTTTAAGAAATTTGCAATGCAGCCAACTATGGTATTATTATTTTTCTGTGAGGAAACACCTCTCCCCCCTGTCAATTATTCTTTTTCATTTGGGTTCCAAATGATGAGAATCAGTTTTTCCATTAAAGAGATGCGCCTGGTTTTCCAGATGTCCGAAAAACGATAGTTTATAGGGCCCGCCAGCAAAACAATTATAAAATGCCCCGATCTGGTTTATCTGTACTCTCATGAGGGGAGAGTTTGAAGTCTTCCAGCTGAAGCGCCAGGGCTGTGACTCAGACTGTGCAGAAAATAACTGGCACTTGAAAGCACAGAGGTGACAGCCTGCAGTTGTAACTTCAAACCTGTAACGTTTATCAGATTTATGTACCCCTAATGGAAATGATGACTCTTTGGATACTGGATCTGTAGATTGGCTTTTTGGGAAAGCTCGATTCATTATTCAACTAGATAGCAGAAGGCGTCAAAACCGTAATCGCTAAAAACGTTTTATAGCCAAATTGATAGCTAGCTATGAGCAGGAATAAATGACGGGCAACGTATATTCAAAGGATGACCTCCCAGCAAGTTGCTTTTTCATGAGGAGAGGATGATGTGAGAAAATGTGTTGTGTGAATAGCTCTCTCTCACACGGCTGGCTCCCCACCGGTTCCTTGTCATGGAACATGTTGTGTCATCTCTACACTGTCATCTTAACTGTGGCCGACTGTGGAGTTTAGTGACTGAAAGTATTGCAACTGCTCAGCAGTTTTGAAGTGAGTGACAGCCTTGTTGGCTGCCTTGGCTCACTCTCATTGCAGCTACTAAGCGCGAGTGGAAATTCAAGGTGAGGGGTGTTTCTCCCTCAGAAGAATGGAGCCGGCTGTGAATTCCACCACTGTACCGTTCAGGATGGCTTTGCACACATGTGATGAAGGCCCCGAGTGAGAATTAAGTGAAATCTGAATTACCATATATGCTTTTTTTTTTTTTTTTTAGTTTCTGATGGCTAAATTACTGGATTGGTGTAAGCCTACCTTGATGCTAAATACTGTATTGGGACATGCCCTGAAACAGTTGCACAGCTGGAGTCAGTGGAAGGAACTTAACATTGTGCTAAGTTAAAGTCTAATAATACAGTGGAACCTCGGTTTATGAACCCCTCGGTTTACAAATTTTCATTTTACGAACGCCGCGGACCCATCTGGAACGGATTAATTCACTTTCCATTACTTTCAATGGGAAGGTTCGCTTCAGTTTATGAACGCTTCAGTTTATGAACAGACTTACGGAACCAATTACACCCATGCTTCGGTATGAGCTTTCGTGTGCATGCACACGAAAGCTCATACCAAAATAAAAACTTAGTTGGTCTTTAAGGTGCTACTGAAGGAATTTTTTATTTTGCTTCGACTCAGACCAACACGGCTACCTACCTGTAACTAGACCCATGCTTCGGGTTAAGTACGCTTCAGGTTGAATACTCCGTGGACCCGTCTGGAACGGATTAATCCACTTTCCATTACTTTCAATGGGAAAGTTCGCTTCAGTTTATGAGCGCTTCAGTTTAAGTACTCCGCGGACTGTCTGGAACAGATTAATCCGCTTTCCATTACTTTCAATGGGAAAGTTCGCTTCAGTTTAAGAATGCTTCAGTTCATAAACCGAGGTACCACTGTAGTAACAACAACAACAACAACAACAACAACAACAACAACATATTTATTATTTATACCTTGCCCATCTGGCTAGCTTTCCCCAGCAACTCTGGGCGGCTTCCAACAAAAATACATTAAAACATCAGTCATTAAAAACTTCCCATAGCGGTGTACTAGCTGTGCTGGCAGAATGGCTTGTGCAAGAGAAGGGCAGGTACGTGAATTTCTGTATAAATTTGGGCTGGATCTTGACCAGTGGCTCCCAACCTTTTTTGGGGCATGCCCCACCTAAGCATCTCTAAAATCCTGATGCACTCCCCCCCCCCGCGACATATAATTCTTATTATTCAAAAAGTGAACTCCTGTTCACGTGGAGGGAGACTGAAAGGCCATTCACTGTAAATAACTCATTCTCGAATTGCCTCCCTTAAAAATCAAATTGCTCCCCACATTGGGAACGACAGATCTAGACGCATCAAAGAAACGTTTCAGCTAAACGCGCTGCAAACTTTGTATGAGAAATCGGGTAAGCAAAAATGGAACTCCACAGCGCCATCTGGTGTCACAGTGTTAGAATGCATAAACAATGCATATAAAGCGTTTTTCCTTTGCCAGTGTAGCTGAGTCCTAGGTTAGAGCACTGCATCTCAAAATTTGGGAAAGTACAGATTTTGAAGGATTGGTTGAGTTTCGCTTTACGTAGCGTTTTAGAACATGCTAATTGGGTAGATTCACCTTTAAATGCAAAGTGGGTCAAATCTCTGGCCAACTATGAACAGCCTTACGCTGTTGTGATTCCAGTGAGCACTGTTTGTGCATATATATATATTTAGTGGCTGCTCCAGGTTTGTGTCAACCATTTCTCCCTTTTTGTCAGTTATTGGCAGTTATTTGAGCTGATCACTTTGCACGTCTTCTCATTAGCCTCCCAGTGTGAACAAGATTCCCCCCCCTTCTTATCTCTAATGCCATTATTAGAAATACCTGCTGGCTAGTTTTCAAGCCTTTCTACCTTTCTGCATTTTGAAAACATGATATGCAAAACTAAAGGGGCAAAAGTGATACTTGGTTTCAAAAGTGTGTGCTTCCTCTCCCTCTCTTTTCATATATATATATATATATATATATAGAGAGAGAGAGAGAGAGAGAGAGAGAGAGATTCAGATATACATATTCCTAGCACTAAACATGATTAGAGCATAGTATGGATTAATTGCTCCGCCAAATGTCATCCCTATAAATCAAATCTGTTTTGTGACATATGAGTGAAAGTATCTGAATGCTTCAAAGTCATTAAAAGATATCTGCATAATTTTAAAAGCTGCTAAACATTGTTCTTATTTACATTGTAGGCTGGAAGGGACCGGGGTGAAAGAGAGGGAATGTTTACTGCGCTAATGAGAACTTGAGTGACACATTTCTGTCAAATGCTAATTTTTACATCAACCCTTTTGACAAGGGTGTTTGCGACAAAAAATATATATGCTGCACTAAGGAATGCAGGGCCCAAACCTTCTACCCCCTTCTCATTCCTTCTTCTCCCAACCTGCCACCCCCCTTTTTCAGGCAAAATGCCCTGATTTTTAATGCTGAGTGGAAAGAAATAAAGGCAAAGCAACGCGTTTGCTTGCAGACGGCACCATGTTCGGTGCTCCCATATATTACCAGGCTAATTTCAATGCACTGGAAACTGGCTATACAGTTTGGGACCAGAATGCCATCCAAAATAGCATCATGCCCTACATTCCCAACGGAGGCTGCATTGTGCAGGCAAGGACATCTTGCAGATACCATCCTGTCAGCAGGCCTGCTCTCTACAATGCTGGAACCAGGCCTTCTGTGTGGTGGCACCTAACCTTTGGAGTTCCCTGGATAACAAAGGTGGGGCAGCTGTGGCCCTCTGCATCTGTTGAGTGAGGATGGACCATTACTGGAGGGCCACCACCCCAGTAATATAATGTCACAGGAAAAGGAGGTCCAAAATCCAGGGTCAGGGACCGGCCAGACACTGAGGAGTGGTGGCTGGATACTGATGAGTGGGTACCGGGAATCGGGGGTTGGAGACTGACTTAGAAGAATGGATCTGTGAACTGGGGGAACCTGTAACATCCAGGAGATGAGTCAGAGGCAGGAGATGCTCCAGGATTGGAGGGTGAAGAACAGGCACAGGAAGAGGGAGAGATGGGTCAGGCTGGTGGTGGTTCATGGGCTTCCACATCTCCTCCTCCTCCTGCCACCGACTCTCTTGCTCCACTGTCTCTCAGGACCAGTAGAGGACTGAAGAGGGAGGAGCAGAAGGTTACATGCAGGCGCAGTCTTCACTTGCTTGCACGTAGGTCGCATAGGTGTCAGGGACTGGACTGAACAGGAAGGCTGGGAACTGTCCCCTCTGTCCCCTCGTCTCCAGCAGTTTCAAGAGGAGAAGGAGACAGGGTTGAATTACAGCCAAATGAAGAACTGCCAAGTTACGAGATAGTGGAGGAGGAGGAGTGAGAGAGAGAGAGAGAGAGAGAGCAGCCAGCAGAGACCTCCTTGGAGAGTCTGGGAGAGCCTCCTTCTCCAAGGGCTTGTTGATCACTTCGCATTCAAGAAGAGAAAATGCAAAGGATTGTGATTCCTGGGACTTCCCATAGGCAATCAGGATGGTGTTGGAGATGGAAGAGGAGGGACCCAGAGTAGACAAGGTCTTCATTGCGTGGAGACATGGAGCCTTTGTCTTGCACCCAGATGACTGAATAAAACCCATAAATATGAACTTGCTCGTTCTTCTTGCCTTTGATGCTACTGGCAGAGTAGAGGATTCTCTGCCTGACAATAGGGGAGACAGATGAACTGAGGGTGGGGCTTCTCTCTTGTGGCAACTGCCTCATTGGGTGCAAAGCTAGGAGTAGCTGAGATTCATAGGACAGACAGGCATGCTTTCCCCAAACGTGTAAGCATATTTTTTGAGTCTGACAAGGTGGATCCTCTTAAGAGAGGGGCCATGTTGTGCTCGGCCCCGGAACATCAATCCCCAACCGGCCTGGGGGCGGGGCTGGCTCCGCCCTCGGCCGGTGGAGTCATATTTGCCAATGGCTTTAGCCAATAGGCAGTGTGGCAAGGTCTGGGGGTTGGGGGTTAAAATACACAGCAGCGCGACGTGGGGATCTTATCTTGCTTTGAACTGCCAAACAGGACGTCTCCTCTTTCAGCTTGGCTTTGGTCACAAGTTAATTGTTCCTTATTACCTTGCCCCCTGTTGAGTTGTTTGCAGCTTTCGCTGTGTTGTTTGTCCCTTCCCGTCAAAGTTCTTAACCAGTTCTTAACCAGTTTCTGCACATTTAGATTACCCCCCCAATCCCTCATTGCTCCCTCCCACCTGTTCTTTACAGGGCTCAGAGCATTAAAAAACCCCAACCCCCCCATATCCCCCATCCTCCCATTTCCCCTGCTACCCATTTTATATTCTGATCTTCCTTGATTCCCCCCTCCCCCATTCCCCCCTCCTGTCAGTTCTTTATATTGTTATATTGTCACTCTGGACATTTCGTGCCTGACACCCAGAAACCTTTACTGATACAAAAACTTGTACAGGCAACCCCTGTTTTAGGCGTTGCCAATATGTTCGTAATCATGTACATGCACACAGCGCCAAACCTGGAAGTGACTTGGAAACATCATAAAAAAGTCGCTAAAAGGGTGGAGCAGGGGCGGAACGGGATGTTGTAAGCGATTTCACACAAGTGCTCAACGACCTGGAATGCAACCCACGTTCAAATTGGGGAACACGGGTGGCGCTGTAGTCTAAACCACTGAGCCTCTTGGGCTTGCTGAACAGAAGGTCAGTGGTTCAAATCTCCGCAACGGAGTGAGCTCCTGTTACTCTGTCCCAGCTCCTGCCAACCCAGCAGTTTGAAAGCATGCCAGTGCAAGTAGATAAATAGGTACCAATGTGGAGGGAAGGTAAACGGCGTTTCCATGCGCTCTGGTTTCCATCATGGTGTCCTGTTGTGCCAGAAGCAGTTTAGTTATGCTGGACACATGACCTGGATAGCTGTGGACAAACGCCGGCTGCCTTGGCCTGAAAGTGAGATGAGTGCCACAACGCCATAGTTGCCTTTGACTGGACTTAACTATCCAGGGGTCCTTTACCTTTTACCTTTTAACCTGTACTGGCAACAAAAATGGGAAGAGAGGGATCCAGCTCAATGACGCAGAAGGCCTCAGTTTCAATCCTGTGCATCTCCAGTTCAAAAGAGGTGGAGAAGAGCAGGCCTGGGCAATAGCTCATCCTAAGACTATGGAGAGCTATTACTAGCTAGGAAAGCGTTACTGGTCTAGAGATGAACCAAAGATAGGATTGCATAGGGTTGTTTTGTATCTTCGTATCTCCCATGGAGCATCATTTCAGCTCATTCCGAAAAACTTATTGAGCAACTGAAAGGAGCGGGGAAGGAATGATCACGGTATATGGTGTGGTGAGCCTTCCCCTAACCTCTGGTTTATCAGCTGGGACTGAAGGGAAGAGCTCCCGCGTCCGGGTGTTATCGCTTCCTGTCTGTGTGGACCAAGATTCAGCAGGGCTGGGGTTTGTTTTTGTAGATGTTAAGCCCATCTGTCAGAAGTTGCTAAAATGTGCAGCTGCTTCATTCAGGCCCCCCGCCTCCGGCAAATGGGATCTGCCTGGGTTTGCAGGAGTCCTTGCTCAGTGCTTTTTGGTGTGACGCCCCTTCCCTGTTGTAAGAGCGAAACGCAGCCCCGGTATTCCCTCGGGCAGCAAAATGCTGCCAGCAGTGATAGCTGTAAACATTCCCTCGAGTGTTTTGATATAAGGCTCAGAAAGGAAGTCATTGCATTAGATTTCAGTTTGGGTGGGGTGTAGGGAGGGGAGTCCTGATAAGATTACGTTGGAGCTATTCTCTATTTGTCTAGCACACGCGGTCCTTTCAAATCAATG